>NW_004443944.1:31601494-31706103 GCF_000243295.1 Trichechus manatus latirostris
GGGGGAGGGGTGGCGGCGGCTCCACGCGCCCGCGCTGCGTCAGTCGCCCACGGCGGCGGCGGCCCCGCGATCGCTAAGGAATGCGGCGGCGCCGCATTACCACGGGGTCAGAGGTCACGGCTCCGGCCTTCGCTTTCCCGCTCCGCTGAGGGACCGAGACAGGACGGGCGGTGGGGCAAGAAGGCTTTTCCTTCGGCGCCCGGGTGTGTGCGTGTCTGCCGTGGGTGTGTGTGAGTGTGTGTGAAGAGTGAGGAGGGGGATGTAGGTTTTTTTTTTTTTGAACAAAAACAAACCGAAAGGGTGGCTGGGAATCGTAGTCCCGGCTGCCTCTCTGGCCTCCCCCGCTCCGGAAGAATATGGCTGCATTAAACGCTTGGACCACACTTCCCGGCGTGCTCCGCGGTCCCTCTTTTCCGCTCTCCCCCTCCGTTCCTTTCCTTCTCTCAAAGCTCGGTAAAGAAGAGGGACGGGCCGCCGTTCGGGGAAGAGACTGGGTGGAGTATCGCGAGGTCCGGGAACTGGATGGGGGCCTGAGGAATTCTGGGAGGCGATGCTGGGAAGGGGCGGTGGCCGGACTCTGCTAGCCATACTTAACCCGTACGGAGTCTCGGGCAGTCTGGCCAGTAAGTGGGGATCATGAGCTGGTAGCTTGACACGCAGCGCCAGCACCCACTTTGTGCCTCTCCCCGCCTAAACGCTTACCACCTACATTTCTCGTAGGTGACAAGAGGCAGGACTTTTTTTGGTCCGCCCCTAAATGACTCACCGCCGCATAATAAATGAGAAGACGTTCTTACTAGTGAAACGGTTATTCCACGATAGATAGACCTAGGCAGTTCATTTTCTCCTGTGCTTTCCTGGCTCCATGTATTCGCACTGGCTGCACCCGCAGCCTAGAACGCCTTTACCACTTGGTGAATTTGGTGATATGACGACGGGTAGTGTAAAGAACTTGGATTTTGGGGCCCACTGACCAGAATGCATCCGAGGCCTTTAACTCTCTGGACTAAAACGAGCCCTGGAGTCAGATGGACCTGCACTAGAATCTTGGCTGAGCCACTCCCTGGCTTTCGGCCTAAAACTAGTAGTTCAACCTCTCTGAGCCTGTATAGAAAATTTACAACGAGTCTAATAGTTCACGGCATTATTTAGGTTAGAATTAACATATAACACCTAGCGACTGGAAGAGGGTGTGAAGGAGGACCTTGACATTAGGTCCATAGAATTTGGCTCCTGCATACAGCAAATGTTTAATAAATGGTAGCCGTTATTATTACCAGCTGAGAGACAATGGGCAAAATACATAGCCTCTCAGAGCATTGGTTCCAGAACGTTAAATAAGAAGTTCAGAGCACCCAGCAATACAGCATGTTTTCTGTCCCTATTTGTTGAACCAATGTTCGAAAACATTCCTAGAGTCAGTGCTGAACTGGATTAATGGACAGCTCTAACAAACCAGGCTCACGGTGGCCACATTTGAAACAATTTTCCTGGGTGGGGAAACACACTCTCTACTTCCTGTTGTTAGCACATAGGAGAGCCAGTGCTGAGAGAAGACTATTACTGCGCTGCCCAACCTCTGACACCAAGGCAACTGTTCCTGCTTCTAATACTGGTCACACAGAAGATTTCCACATCCAATAAACAAGATCCTGAAAAGTGAATAGCCTGCAGAAAGTGAAATAAAGCGCGTTTCTTTCCCTTTTAACTTCACCCCAAGGTGGGGAGAGGAAGAACAGCCCCTCAAAAACAAAAAAAAGAAAGAAATTAGGTGTTTTGGTTTTTTTACTTTTTTTTTCATCTACAGCTGACAGATTAACCTTTGTCATTTGGCTTGTTTCAAGTTTCTTCTTGAGTGGCCTCACCCCCTCTGATCTCCAACAAGTAACTAGAAAAGATTCACTCTAAAACTTACATGTTTATCATGGGTCCTGTAGGGTTGCTATGAGACAGAATCGACCGGCAGTGGGCTTGGTTTGGTAGCAGGCAGAATAATGTCCTCCTCTCCCCACCCCCAACCAAGCTGTCCACACCCTAATTCTTTGAACTTGTGAAGGTGTCACATTCCATGGCAAAAGGGACTTTGCAGATGGAATTAAGGACCTTAAAACAGGGAGGTTACCCTGCATTACCTGGGCGAGTCCAGTGTAATCACATGGGCCTTTACAAATGGAAGAGGAAGGCAGAAGAGATGCTATGGAAAGATGAGGCAGAAGAAGAAACAGACTTGAAGCATGAGAGGAACTCTACCCACTGTTGCTGCCTTTGAAGGGGAATACAAGCCAAGGACTGTAGGCAGCCTCAAGAAACTGGGAATAA
Source organism: Trichechus manatus latirostris (assembly GCF_000243295.1). Lineage (NCBI taxonomy): Eukaryota > Metazoa > Chordata > Mammalia > Sirenia > Trichechidae > Trichechus > Trichechus manatus. The sequence continues at coordinate 31,603,814 of NW_004443944.1, forward strand.
GCCCTGCCAACAGCCAGCAAGGAAATGGGGACCTCAGTCCTACAGCCTCATAGAACTGAATTCTGACAACAACCTGAATGAGACTGGAAAAAGATTATCCCCTAGATCCTCCAGGAAGGAACACAGTCCTGCTGACACTTTGATTTCAGCCTTATGAGACTCTAAGCAGAGAACCAGCTGAGCTACACTGTGTCCAGACTTCTGACTTACAGAAAGCGAGATAAATAGATATTGTTTTAAGCCACTAAGTCTGTGGTAACTTGTTACAGCAGGAAAGGAAAACTAATACAGGCAATGTGGAAATGCCTTTTTAATTCTGGCAGCAAACACTGACTGGCTCTCACAGTTGGACCAAGCCATGGGGGGATCCAGATGTGAGTATTTCAGGGTCTCTTCCTTTGCAGAAAACAAACAGAAATGACAGTGTCATTATGAAATGTGAAAACAGTATATTCAGAGTACTATACAAGATACGTTGGAAAGTTGGCTTTAGTCATTAAACCTAAAGTAGTTGTGATTTTTTTAAGTGAATGAAACTCATGAATTCTCTTGTCAGATGCTCCAAAAACCAATTTTATGTTTTTTTGGTGTTTTTGTTTTTATTATAAATTATCTTCAGAAGTCAACACAGGTGCCACGGGGCGGTAAGATCAACAGGTCTGATATTCAACCCTGCCCTGTTTGCGGATGAGTCACTGTTTTCAAACTGCACGTTTATGAGCAAAGCACATATTCAGAAATCTGAGTAACAAACATGCCACCAACAGATACCCAGGAATTCCCAAAAGGACACTTACATACCCCCTGAACCTCACTAAGAGATGATGTATTACCACTCTTTGGACTTTGGCGGGCCTGAGTTTGAATCCCCTTGCAGTCTTTCCCCAGCTGTGTGACCTTGGGCAAGTTGTGAAACCTCATGGATAGACTCGATGCCATCATTTGGACACTCTGGGATATCATAACAAACTCAAGGAGTGAAAGTAGGATAAATGGGATCTTTGTGAAGTACCTAGCACACAGCAGACACTCACAAAATCCCAGCTCTTTTTCCCTGTGCCCACTCTAAGTTTAGTGTCCGAAGTATAAAAAGTGCCTCATGTTATACTTCAATGACCAAGCCCTAAGTTAGGGCTTGCCACTCTAGCAAATGTTATACATCTTACCCCCATTTCCAAATGAAGCTGAGGTTCAGAGAAGTCAAATTACCTCCCTCAGGTCCCAAATTAAATGAGATCATGTTTGCTAAACTTTCCGCATAGCAGGTGATCAACAAATGTGTAGCTCTCTAAATCCTTCCCACATTTCATTTCTTTGTATTTTTGGTTTAGTATCTGTGCTCTCACTAGCATCTACTTGGGTTCATCATATTCCCAGCATCTGGCATATGGTAGGTAATCCGTTGAATGAATGACCCTATCTCAATAATTACTTTCTTGGAGAAAAATCCTTGAGGACTGATTTCCTGTTGAAAGAGCCCTAAGCAGTATTGCAAAAGATTGAGGCAGGATTCACCCAAACATATCTACGCAAGTTGTAAAGATACTCAGGGATTTCATGACCACGCTATTCTCACCAGTCATAGAATCTGCCTATGTGATGAGTAGGTAGCCCAAACTCATAGCTCACCTGCCCATCATCATCATTTAAATCCAGTGCTGTTTTTCAGCCTCACATGAGGCTAGCAAAAGTGTCTAAATTACATTTTAATCCACTAAAATATTACTAATGGTTACCTCTGAATTGTAAGATTATGGGCAATTTTTTTTCTACATTTTTTTTAATTGAAAAAAATTACTTTTCATTTTAACCACAAGACAGAGCATTTAGATTAAGATGGAAGATTGTGGGTGATTTTTTTCTTCCTTATACTTGTCTGTATTTTCCAAATCTTCTAGAATGAGTATGTGCTACTTTTATGATAGAAAAACAAAAACTTTATGCAGTATGGTTCAATAATGTGAAACTATCTTGAATAATGGAGCCCTGACGGTGAAGTGGTTAAGAGCTCAGGCTGCTAACCAGAAGTCAAATCCACCAGCCGCTCCTTGGAAACCGATGGGGCAGTTCTACCCTGTGCTATAGGGGCGCTATGAGTCCAGATTGACTTGATGGCACACAATAACAACAGCAATTTTCAATAATAAATTCCCCCTTTTTGTTTTCCTTAAAAAGATTTGTGGAGCCCCCTAGAATGGCCTCAAAGGATGGCGTAAGACAAGTTTCACCAAAATTGTGGAGATGACAGCTGCCTGCCTGGTTATTAAGGTTTTCAGGTGGAGCTCTAGGACCTCACTAAGGAGCCTATCCCAATTTTTAATCTCTTAATGCCAGGGAGATGTACCATAAATCTTTCTGGCCTCAATTTAAGCCATTTTCTCTACTTTTTGCCCTGTGAAGAAGGAAAAGAACCTGTAAAGTGCATTTTAATGCCAAAATGCTAGAGCAGTTGTGCCAAAGTGATGGGATTGGTGGATGGGTTATTTCTCCATTTTCAATGTTCTATAATAATAAGATGCATTCCCCCCACCCCACCCCACCCCAAATTGCTTTTCTTCCTCTTCTTCTTTAATGATTGCTAATGTTTAGATGTAAATGGAGGGTTTATAAAGGGCTTTTCACAGGCCTTAACTCTGGAATATCACAACCACCCCAAGAGGTGACTGAGAAAACTGGGAGGACCAGTGAAGTTAAGTAACTTACTAAGATCACAAAATTAATTGTTGCTGGAGTCAAGATTTAAACCCCAAGCCCCTCATTCCAAATTCCTTTTAAGACACTGTGGCAGCCAGCCTCCAAAATGGCCCCCAATGATTCCTGCCTCCTGGTATTCACATCCTTTTTAGTCCCCTCCCACTGGAATCAAAGCTCAGGCTGTCTGACCCAAGCCCCTGAACTTAACCACTCCACTCTACTGCCAAGAAAAGTTTGAAAAACGTAATTAATGAGTTGGGGCTCATCCTACCAGATATTAAAATGCATTAGGTAGCTACAACAGTACAATTTCAAAAAAGGAACAGACTGTTAAACCCAACAGAGTACAGAAATAGAGCTAGGTGTATAAGGAATTGTAGCGCATGATAAAGGTGACATTTTAAATTGGTGGAGAAAAGATGGAAGTCAGTAAACAGAATGGGACCACTGTCTAGCCATTCAGAAAAAAACTCAGTTTGAATCCCCACCTCTCTCCTTAAATCAAAATAAATTCTACCTAGATCAAAGATATATGTGAAAAAAGAAACAATAAAGATATTAGGAAAAAAAAAAAAAAACTTTTATAATCCTGGAATGGGAAGTCTTTCTAAGCATGATATGAAAGTTTAAAGGAAAAAAAAACCCATACAGTAAAATCAGCAGATTTAGCTACACAAAATTAAAAATTCAGATATGGCAACAAAATACCACACCACAGGTTAAAGACAAACAATAAAGTGGGGGGAAAATATTTGACAAAGGGCTAAGATTCCTAATAAACAAATAGTTCTTAAATAGGAAATGTCTCAGTAGAAAAATGGTCAAATAACTATGCCCTTAACAATTAGGAGCCCTGGTGACACAGTGGTTAAGCACCTGGCTGCTAAACAAAAGGTCAGCGGTTCGAACCCACCAGCCACTCTGCAGGAGAAAATGTGGTAGTCTGCTTCCATAAAGATTTACAGCCTTGGAAACCCCATGAGGCAGTTCTACTCTGTCCTATACGGTTCCCATGAATCACAAACGACAGCAATGGGTTTGGTTTTTAAACAGACAATTAACAAAAGAAGAAATACAAGTAGAAATAAATACTTGAAAAGATTTTCAAACTCGCTAGTATTCGTGGAACTACAGATAAATGCAAAATTGAGATACCATTTTTTCAATAAATCAGACAAACAAAGATTAAAAAGACGGGCAAAACCCAGCATTAGCAAGGATGTGGGAAAAGAAGCACAACTCACGCTGTTGGTGGGAGTGCAAATTCATACAGTTCTTTCAGAAGGCAGTCTAGGAATATGTAACTATAAATGGGCAAGCCCTTTGATCTAGTAATTCACTTACAGTGGTTTATCCTAGGCGGGAAATTAAACAAGTGAACAATGATCTGTGTAAGAGGCTGCTTACTCTAGCATTGTACAAAATAGTAAAAATATAGAAATGAGTTCAATGACCATCAATAGTGTTAAATTCTGGTATATTCCTACAATGGAATACTATGCAGCCATTAAAACCAATAACACAGCTCTGTATTAGTCAACTGGAAGTATGTCCACAACATATTGTTGAGTGAAAAGAGAACAGGTGCATACTATGAATCCATGCATATTATGAAGGTCAAACTAAAAGAGCTTGCATAAAATGATATCTAAAACAGATAATTAACAAAATTCATCAGATGAATTTCCAGCAACATGTAATTATGTCTTTACATGTTTCTGTATCATTTGAATAATTTACCATCAGAATACATAATTTTTATAATCAGAATATTCAATAAAGTTCACTGCATTTTTGATGCACTTAACTGAATACCTGCTGTATTGCACAAGAAACTTTATATTATCACATTTATTTCCTACTTCAACCCTTCAGAAAAGTATCACTCATTCATTTTACAAGTGAGGAAGCAACCCAAGAATGGTTAACCAACTTGCCCAATATCATATACCCTGGACGTATCAGAATTTGAACACAGGTCTGGCTGACACCAGTGCTCTTTCCACAATGCCACACTGCTACTAATAATTAATACTACCATTACTATTTAATCATAGACGCCTCTTGTTGTGTGCCTATTAAGTGGCAGGCACTTGATGGACGTTTTCTTTAACCCTTTCAGCAACTCTGCAGGGTAAGCAATAACCTTCCCACTGTAAGTGAAATAGCTTGCTATGGGTTGTTGTTCTTCTTAGGTGGCATCGAGTCAGTTCTGACTCACAGTGACTCTATGTACAACAAAACAAAATAGTGCCCGATCCTGCACCATCCTCACAATCATTGCTATGTTTGAGCCCATTGTTGAAGCCACTATGTCAGTCCATCTCGTTGAGGGTCTTCCTCTTTTTTGCTGACCCTCTACTTTAACAAGCATGATGTCTTTTTCCAGGGACTGGTCCCTGCTGATAACGTGTCCAAAGTACATGAGACGAAGTCTGGCCATTCTCGCTTCTAAGGAGCATCAGGATGTACTTCTTCCAAAACAGATTTGTTCATTCTTCTGGCAGTCCATGGTACATTCAATATTCTTCGCCAACACCATAATTCAAATGCATCAATTCTTCTTTGGTGTTCCCTATTCATTGTCCAGCTTTCACACGCATTTGAGGTGACTGAAAATACCATGGCTTGGGTCAAGTGCACCTTAGTCCTCAAGATGACATCTTTGCTTTTTAACACTTTAAAGAGGTCTTTTGCAGCAGATTTGCCCAATGCATTATGTTGTTTGATTTCTTGACTGCTGTTTCCATGGGCATTGATTATGGATCCAAGTAAAATTAAATCCTTGACAACTTCAGTATTTTCTCCGTTTATTGTGATGTTGCTTTATTGGTCTAGTTGTGAGGATTTTTATTTTCTTTATGTTAAAGTAATCCATACTGAAAGGCTGTTGTCTTTGATCTTCATCAGTAAATGCTTCAAGTCCTCTCTTTGCTTTCACCAAGCAAGGTTGTGTCATCTGCATATCGCAGGTTGTTGATTAGTCTTCCTCAAATCCTGATGTCAAGTTCTTCATATAGTCCAGCTTCTCAGATTATTTGCTCAACATACAGATTGAATAAATATGGTGAAAGGATACAACCCCAACACACACGTTTTCTGATTTTAACCCATGCAGTATCCCCTCGTTCTGTTCGAACGACTGCCTCTTGGTCTACGTACAGGTTGCATATGAGTACAAATAAGTGTTCTGGAATTCCCATTCTTTGCAATGTTATCCATAATTTGTTATGATGCACATAATTGAATGCTGCATAATCAATAAAACACAGGTAAACATCTTTCTGGTATTCTCTGCTTTCAGCCAAGATCCATCTGACATCATCAATGATATCCCTTATTCCACGCCCTCTTCTAAATCTAGCTTGAATTTCTGGCAGTTCTTTGTCGATGTACTGCTGCAGCCATCTTCTAATCATCTTCAGGATAATTTTACTTGCATGTGACACTAATGATATTGTTCGATAATTTCCGCATTCTGTTGACTCACCTTTCTTTGGAATGGGCACAAATATGGATGTCTTCCAGTCAGTTGGCCAGGTAGCTGTCTTCCAAATTTCTTGGCATAGATAAGTCAGCGCTTCCAGCATAGCATCCATTTGTTGAAACATCTCAATTGGCATTCCGTCAATTCCTGGAGCCTTGTTTATCGCCAGTGCCTTCAGTGTAGTTTGGACTTCTTCCTTCAGTACCACCGGTTCTTGATCATATGCTAACTCCTGAAATGGGTGAACATGGACCAATTCTTCTTGGTACAGTGACTCTGTGTATTCCTTCCATCTTCTTTTGATGCTTCTTGCGTCATTCGATTTGTTGCCCATAGAATCCTCCACTATTGCAACTCAAGGCTTGCATTTTTTCTTCAGTTCTTTCAGCTCGAGAAATGCTGAGCATGTTCTTCTCTTTTGGTTTTTCTAACTCCAGGTCTTTGCACATTTCATCATAATACTTTATCTTGTCTTCTCGAGATGCCCTTCAAAATCTTCTGTTCAGCTCTTTTACTTCATCATTTCTTTCGCTTTAGCTATTCTACGTTCAAGGTCAAGTTTCAGAGTCTCTTCTGACATCCTTTTTTTTTTAAAAAAAAAAAAAAAAAAAAAAAGCTCTGCAGGGTAGGCATTAACCTTTCCACTGAAGTGAAATAGCTTGCTATAGGTAGTAAGTGCTAACCCAGGTTTATCCTCCCAAACCTCCCTGCTCCATTTTGCCACATTTCCTGCTGATTCAGTAGCATACTGTCTTCACCTTGAACATTATTTGCCTTGAGGTCTTTGCACCTCTACTTGTCCTTACATCTCCAGCTTGTAGCTCTTTGGTCTGATTGCAGTGTTTAAATATAGATTATGCATTTGACCATAATGTAAATTTTACTTTTAACCATGTAGTTATTTAAACAAGAATGTTGTCAAGTCTTAAGTTTATCTGCTGACTTCATCACCCAGCTCAGAAGCCTTGTGGATCTTTTGTTGAGTGGCAGAATAAAACCAAAACTTGCCAGCCAGGTCTGGCTCCTTTACAATTTGGCTCTTATCTGCCTGGCCACCAGGCTCCCAGTATGCTCTGGGTTCCCTCCATTCATGCTCCTGACCACACTCCTCCTGGGTTTGTCAGCTCAATAGCCCTGGCATCCAGCAGAATGCCTGGCCCAAAGTGGTGTTCAGTAAATGCCCGCTACAGAGAGGAAAAAAGAAAACTCTATACCACTAAAAACAAGATTTCAAACCAGGCGATGGGAAAGGAGCCTGGGAGGCTGAGTAAACTTCAGTTAAGCTTAAGTGAAGGCAACATGCTCTCAAAATCAGACATTTTGCTGTACTTTTCACATAATCAAAACAGCTACCATTTTACCAGGCACTTACATATATCCTTATGTATATATGCATTTATTTATTTATGAATATTATTATTTACTTAAGGAGGCCTGGTTGCATAATGGTTAAATGCTCAGCTGCTAACCGAAAGGTTCACAGCTCGAATCCACCACCAGCTCCACAGAAGAAGGACCTGGCAATCTGCTCCCTTAAAGATTACAGCCTAGGAAACCCTATGGAGAAGTTCTACTTTGTCCTATAGGGTCACTACGAGTTGGAATCGACTCAACAGCATGCAACTTTATTTACTTCCTGTCTCTCTCCACTAGCTCTGCACAAGCTCTATGAGGGCAGGGACTTCCATCTGTTGTGTTCAAAACAGTGCTGGCACACAGTAGGTGCTCAGTAGGTCACTGAATTCTCCAAAGAGTCCCATAAAGAATGATTTTTACTCCCACTTTACAGAGGAGGAGCATGAGGCTTAGAGTGGACAAGTGACTTTTCCAAAGGTATAGATGCAACAAGAGGCACAGCCCAGACTAAAAACAGATCCACGGTCTTGCCACTACCCCTGCCAGTTGCCTGGATTCAGAAATATTCACTCCTGGCCTTGAAGTTAGGAGCCACCATCAGTCAGCAGGACTTCTTAATGGACTAATAATGATAACAATGCAACAATCAGCATCCACTGAGCACTAGCTGCTACATACCGGGCACTATTCCCAGTGTTTCACGTTTTAACTCATAGCAATTTAGGAAGCACTTGGTATGATCCCTTTTTGACAGTCAAGAAATCTGAGATACACAGAGGTTAAGAAACTTGCCAAAATTGCAAAGCTAGTAAATGGTGAGCTCAGAATCAGAATCTGGCTGTCTGGCTCCTGTACCCATGCTCTTCACCACTGCCCATGCTGCTTCAGTAACCTGCTACCAAAAGTTGGAGTACTTGGGGAGAGACCAGCATTTTCAGAGCACCTACTAAGGGCCAGGCCACTGTGCTCAACCCTTAAGACATTTCTCATGTTTTCTTTTCACATTATCTCTTTTAATCCTCATGGTCACCCTGTAAAGTTACATGGGGTTGAGTCCCTAAAAGAGTCACATGGCAAAACTATACAGACGGAAAGTAGCTTAGTGGTTGCAAACAGCTATTGGGTTGGGAGGAAATGGGGAGAGGCTGCTAATGGACACGGGATTTCCTTTTGTGGTGATGAAAATGTTCTAAAATTGATGGTGGTGATGGCTGTACAACAACTATACTAAAAATCATTGAATTGTACACTTTAAATGGGTGAATTGTATGGTAGATGAATTATCTCAATAAAGCTGTTACTTTTAAAGGGACCACTTGGAGGGAAATGGCAGAGGTGGCATTTCAATCCAGTTTCAGGTCAAAAACCTTGGAACCATTGCAGCCTCTTTTTCTCTCACCTCTCAAAACCAAATTATCAGCAAATCGAAGTATGTCCTCAGGCAAGGTTACCACTTCTCTCCTCTTCCAGCCTGGTCCAAGCCTCCATTTCTCATCAGAACTATCACTATGGCATTGGCACCCCCCCAAGCAGTCTCCTTGCTTCTCCCCTTGCTCCCTCTGGTCCCTTCTCTGCAATCAGCCAGAGAGACCCTTTTAAATGATTCATGTCAGAGCAGCTCCCTCTTTCACTCAAACATCTCCAAGAGTCTAAAATTAAGATTCATTTAAGAATTCAGATTTGGCCCGTCCACCTTTCTAACCTCATTGCCTCCTCGCTGTCCCCCAAACACACTCCTAGAGTATTCCTTTGAAATACTCTTCTGCCAGGTACCAGATACTTACACAGCTTGCTCCCAAATTTCATTCAGGGCTCTGCTCACATGTAACATAACCCTGCTTCAGAGAAGCCTTCCCTAACCCCAAATCTAATCTAGCCAGCCGTGCCCCCTCACCGGCCCATCAGTCTCTAACCCCTGACCTGCCTTATTTTTCTTTAGAGCACTCTGGCCACCTGACATACTTCTTTGTTAACCATGTGTGTCCATCAGTGGAATTTGACAATCCTGAGGGCAGGAACCTCATCCTGTATCCTTAAGACTGAGAACAATGCCCAACACATAGCAGATGCTTGAAAAATGAATAGTTGAATCTGAAGCAAAAGACTTGGCTCCTCTTGCTGCCCCTGGGATAATCCATCAAAAAGGTTGATCACTGCATATAGCGTGCCCCTTACTGCAACCTGTGAACCCATTTGCACCCCTCAGTGCCATACCTATGCCACTGACCTCCCTGAACCATACTTATTTGTGAATGGCTTATCTTCCTTACCAGACTGGGAGTTCAAAAAGAGGGTCCACAGCTGTAGCCCATAACACCTACCAGAGTCTTGAGCAGTATGAAAATCTTTTATTGGCTGGACAAAGATAAATTTCAAACCCAATGGCTAAAGTTTAATTTCTCTGCTCCCAAACGCAGCAAAGCCCACTGCCCTGAAAAATGTCTTGGCCCCATTCCTAGAGAACCAAGACCTTGGAGTTAAGCTCAAGTGCTCCTTGGAATTCCTTGCATATGAGCTGTGCCAGGGGAAGGCTACTGACAGAATGGGATTCGCCAACTGAGCTCAGAAAACCTGTGTGAATAGCAGGCAGACTCAGAGCAGGCACTTAGTGAAATTACTTTCTGTTATCTCAAAGAGAAATATTAGCATGTAAGACTGGCTTAAGGAGAAAATGCTAGAGTGTAAATGGAGCTGGGCTTCACTTCCATAAATAAATGCCTTCAAGAGCTCTCTCTCTCTCAACAGGATGTACCTTGGAGTCTAGACCTTACCTAGTCCCCTTCTTGTTATCCACTTCCATCACCACAAGCCTCTAAGGTTCCCCAACTACCAAGAACTCTCTGCGCATTTGCTCAATTTATTCCCTTTGTCTAGAATGCTTTTCTCATCTCCCCTGCTGGATAAAACCCTACCCATTCTTCAAGAGCACAGCTCACATGCTGCCTCCTTTGTGAAGCCTTCCTTGACCTCCCCTGACATACCGCTCTTCCTCTGACAGATATCACTTTGTTCTGAGCTATAGATACCAGCATTTATCCACCCATCCAACTCATGTAAGTGTCAAGCTTGGAGAAGACCATAGGACTTGTCCTTAGGAAACTTACTATCTAGTGGGGGAACCAAAGCAAAGAGATATATTATTGCAAGTTGGGAAAAGGGAAGGAAACAAGATATGGTGAGAGAGACAATACAGCCAGGTGGAGACGGGAGAAACCGACTTTAGATGGTGTGGAAGGCTTTAAGGTGACATTTAAATTGGTAGCTGATGGATGAGTACAAGTTAACCAAGCAAAGAGTGGGAAGAAAAGTTTCCAGGCAGAGGGCACAGCACCTGTGAAGGTGCTGAGGCAACAAAGAGCTTGGCATAACCCAGGAACCAATGGTGTGGCTCCAGCTTCGGAGGGCTGGGAGAATGGTGTGAGGACATAGGCCTTCATGTGGGTACTGATAGCTTTGAATTACCATTTTTTTGTGTTTCTTCCTATGTCCCCTCTCATCAGAAAGGCTGGAGCGCATTCTACTCCTCTCCTTGTTCCCAGTGCAGGACAAGACACCTGGTGCACAAGAAGCATTCTACAAGTCCCTGTGAGCTGCATTTCCCCAGAGATGTGCAGCCTTCTCGCTGTGCCCATGCCCCCGCTTCAACAGCAAGTCCCCAGTTGGCTGGCCTAACTGAAGTGCCTGGGACTGGTTAACCACAAGACTGGTGGTAGAAACAAGAGATGAAACAGGAGCAGCTGTGAGAGCTACAGTTTCGTCCTTGACAAATGCCACTGACAACACAGTTGGCAGATGTGACCACCACATGGTCCTTGGAGACCAGATTCTCGGGATAAATTTCAATCAGATGGCAACGCTAGTACATGAGGGCCTGCCAAAATCACGAGCCCCAAGATTTAAATGATCAGTCTGAAGTTCAAAATACGATTTCCAAGGTTTGAGTAGTTTCTTGATTTTTTTTTATTTTTTAATAATCCAGGAGATGAGAAGACTACTTGATGAGTCAGCTGCCCTGACCTGTACCTTCTCTGATGAATGAGCCCCTGGCCCAACCTGGAATTCTATCATTTTTAAGAACACACAGTTCTTCAAATCGCACTTTGAACTCTGCTTTCTGAATGATGGACTTTGAGCTAATCGAAACTAATCATTATTTAGGCTAAACCAAGCTATAGTTTTTAACTCTTTCTGAAAGGAAAAAGAGCATCGGGAGCTTCTGGACACGACACATACTTGATGGCATCTCATGAGGAAACATGATTAAGAATTTTTTGTCAAATTTCTTGACAGTATTTTTTAAGTCTTATACCGTAGACTTTTCTGTAATAGCTCTCCATGCTTCCCTCTATTGAGGGTAAAGAAGGACTGCAAATACCTCCTTGCAAAATTCCACTTCTGTTATACAAGGCCTTTGCAAATGCTATTCCCTCTGTCCCTTCACAAATTCCCTGCCCTCCTCTCTTGCCCAGTTAACTCCTTCTTATCCTCTAGATTACACTGTAAATGCCATTTCTTCAGAAAGCCCTTCTCTTACCCATCCACTCCCATCTAAATTAGGCCCTATTATTCTCTCATAACCTCCTTCATGGCACTTGTCACAATTTGTAATATTTGTGTGCATTTGGTTAATTCCCCCCACCCTGATTAAAGTGGTAAGCTCCATGAGGGCAAGGACCATGTCTGTGTTGCTCACATCTACATAGCCAGTGCCTAGATCAGCTTGGCATATAGTAGGTACTCAGTAAATAATTAATAAATGGTTAGCATCTTTTCAATAGAGGCCTAGGATTTTTCTGGATCAAGTATGATCAGGACTGGCTTCTAGTCGGATACAAGTTGTTCATGGTGTCACCTAAACATAGGGCCCCATCACAGCACTAACCACATTTTTAAATGTCTGCTCTGGGCCATCTACTGTGCTTTTTGCTCTAAATGTATTTCTAATCCTCACAATGGTCCTACAAGGTGGAGACTGCCACAGCATTTTACAGACAGGGACCTCAAGGCTCAAAGAGGTAAATTAAATTCCTTACTGTCACACAGCTAGTAAGCAGCGGCAGAATCGGAAATCAAATCCAGCTCAGAGTCTAGATTCTGTGTTCTTTCTACTCAGTCCCTACTTGTCAAGCAGGGTGCACACCCCCCAGGGGTAGGCTTCCAGCAGGCCTGGGCATGAGAAATCACAAGACAAATGTGTGGCCCATTTTTCCTGACGGTAAGTAACATAAACTGTTTCTATGTTTTCATATTTTACAGTATAATGTATAATAAATTTAAAAGAATTTAAAAACCAAAATACAAAAGTTCAAAGAAATGTCATGCCTGTTGCCCAGGCCTGTGTCTCAGGAACCTCGTGGAGAAGCATGAGAAGCACTTATTTGTCACTCTGCCTTTCTTCACTTTAGGTCCCTTTTCCTTGTTGCTACATTTTTTAAAATACTAGCATTTCAACTCAACCTTCATTTTTCTACTCCCACACTTCTCTCACCAGAGAAATTAAAATGCTTAAAGAAAGTGGCGGGGTGTCAGCCACATGCATGTCATTTTCAAAAGCATTAGCCATTTATAAGGACACTTTTTTGTAGGTACAATAAATCTGATTGATTTTTATTACACATCTTAGTTTAGAATCACTTTTACATTCCTAGACAAAGAGATGATACAAATAAATAGCAATTGTAAAACTTAGAGCCCCAAGTATTGGCATATTCTTCGTCTAAAGGTAGCCAAAGAGAAGGTCAAGATCAATAGTAACTCCAAGGAGCCATAAAGACCACTGCCCCGTGCCTGCCCCAGCATCACTTCTTTCATAACGTCAAAAGCATTTCATTCCAGAAACAAGGGCGGGGAGAAAGGTGGCAGAGTTCCGAACAGTACAAGACAAAGCTTTGCACGACAGACAATAGCCAGACCCACTATTCTTATCCAGTTCCCTCCAAGCATTTTTATTGTAGCTTTTAGAGTATATTAATAGCCTCATTTTCATCCACTGATGGTGTTTAGATGGTCCAAGGTGTTGTCTGCAGTAAGCCTCAACCTCATGTGGGAAACATGAGGCAGAACTGATATCCCATATTTACAGGGAATCGACACTTCTCAGAAACTTGGCAACAATTCTACATTCAGTAAGGGAGGACTTACACGAGTCAGACAGGAAGAGCAGAGAGAGGCCCATGCCTGCGCTGCAGAACTCTCTGGCGCCCTTGGGCATGGAGGTGTGGGTGCAGCAATTCAAGCAGCATGCAGGCATTAGACAGGGAACAATCTGACGTTAGGTCAGAGTCTTAAGAAAGTGCTTCATGCCTAGGATTTGTGGCCTTGGGTTCTGAATCCAGGGGTCTGGGAGACTTTAAAATACGAAGCCAGGTATGTTTCTACGGATCAGAGAAACTAGGGGTCTGATAAGGGCTGCACACAGTCTCAAACCCCTTCCCCCAAAGGATCTTCTTAGATTGTGTAGACTTGCTTCCGGACGTAACTAGCTGCTGCTGGTACGAAGACCCTCAGATGGCTCGGAAAATTGTAGCACGACTGCAGACATGAGAATGTGGCCCTTCAGTGGGTTTGATAGGTCCTCTACACATCTGGCTCAATTCAGAACCCAAAGCAGCAGCTTTCTGGCAGCAGCAAGACATTCTACCATCTCCTCTATTCAAACATTTATTGGATCCATTTTGAGAGAAGAAAAGCACCATAGACTGCTTGGGAGGGGCAGCTTGACCTGCCTCGAGGGTTTCCGTTTACTGTTTCCACAGACCACCAGGAGATGAACACAGCTAAGTACGAGGCAAGCTTGTTTTTATAATCCTGCCTGTCAACTTGGCTTTCTTCTTTTGCCTTCTTAGAAAAGTCGTACGTGTCATTTAACCACCCTTGGTCAGAACAGCCAGCTCGAGACATCAGTATTAAGGTATAGTGTTATCTGCAGTTTTCAATTCTCAGATTTGCTAGATTGAGTATTTTCAACCTACAGAATTCAGACTAGGTTTGAGGAAATGTGGTACGAGAGACAGGTATAACCTGCAGATAACCATCTTAGGCTATATACCTCACCATTTGGTTCCTACTTAAATAGGCAAATTCTTAGTAAATCAGAAAGAAGCCAGATCTGGCCCCAAGAAAAGATGACGGGAGGCTCCATTATGCTCTGGGAACTGCTAAAAAGGGCTCTGGGTTCAGAAAGAATGGTTACTAAAAAGGAGACACGCTGCCAGATGACACATCTCCATTTTACAGAATGCTTAAGACATTGCACTTGGTACCTCTTCTTTCCCATGGGTTCTGATCCAGAATGTGCCCTGGGAACTGAGCAGCTGAGTTAAAATACAACCCAAGGCCCGCCTGAGTCGCCATCTTCCTGAGGCACCATGCCAGCAAGGTGCACCACAGTGGCAGACCTGGGGACTCATACTGTCCCTTCAGGCTTGGCTCGTGGACTCAGACACCCACATGGGAGCGCTTCCAGCCTGGATTAGTCATTCAATGGGCCTTTAGTACAAACAAAAGGCAACAGCCACACATTAGTGTATTTCTAAACTTGGGCAAGTTCTTGGTCTCTCTCTCTCTCTCTCACAGACACACACAGACACACTCACAGAATACAGGCATCTTCATGCTTGCACACCCACACACTTATGAGCTTCTCTTGGGGAAAAAATGGATAACATTCTAATGACCAACACAAAATGAAGCTTTGAATCTCAATAATACAAAGAACTAAAACTTAGAAACCAAAGTAGTATATGTAAACGGGAATTCCTAACTCTCCTCTGAGCCTATTCAATCATGCAGCTGCTCCTTGCCACCATCTCAGGCTCCACCTTGGGGGAGCCCAGGGTTCTAGCGGCAGGTGGTTTTCTGCCGCAGGCAGACAGGAGCTCTTTCCATCTGTTGTATCTCCCCTTTCCACGGCACTGAGTCTCACCTCTCTCTGTCTCCGCATCTGCCTGATCATCCTTATGCTCTCCATGCTGATATGGAAAATGGGGAATTCCAAAGTGCCACTATACCTCTCTTCCCCAACTCTAGTCTCATCAGAGAAGGCAGAGCCAGCCTCCCTTCCCCCACAAGACAGGCCCACTACAGAGCAGCAGCAGGCCCAGGCAGATGCTCAGAGTACGCGTGCATGGGAAAAGATGGTGATAAATGAAGAGTGAAGCTACACGTGTCTGGACATGGCACCAGCTTACAGATGTAGGTCTCTGACAGGATACCAGTAGTCTTGGTTTTGAGGTGTTACAGACACTGTTTCCCTAAACTCTCCTTGGAGGCAAAGGGAATGTTATTTCTAGTGCTTCCAACATTGACTACTTTAGGAGCAGAAATGGGTAGCTTCCTAGAAAAGATTTCCTCATTCAGCAGATCCCAAAGGCAGATCTACTTCTTACTGAGGTGCATGGAAGCAAGATCATGCCCATCTGGGGCTTGGATCCAAATGAGATTTCTCATTTCTACCTAAGAGAACAAGCACCCATTCAAGTTCTAGGGCTTTCACTTTTCAACCTCACTGTCATCTTATCCTGAGGCTCCAAAAACTTGGTCCTGCTAAGGTGACTCCTGATTCTGCCCTGTTGAACAAGAAGGGAGCCCAGTATAGAGAACAGGCTAGAAAAGGAGAGGAGAGAGGAGGGATGGGCAGGGGAAAGGGGAGGGAGAGGAGAAGAAGGGAAGGGAGAAGGGAAGCAAGGTCACTGGTCATTCTTTTGCTCTCCACTTCAACTATCACATTTTACCTTATCCCATGCATTTCTGAGATGCTAATTAAAAGAGGTTTCCCAGAGGAACTGAGTGCCAGATTAGGACCAGCAGGTTTCAACCAGACTGAGTCAGTTAATCTGCAAAGAGGCCATCACTTCTCCTTAGGGGAATGGTTCTGAGTTTGGACTCAAGTCCTCTCTGCAGGTTTCTCTCAGAAGGCAAATGCTGTTTATGCCCTGGGAGAGGAGGAACTGGCTTTACTTTGGAACCAGCCCCCGAGACTGTGGATAAAGCTGAGATGCAGGGGTTCCTGAGGAAGACGAGGAGGATCCCGACTTCCTTCCACTTTTAGGCCTGCAAAAGTCAAACAAATGTTTACATTACACATCCCTATCTTTGTTCCTGACCTAGATCAGACTCTTCCCATTGAGTTCCATTAACCCTTCAAGGTGGCCTTTTCTCAATGGCCTGAAAGCCAGTATACTTTCAACTGTAAAAGCCCTAGACTAGCACAGCCTGACCCTCACGGCCTGCCAACAGGAGTGTGAAATCTCAGGGCAGGGACGCTGTTGCTCAACTCCTGTTCTTCTGTTAAAATCAAATCTTGACACCTTCTTAAAACTGGTACAAAAAAAAACAAAAAATCAAGCCTGCAAGTAGAATTCCTTCCATTTTTGGTTCTCCACTCAGCTGTTTTTCTTAAATCCTTGTCTAATCTAGAATTTTAAAAAACAGAGTTTCTAATTGAGCACCAAATTAAGTACTTGGTTATTTTAATGGGGGAGGTAAATTCAGCATTTAGGCTCAGAGCCTGGGTTGTGGATTTAGTCAGACCCAGGTTTGAACTCTGGCTCTGCCAACTTACTAGCTGGGTTTCCTTGGACCGAGCTAGTTTCTCAAATTCTCTAAGTCTTGGTTTTCTCATCCGTAAAATGGGATTGATGATAAAATATACCTTATAATTTTTTGCAGGAAATCATTAACAGAATTCTTCTAAAGCACTCAGAACTGCCTGGGACCTGGTGAGTAGGAACCCAGATTCTACTAGACCACATGCTCCTTACAGGCAGGAACTGGGGGCCTTAGGTATTCTGGTGTTCAGTATACCTGGCATAGTGCCTGGACCATTAGTATTTGTGGAATAAATGAATAAACACAGGAGCAATACGGCAACACTTCCTGGTGTGTTCTGCAAAGTGTGTCATGATCAACATGCACTCCTGACACCCTTTACCTTCGTTTGTTTTTGTTTAAACATATTCTGTTCAAATAGGGGTCAACAAAACCCACTCACCTGGCCTTGGATTTCTTATTTGCAGTGCTTTCAAAGGATGACGCATCCACCTGTATCTCATCTTCATCCTGCAGAGCCGCATCCAAGGCAGCCTGGACTTTGGGGGCAATGGCTGGGCCCTCATAATCTCTGGTGGTTCGGCTGGGCATGTCCAGCTCTAACAGCACAATGTTTTCTGCCTGGAGAAGCACAGTCACAAGCATTTAGGTTGGCCTCCAGTCAGACACAGAATACAAGCAACCCATACCTTCTCCGAGAACAGAACTGCACACTGTTTGCTATTCAGAGCCTACCAAAAGCCATTCAAGAAGAAGGGATGTAGTTTTATAATTTTTTTCCTGGCAGGATTATAGATGATTTTTATTTTTCCTCTATGTTTTTCTGTATTTTCCTTTTTTTTTTTAAAAACAATGAGCATGTATTATATCCTAAGGGAAAAATAATAAATTAAGGAAAATTCATATATTGCAGACAATGTGAAAATACAGAAAGGTATAAAGGAGAAATTTGCAATCACCTATCATTTACCACCAACAGTAGCCCTGATGGACATTTTGGTTGCAGAGGGGAGGAAGTAGGTCTGCTGTATGGCTCTGTGTATGTGGAGGGTGTACATGGCAGTGTATGGGCTTTGTAACCACATTTTAAAAATCAGAATGAGCCCCGCCTCACAGTTCAGTTGATACCCTGTTGTGAGCCTTCTTCTAGCTCCTACATACTGACACAAGCGTGTAGAGGGAAGAACACCATGGTTACCATGCCCTTCTTCTCCTCTAGCTCCTCCCCAGTCAGTGGTGTTCAAGCCTCAGGGCTCCAGAGGAGGCAGGAGGGGCCCGTGCAGGGAGGAGGTGGGGAGAGCAAGCAGCTCCATTTATCCATCTGTATACTGGGATGTTGTGTACAATTTCTCTTGATGAAGGGGGTCTACTGCTAAAAACATTTGAGAACTACTGCTTTAAATACTACCTTTGGATCAGGTTAGCCCCTTGGAAACCCACGTTTGATTTGTGGGCTTTAAAATCATGTTTTTGGCTTAAGATACAAAATAACTGATGAGATACGTATCTTCTGAAACTGCTAGAAAAATGCTACCTAGGCTCCTGATACACCACTCACCTTCCCCTATGTAAAATCCCATTTAATACATCTTTTTGCTTTGGCTTTCTTTATTTTAAATAACTTCATGACAGGAAGAGCAGCACCTGTGCAGTTAACTAATCCTGATCCTGGCTGCCAAAGAAGATTCAAAAACATTAAAAAAATTTTAAGTGAAAATCTTTCATTATAAAAATAATAACAGGTTCCCTGTTGATAGTTATATAGATAAGCAAAAATAAGAAAATTTAAAGTAAGTGTACTTCTACCAACCAGAGATAACCAGTTAACATTTTGATAATATTTTGATATATTTTTGACCAGATTTTTTAATTCATATATACACATCTGGCACAAATTGTTTTATAACTTGCTTATTTTACTTAACAATATGTTGTGTCTCCTGGATCCTCCATTTACCAGCTACCTGACCTTTAAGCAACAGGACAGACTGCAGAGAAAGACAGGACGGGAGGGTTCAATGAGATAAAGCCATAAAGCACTGAGCACAGTGCCTGGCACATAGTAAGTGCCTATAAATGGAAGCACTTACAGCATTTTTATTGTAATATATTTTGGGGTCATTAAATAGCCCGCAACTATGCCACTTTAAATATCTAACCAATCTGATGCTAAATGGAAGTACTGTACTCCTTTAACACATCTCCATCCCCTGTCACTAAACTAGCTGCTGTTGAGTCGATTCCAACTCATGGCAGCTCCAAGTGTGTCAGAGTAGAACTATGCTCCATGGGATTTTTGATGGCTGATTTTTCAGGGACAGATCGCCAGGTCTTTCTTCCAAGGCACCTTTGGGTAAATTCAAACCTCCAACCCTTGTTAGCAGTTAAGCTCCTTAACTGTTCGTACCACCCAGAGATGCCTCTCCTGACACTGTTGTTCTTGGTAGTTGGCATCTAGTCAATTCCAACTCGTGGCGACCCCGTGTGTGCAGAGCAGAACTGCTCCACAGGGTTTTCAAGGCTGTGACCCTTTGGAAGAAGATGGCCAGGCCTGTCTTCCGAGGCTCTCTGAATGGGTTTGAATCGCCAACCTTTCGGCTACTAGTTGTGTGCTTGACCGTTTGCACCACCCAGGGACTCCTCTCCTGTCACCAGACATCCATCCACATTCTTTCCAGTCTCCCCACAGAGCCATTTTGAAGTTTACTGTTAGTATTTATTGGCTATTATGGACAGTGTGTTTGGATTTTCCCTCTCTAGTCCTGATTTTCTAAATCTCATTCTATTTTACCTTTTTACTTATGTATTTTTTCCATTGTAAACATCCTCAACTACCTCTAGAAAGAGTCAAGGTACAAACAAACTCAGTGACTTCGCAGAATAGTGCCTAACGGTTTACATAAATCTAAACTTCTCCAAAAGAGAGAAGAGAAAAACCCAAGAACAATCTTCTCACCCTGTATCGGGCCTCAGGGCGAATCATCATGGACATTCTCGCGTGCTGGCTCAATGGCCTCTTGTATCCCACAGCTGAGACTGGCCGCTTCATCATCTGCTGATTCCTGAAAATCGACTGCAGTGGTTAAAGCCCTGGCTGAAGTGTGGTCCACACCCCAGCACTGGTCCCACTGAGCTAGTGCTCGGAAGATTCCGAGCCTACTTCAGATAGAACCAAAAGCAAGTAATTCCCTGGACTGAGGGCTGACATGTAAATCGGGTAGAAGCTGCTTATCTTATGTTTACTGATTGAATGGCTTTCTGATTCAAACATAACCATCATGCATCTTTTAAACTAGAAGGGGTATTAGCCATTATCCAGTTCTTAGAGGGCAGACACAAAGTACGGCTGTCAACACTCCCCACTCCTGCATCCTTGGCAAACATCTCTCATCTTTCCAGCAGGACCTGACAATCCTCAACACTGTGTCAGGCTGGAACTGACACACAAGATGACACCTATGTACTGCCCCTCATTTGGCCTAACACCCTTCATCTGACAGCTGGGGAAGCTGAAATGCAGCAAATTGGAAAAAGTCATCAGTTCACTAGTGACAAAGTCTCCAATCCCTAATAATACACTCATCACCAGGCTTTTACCTCATGGACCTGTGGGAGCCATAAAGCTCAGAAATGCAATGGGTTCTGAGTTTAAATGACTCAAACTGTGTTCTTATCATACCCCTCTGGCCAAGTCCAGCTTATCAACAGTCTTTCACTCTTCCCGAGCACCCTCCTAGCACCCTTCTTCCCCTAGCCTTTCTACTTAAAGTCGATAGTGACTTACTCCAGCCTGGTTATAGGATGTAATTTCCAATGATCTTCCTCTTCATCAAAAAAGGATCGATTCATAATTTTACTTTTTTCTTCCAGAGGGATAAAGTTTTCTATAATAAGATGCCTGTAAGAACACACATACATGGGTGAATACAGTTAGAGAAAGATGCTTAATTAGTCAGTGTTGGCTATCTGGTCCCATGAGTAATGACAACTGTTAAGTCACCCAGCAAACATATACTGAGCAGGTACTATAGGCCTAACATCATACCAAGAGCTGGGATTCAGACATGTGTGACACCGGTCCCTGCCTGAGACAGAGGGGTTACGGTGCAGTACTGTTAGGTATGACAGGTGCTGACGGTTGTCTGTCTGGGAATATGGGAGCTGCAGCTTGAGGATGTGAAAGGACTGAAGAGGGGGTGGTGCCTGAGCTATACTGGGAGTGAATACTTGCCAATGCAATTATCTTTTGGAGGGCCACTGGTACTGCTAGCCCAGGTCACTGACTTTGCAAACACTGAAAACAGGTTAGAAATTAAGTTTCAGTTGCCCTCCTCCAACTCCATGGATTGTTGCCCAACCTGGAAAACTTCCTTTTCTAACCCACCAGGACAAAACGCAGGGCCCCGTGGATATCAGTCCTTTGGAGCATTGAGGACAGAGACAATTCTTGAGAGGAGTCTCTGCCTGAGATGCACCTGGGGAACTTGGCAAACAATGAAACTGGACCCACTGGGTTGCGTCTCTCCACGATGACTACTGTCTTCCGCTATATCTCTGCCTTCACTCTTTCAAAACCTCAGTACAGAACAATGTCAAAGGGGTGTTAACATGGGAAAGACACAAAACAAACACCACAGAGGCGTGGGGTACTATGAGGAACAGGCTGGCTCATTGTTTGTTCAAAAGATGTGAAAGATATAACAAGAAAAATGACTTTCTTAGGGGAAAAAAAACTTCTGGGAGATTACGTGGTTCTCAATGGCCTTTCTCATAAGATATATTTGTTTTTTTCTGGTCACAAAAGGCCCTATTTACTCATTTTTAAAAATGTGAAAAGTATAATTATCCATGGTTTCGCTATTCAGTGATAACTAATATTTTGTTCTGATCTTTCCTCTCGGTGTACACACCAAGAAAGAAGACCCACACATACATTTAATTTTAAGGGCTCCTTTCCAAATTCACAACTTGGTCATTAAAAGATCCCTTCTGAAAGTTATTCTTTAAAGAAAAATTCCAGCTAATGATGTGGAAGGACTGGCATAGAAAAACATTTTGCAACCCCTAATGAAATAATGGATCCAGACAAAGATCATTGTTTGCTGAAACCATTAGTTCTGTTGTTCTCAAGCCAGGCTGCACATTAATATCACCTACAGAGTTTTGAGAAATATCTTACCCAGACCTCAGGCTAGACCAATGAGTCTCAAAATGTGTTCACTGAACCACCAGTATCAACACTTGAAAACCTGTAAGAAATGCAAATTCTCAGGCCCCATCCCAGGCCTACTGAACCAGACTCTTTGGGGGTGGGGCCCAGCAATCTGTGTTTAACAAGCCCTTCAGGTGGTTCTGATGCCTGCAAAAGTTTGAGGACCACTGCCCTAGACCAATTAAATCAATCTCTGGGATGGAGCCCAGGCATCACTATTTTTTAAAGCTTGTCAGATGATTTCAGTGTGCAGCCAAGGTTGAGAACCAGTGCTTCAGAGCTAGTTTTCAGTTGAAGGGAAATAAGGGGGATGAAACCCAAAAACCAAACCCATTGCCATCAAGTCAATTCCGACTCATAGCGACTCTACAGGACAGAGTAGAATTGCCGCACAGTGTTTCCAAGGAGCAGCTGGTGGATTCGAACTGTTGACCTTTTGGTTAGCAGCCTGAGCTCTTAACCACTGCGCCGCCAGGGCTAGAGACACAAAGGACACCATGAGGAAGCCAACTCACAAGCCCAAAATGTGAGACATTTTTACAGGCCACCTGACACAGTTTATTTAAGTCAACTACGAGAAATTTTAAACAGGGATAAGGGATTCCTCCAGATTAAAATAAGCTTAAGAGACATAATGTTTTTGTTAGGTGTCGTTGAATCAATTCTGACTCATAGTGATCCCATGTGACAGAGTAGGACTGCCCCACAGGGTTTTCTTGGCTGTAATCTTTACAGGAGCAGATCACCAGGTCTTTCTCCTGTGGAGCCACTGGGTGGGTTCGAACTGCCAACCGTTCAGTTAGTAGTCAAGTGTTTAACCATTGTGCCATGAGGGCGCCTTAAGAGATACAATAACCAGATGCAATGTGTGATCCTCATTTAGATCTTAATACCAAGAAAATCTGAATATGGACTGGGTACTAGCAAATACCAAGAAACTGAATGTTAATTGTGTTAGATGTAAAAATAGCATTGTGTATATATTAAAAAATCAACTGTAACTTTGGTGAAGGACAAGACAGTACACAATACTGGAGAAGTCAGCACAACTTGACCAAGGCAAGGTCACGGAAGCTTCATAGACACATCCAAACTCCCTGAGGGACCGAATTACTGGGCTGAGGGCTAGGGAACATGGTCTCAGGGGACATCTAGCTCAATTGGCATAACATAGTTTATAACACAGTTCTACATTTGACTGTAGTGAGTAGCATCTGGGGTCTTAAAAGCTTGTGAGTGGCCATCTAAGATACTCCACTGGTCTGACCCCATCTGGAGCAAGGGAGAATGAAGAAAACCAAAGGCACAAGAGAAAAATTAGTCCAAAGGACTAATGGACCACAACTACCACAGCCTCCACCAGACTGAGTCCAGTATAACTAGATGGTGCCTGGCTACCACCATTGACTGCTCTGACAGGGATCACGATAGAGGGTCTCGGACAGAGCTGGAGAAAAATGTAGAACAAAATTCTAACGCTGTCAGACCAGTAAGTCTGACAGAGACTGAAGAAACTCGGAGAGTACAGCCTCCGGACACCCTTTTAACTCAGTACTGAAGTCACTCCTGAGGTTCACCTTTTGGCCAAAGATTAGACAGGCCCATAAAACAAACAGTAATACACGTAACTCAACCATGTATACAAGACTAAATGGGCACACCAGCCCAGGGGCAAGGACAAGAAGGCAGAAGGGGACAGGAAAGCTGGACAAATGGAAATGGGGAACCCAAGGTCTAGAAGGGGAGAGTGTTGACACGTCACAGGGTTGGCAACAAATGTCACAAAACCATATGTGTATTAATTGTTTAATGAGAAACTAATTTACTCTGTAAACCTTCATCTAAAGTACAATAAAAAAAATTCAACTAAAAAAGAAATTGTATTTCTATACACTAGCAACAAACACTCCAAAGATAAAATTATGAAAACAATTCCATTTATAATAGCATAAAAAAAAATACTTAGGTATAAATTTAACAAAAGAAGTGTGAGATGTGTGCACTAAAAACTACAAAACACTGACAAAAAAAAAGATTTAAATAAGTGGAAAGACATTCCATGTTCATGGATCAGAACATTTAACAGTGTTAAGATGACAACACTCCCCAAATTGTTTTAGAGATTCAACAAAATCCCTATCAAAATCCTAGCTGGCTTTTTGGCAGAAATTTATAAGTTAATCTTAAAATTTATATGGAAATGCAAGGAACCCCAAATAGTCAAGACAATCTTAAAAAAGAACAAAGCTGGAGGAGTTATACTTCCTGATTCTAAAACTTACTACAAAGCTATAAGACACTGTGGTACTGGCATATGGACATACAGACCAATGGAATAGTACTGAGAATCGAAAAACTCCTTACATTTATGATCAATTGATTTTCAACAAGGGTGTCAAGATAGTGAAATGGGGAAAGAATAACCTTTTCAACAAATGGTGCTAGGACAACTGGATATCCACATGCAAAAGGAACCTCTACTTCATACCATACACAAAAATGAACTCAAAATGGATCACAGACCTAAATGTAAGACCTAAAACTGTTAAACTTGAAGACCGAAAGGAATTGAAAACATATTCCCACAAAAAAACTTATACACAAATGTTCATAGCAGCATCATTCACAATAGCCAAAAAGTGGAAAGAACCCAAATGTCCATCAACTGATGAATGGATAAATTAAATGGGGTATATTTTATTATATCCATACAATAGAATATTATTCAGCCATAAAAAGAACTGAAGTACTGATACATTCTACAACACGGATGATCCTTGAACACATTATGCTAAGTGAAAGAAGCCAGTCACAAAAGACCACATATTGTATGATTCCATTATATGAAATGTCTAGAATAGGCAAATTTATTGAAATAAGGTAGATTAGTGGTTGCTTAAAGCTGGGGGAGGGGAGAATGAGGAGTCACTGCTGACTGATACAGGATTTCTTTTAGGGGAAATGAAAATGTTCTAAAACTAGACTGTGGTGATGGTTGCCTGTGAGCATATTTTAAAAAACACTGAATTGTGCACTTTAAACAGGTGAACCGTATGACATGTGAGTTATAGCTCAATAAAACTGTTCAAAAACTAGCATGTGGTCATGTAACTACTCAGTATGTAGGAGTGAGACAACCTGATGTAAGATTTGCTTTAAATTATTTGTATAAAAGATAACAGGTGACAAAAGCTTATTAATTATTGAATCTGAGTGATGGGTATTTTGGTATTCATTATATTATTCATAAAATTTTCATAATAAAAAGTCAAATTAAAAAAAGATAACCTCTTATCAACAGATAGAGGTAAGGCCAGAGCCTTTAAAAGCTTCAAGAAAGTGGGGTGGAAGAGAACTTGGAGATCATGCAGTCAAGCTGTTCAGTTAACAGATGGGACCTAGAGATGGAAAGTGATTTTCTCAGGAATAAACAGAAGACAGACAAGGTGGCAGGAAATAAGCTAGAGAGAGGTAGGCAGGGGCCGTGTCCTCAGGGGTGTTTTTCTTACTTAACAAAAAAGATGACCAACGCAGTAGGAGGCTTGGGGTCTAGGAGAAGGCCTGGTGCTTACTTGAGTTTTAGCTCCCTGGTAAGCTCATTCTGGGTCTGCTCCAGCTCTTGGCGCTCCTTGATGTGTTCTTCTTGGAGGTCATGGATCTCAGCCTTCACTGCCTGCAGCTTGGAGAAGAGCTGGAACCGAGGGGAGAGGCAGGTGAGGAGGGCGTCCATCCACAGAACAGAGTTCTCCTTTTCCCCCAAAGTCTCAAGGCACCTCTGCATGGCCTCACTCGTTTTATACCTTTTTGAGTTTTTTGGTCTTGATGTCCACCTCTTGCTGCAATGAGCTGTACGTCTCTTTAAGTTCCAAGGTCTCCTCATCTCGACTTTCCATCTGTTGCTGGATTTCTCTTTCTCGACGTTTCTGAGCAACATCATAAAATTCATTAGTTTGCCCTAAAGACCAGATCTATACAAGGATGAGAGCTTGGAGCTCCAGGTCAGAGTCTCAACTTTGAAGGACTGCTAATATGAGAGATATCTGCTCTGCATAATTAACTCACCTCCCCGCCTCTGTCCTCGCAAAAAATGAAAGGTTACCTGCTCTGCAATTTCCTGCCGTTTCTGCTCCAGGATTTTCTGCTGTTCATTCGTATGATCCACTATATTTTTCCCTCCAACAAGCAGCTTACTCTCCATGGCCTGAGTGAGAAACAAGGTAGAATCCATTTTGTGAGTGGTCTCCTTCACACATTTCATAGGGGAGCCCCTGAAAGGTAGAGAGCTCAGGACTGAGCCAACGGGAAGAGCTATGCTTAGCTATCCCTGTCCTACTCTTCTCATCACTGGGATAGGGCTGGAGGTGGCTTCAGTGGGGACCTCACCTTGGTAACAGTAAAAATACAGTTTCTCCATAGATACATGAATTTTAGCTCTCTTTAAAAATTTTTTTGGGTACATGTAGAAATTGTTGAATTGGTGTATGTTCTGTTGTACATATTTTCAACAACAAAAATCAAATACATTAAAAAAAGAGAGAAAAAATTTGGAGGGGATTTGTTTGTACAATATCAACCCCACTTAAAACATACGCACCTACTATGTGCTAGGTACTGGGGATGATGCAACTGTGAATATAAATCACGAAGCTTATAGTCCACTGAGGGACACAGACAAGTAAACAGACTCTTAGCATATGGTGTCAGATGCAATTATGAGGGAAAAACCAAAAATCAAACCTGTTGCCATCAAGGTGATTCTGACTCATAACAACCCTATAGGACAGAGTACAACTGCCACATAGAGTTTCCAAGGAGCAGCTGGTGGATTCAAACTGCCGACCTTTCGGTTAGCAGCCAAGCTCTTAACCACTGTGCTGCCAGGGCTCCTTAGGAGGGAAGTACAGAGTAATTAATGGGAGAAGCACACTGGAGAGGGAATTCAGACTTTAGGAAGGAGTCAGGAAAAGCATCCTGTCTGAAGAGACATCTACACACAGAGCTGTAGTAAAAATAGGGTTAGCTAAGAAAAAAAATTTTTTTGCAAGTACAGGGTAGGAGGGAGTGGTGATACATGAAGCTGGCAAAGCAAGCAGAAGTCAGTTGAAAAACCTCAAAAGCCCTGTTAAGGGAGACTAAATTTCATCCTGAGAGCCTCTGGGACCCACTGATGTGTTCTTTAAGCATGTGGGTACACAATCAGATCTGTGTTGTAGAAGTGTGACTCTGCTGCAGCAGAATGGGAAGAATGGCTGGAAAAGGGCAAACTGGATGACAGGAGACCAGACAGAAGGCTGTGTGGAGGTCTAGGCTTGACTTGGGCAGTAGGGGTACAGGGAAGCAAAGTGGATGGGTCCAAGAGACCCAGGTGAGGCAGGATTCAGAGGCTGGTATGGACTGTGTCCTCCAAAAACACAGGTTGTAAATTCTAACCCCTATACCTGTGAATATAATCTCATTTGGGAACAGGGCTTCCTTTGTTATGTTAATTAGGTCATGTCAGTGTAAGTATGTTTTAAACCAATCACTTTTGAGATATAAAAAGAGCAGATTATGCATAGAAAAGGAGCCCTGGTGGCACAAGGGTTAAGTCCTCACTGCTAATGGAAAGGTTGGTGGTTCCAACCCACCCAGCAGCTCCTCAGGAGAAAGACCTGGTGATCTGCTTCCATGAAGATTACAGCCAAGAAAACCCACTGAGGCAACTCTACTCCGTCACATGGGGTCGCAATGAGTTGAAATTGACTCACCGGCACCAAACAACAAAAACAACAAACACAGAAGCAAACAGGCACAGATGGCAGAAGATATATGCCACACCACATGACGACTGCCAAGGAACTGAGGAACAGAAGCTGAAAAGAGACAAAGACCTTCCCAAGAGGTGACAGAGAGAGAAAGCCTTCCTTGAGAGCCTGTGCCCTGAATTTGGACTTCTAGCCTCTTCAATTGTGAGAAAATAAATTTCCGTTTGTTAAAGCCACCCACTTGTGGTACTTCTGTTATGGCACCACTAAAAAACTAAGACAGAGGCCTTGTGGACTGACTGGGCCATAGGGAGGGGCAGGAGCAGCTAGCAAGGAGAACTCGTAGAAGTCTGGCTTCACTGAGCTGAGGAAGAAGGAGCAGGCTCTCTGGGTGTGCACAGGCAGAAGACTATGGAGTCTGGATGTTAGGAGACAGCTCTGGGCTAGACTGGGAGCCTTCAGCTTTTAAATGGTGGCTGAGGTCACAGGAGTGATTTGCATCTGACAAACATAGAATGCAAAAACTCTACCACGTTGCTTTTTAGAAACTTATAAACATTAACCACAGTCCTACTGCCACCTCTCGGTAAGCCCTTTCAGTCTGTTTCCTCTTCTCTCAAAATGAAGGAGCTGGAAGAGATTACTAGCCTCCCCTTCTCTCCAGCTCTAGAATTCTTTTATGATTTTACAGCATCCAGAATTGAGAAAGACAGAACTAACGTCATCTCCCCACAGATAAAATATCTCAGAAGTCAGTGACCTTGAAGTAATGCTGAGTCTTGCTACAATCAGCCTCTGAGAGTTCTCCAAACACCCCAGGTCGTTTAGAGTCCAGGTGTTCCTGGACTTGAAGAACAGATATGATCCTAAACAGCAGCACGCAAACCAAATGTGGGAACACCGAGTTATACTTCAAATGCAGGAGGAGGGATGAAGTGGCATTTGATGTAATGGAATTCCATAATAAGCCCCTTCCTGGAACAAAGTTACCCCCTACTTGTGTTGTATGTGACTAAATTTTCACATCACATCTAGAGGATTTTAGTCCTGGAGGGGACTTTCAAGGCTTTAAGTCCCCTGCCTCTGAATAAAATATTACTAGTTCAGTGAAAAGGCTACTCTGAGGTCACAGATAAACACGGTATAGCTTCATGGAGTAGGGGGAGGCGGGGCGAGAAAGAGATCCTTGTCATTTATAAATTAATAAACATGGATATATTATAGAGCGGAGCCCTGGTGGCGCGGTGGTTAAGAGCTACGGCAGCTAACCAAAGGTTAGCAGTTCAAATCCACAAACTGCTTCTTGGAAACCCTATGGGGCAGTTCTACTCTGTCCTATATGGTCACTATGAGTCAGAACAACAGCAACCATTTTTTTATGTTATAGAGTAGAAATAAGTTTGCATAAAATCAATAAGATAAAACCCAACACTTCAAAGGAATTCCGACTTGTGATCAGCCAGTGGCCGAGGTATCATCCTCAGACCATCAGGACCACCTTTTCACTCTCCTATGCCAATAAAGACCTATAGGGCCCTGAGTCCAGACACCTGATGAATAGCACACTGCCTTCAGAAATAAGACTCAAAACAAGGGGAGCCTCCACACTCTAGAATGCTGCTCAGCTGTGGGGGAAAATGAGGGAGACTCAATGAAATATATTGGCTCACAGGACTGGGAGGGTTGACTACAAAGGTACAGTGTGAGGAAGTATTTTGGGGTGACAGAACTGTTCTGCATCTTGTGTAATCGGGGCACTGCACAGTAAAGCCACAAGAGATATCATTTTATGCCCACCATATATATAAAAATTAAAGTCTGATCATCACAAGCATTGGCAAGCATGAGGAGCAACCAGAACTCATAACCTGATGGTAGAAGCTTCAATTCACACAGTCACTTGAGAAAACCATTTGTCATTATCTAGTAAAGCTTAAGCTGCACATACTCTAAGACCTAACAAGGCTAGACAAGAAACTCTTACACATATATATTCTCCAGGACCCAAGTACATGAACATACATAGCCAAAAATACAAGCAACCCAAACTATCAGGAGAATGGAATACCACTGAATACTCAGAATGGTAATAATGAATAAACCACAGCTACAGGCATCAATATGGATAAATCTCATGAACTTAATATTGAGCAAATAAAAGCAAATTTCAGCAGTGGGAGTCTATTTATACACAGGTAAAAAACTACATGAAACTAACCAATCTTTTATTTAGAGATATTTACGTATAGGGTAAACCCATAATGAGAAGCATGGAAGCAATACCAGGTTTAGGATAATGGCTACCTCTGTGGGAAAGGAGAACAAGGAGCTTCTAAAGGTATGAGTGCTGTTCTAGTTCTTACACTGGGTGGTAGGTACATAGGTGTTAGTTTTATTGCTTCTTTATACCTTGCACATGTAATAATTATTCTTACTATGAATTCTTAACATTTAATTTTCTAAAATTTGAAAAAATTTTTCTTTCATTTCAGTTCAACAAATGTTTATTGAATACTGGATACCATGGAACTGCTGGGAATGCAAAACTGAAAGAGACATCATCTATACAAAAAAAAAAAAAAAAACAAAAAAACCCAAACCCGTTGCCGTCGAGTTGATTCCAACTCATAGTGATATATATATACGTTTTTGTTTTTGGAGGGGTGGGGATGAAACAAAAAGCACCTCAAGGGGAACGGGCCTAAGGAAGGGTACGATACCTTGATTTTGGCACCCAGCATCTCGGCAGCATCCTTCTCCCGCCGCAGATCCTCCATCTTCTTCTCCTTCTCCTTCAGCAGCCTCATCTTCTCCTCTGCAACCAAGCTGTGGTCCTCTATAATGGCCCGCTTCTCAATCTCCAGTTTTTCTTGTTGTTCCCGCCAATAATCATCCTTATCATCCCCTTCCTCCTCACCCTCTTCTCCCTCCTCCTCCTCCTCTTCCCCGCCCCCACCGCTGCCACCACCTTCCCTCCGCTTCTCCCGCCTCTTCCTTCTGCCAATGGACCGTTTTTCCAGCTGGGCCTTGAGCCGAGCAATCTCTTCCTGAAATTCTCGAAGAAGGGCATCCTTAGGGTCCTCATTGACCCTTGGTTTGTTCTTAATGTTTTTGGCACGGTTAGCGTATCTCAGAGTGGTCAGAGTCTCTTCTACATTGTAAGAGGCAGGCCCCACATTGGCCACCATCACAGTTTTAGCGTTGCCACCAAGGGAATCTTGGAGAAGCCTAGTAAGCTTTGAGTCCCGGTATGGAATGTGAGTGCTTTTGCCATCTACCAGGGCAGAGATGACATTACCTAAGGCTGAAAGGGAGAGGTTGATCTTGGTCGCTTCCTTCAATCTTTCCCCTTGAGCACCGGTCTTGGCTTGTCGTTCGCTGCCAGCAAGATCTACAAGGTTTAATTTCCCCACACGGATATGGTTTTCACCATCAAGGCCCACCTCGCTACACTCGATGGTGATAACAAAAATTGCATGAGAACGCGAACTGTGCTCATTCATATTGGTAGCACCAACCGAACGATTCTGGTTCCCCACATTCATCACATGCTCTATCTCCTTCACACTCTTGGTGACAAAGGAAGACAAGTCTTTCACATACACTCCAGTGTCAGGTCTCTCTTTGAGCTCAAGCCTTTTGGTCTGATCCTTTGAGAGTAGATCTCGGATCTCCTCCTGGTAGATCTCTAAATACGAAGCCCTGACCAGGTACTGTTGATTCTGGGATCGAGAAATGTGGGTGAAAATGTGGTCAAACGAGTTAGGGATGACCCCTCTTTTTTCAGGGTCACCACGAACTCCTTCCATCGTGTAGGTTTTCCCAGTCCCAGTTTGTCCATAGGCAAAAATCGTCCCATTGAAACCCTGCAAGACAGAGTCCACAAGCGGTCGGAACGTCTCATCATAGAGTTCAAACTGCTTGGCATTCCAGTCATAGACTGCATCAAAGGTGAAGGTCTTGGGCATTTCATGGGCCACTCCTTTGGGGTTCTTCACAGACACCTGCCCCAGTTTCACGTCCACATCCACCACCTTGTCGTAGGAAGCAGCCTTTTCCTTGCCATTCATGGGCCGACAGCGAACCACCACCCTGACGGACTCTGAGCTTTTTAACTTTGACATAATGAACTCTAAGCAGGTTGGTTGTGAAAGGTATGAATCCAAAATGTCTCACGATGCTAAGGTCCTAGAAAAGAGCAGAAGTAAGTAAGTACAGTACAAGTGTCATTAGGAGCTGCTTGACAGTAGCTGACATACCCAAGTCACCTTCATCCCGTTAACCTTCTGACAGCTATATTTAATAACTTTACCACACTGTGCACTTCCTCATGGGTTTGTGACCAGTTTCAGGGGGAAAAATAAAAACTTCATCAACATTGTTAACTAGCCTGCCCTCTCTTCAACCAATATTTTATCTTACACTACAGGCTGAAGCGGTGGGAAATCTTTTAAAAGCTGGGTGATCGCATAACCTGTTGAACTTTAAAATGCACATACCCTTTGGCCTAGCAATTATATTTCTAAGACTTCATCCTACAGATACCTGTCTTGCGCAAAGACATATGTATAAAGATATTTGTTGTTAACATTGTGATAACAATAGGCTGCAGACGATCCCAATTCTCATCGTGAGGGGGCTGATTATAAATATATTTAATATAAGTATGCAGTAGAAGTGTATGCAGTTTTTAAAAAGAATGTAATCTACATGTAATACTATACCACGATATATTGTTAAGTGAAAAAAAAACAGGTGAGGAACAATGTGTAAAAAGGGTATATGCATGTTATATGCTTGATGTGCACACAATATTATTAGAAGCATACATGTAAAAGTGCTAACAGTGACAGCCTTGGTAGGGAAACTACGGGCATAGGGGATTCAGTGTCTAGAGAGAGAGAGAAAGATTTACTTTTCATTGCATTCTCATTTTGTCGGAACTGTTTCAATTTCTTATCTTGTGCTGATCAATTCTAAAGTCATCACCAAAAAATGGCTTGTGCAAAATGTGTTCAAATAAATGAGGCTGTGGTATAATGTCCCCCACGTGTCTGTTAGTTTGTCGTACTGCAGGGGCTTGTGTGTTGCTGTGATGCTGGAAGCTATGCCACCGGTATTCAGATACCAGCAGGGTCATCCTGCTATATGGTCTACTATTCCGGGAATGACAAGTTGAACACGAATGACATTGCATTCATCGTCAAAAAGAAAACTTCAAGATCTATCCTGAAGTACAACACTGTCAGTAATAGGATAATATCCTTACGCCTACAAGGAAGACCAGTTAATACGACTATTATTCAAATTTATGCACCAATCACTAAGGCCAAAGATGAAGAG
Source organism: Trichechus manatus latirostris (assembly GCF_000243295.1). NCBI lineage: Eukaryota > Metazoa > Chordata > Mammalia > Sirenia > Trichechidae > Trichechus > Trichechus manatus. The sequence goes on from NW_004443944.1 coordinate 31,637,199, forward strand.
ATTGAAGATTTTTACCAGCTTCTGCAGTCTGAAATTGATCAAACATGCAATCAGGATGCATTGACAATTACTGGTGATTAGAATACAAAAGTTGGAAACAAGAAGGACTGGTAGTTGGAAAATATGGCCTTGGTGACAGAAACAATGCCGGAGATCACGTGATACAATTTTGCAAGACCAATGACTTCTTCACTGCAAATACCTTTTTTCACCAACGTAAACAGCGACTGTATACCTGGACCTCACCGGATGGAATACACAGGAATCAAATCGACTACATCTGTGGAAAGAGACAACGGAAAAGCTCAATATCGTCAGTCAGAACAAGGCCAGGGGCCAGCAGCGGAACAGACCATCAACTGCTCATATGCAAGTTCAAGCTGAACCTGAAGAAAATTAGAACAAGTCCACAAGAGCCAAAGTACAACCTTGAGTATAACCCACCTGAATTTAGAGACCATATCAAGAATACATTTGACACATTGAACACTAATGACCGAAGACCAGATGAGTTGTGGAATGACATCAAGGACATCATACATGAAGAAAGCAAGAGGTCACTAAAAAGACAAGAAAGAAAGAAAAGACCAAACTGGATGTCAGAAGAGAATCTGAAACTTGCTCTTGAACGTCGAGTAGCTAAAGCAAAAGGAACTAATGATGAAGTAAAAGAACTGAACAGAGTATTTCAAAGGGTGGCTCGAGAAGACAAAGTAAAGTATTATAATGATATATGCAAAGAGCTGGAGATAGAAAACCAAAAGAGATGAACACACTCGGTATTTCTCAAGTTGAAAGAACTGAAGAAAAATTCAAGCCTCGAGTTGCAATAGTGAAGGATCCTATGGGGAAAATATTAAACAACATAGGAAGCATCAAAAGGAGATGGAAGTTAAAAAAACAGAGTTGTTATACCAAAAAGAATTGGTCAACGTTCAACCATTTCAAGAGGTAGCATATGATCAGGAGCAGATGGTACTGAAGGAAGAAGTCCAAGCTGCACTGAAGGCACTGGTGAAAAACAAGGCTCCAGGAATTGACGACCGATCAACTGAGATGTTGCAACAAAGGAATGTAGTGCTAGAAGTGCTCACTGGTCTATGCCAAGAAATTTGGAAGACAGCTACCTGGCCAACCAACTGGAAGAGATCCATATTTATTCCTATTCCCAAGAAAGGTGATTCAATGAAATGCAGAAATTATCGAACAATATCATTAATATTCAAATATTAATAATATTCAATATTCATTAAATTCAGGCCAGATTCAGAAGAGGACGTGCAACCAAGGATATTATTGCTGATGTCAGATGGATCCTAGCTGAAAGCAGAGAATACCAGAAAGATGTTTACCTGTGTTTTATTGACTATGCTAAGGCATTCGACTATGTGGATCATAACAAATTATGGATAACGGTGTGAAGAATGAGAATTCCAGAACACTTAATTGTGCTCATGAGGAACCTGTACATAGATCAAGAGGCAGCTGTTCAGACAGAACAAGGGGATACTGTGTGGTTTAAAGTTAGGAAAAGTGTGCGTCAGGGTTGTATCCTTTCACCATACCTATTCAATCTGTATGCTGAGCAAATAATCCGAGAAGCCGGACTATATGAAGAAGAATGGGGCATCAGGCTTGGAGGAAGACTCATTAACAACCTGCGTTATGCAGATGACACAACCTTGCTTGCTGAAAGTGAAGAGGACTTGAGGCACTCACTGATGAAGATCAAAGACCGCCACCTTCTGTGTGGATTACACCTCAACATAAAGAAAACAAAAATCCTCACAACTGGACCAATAAGCAATGTCATGATAAACAGAGAAAAGACTGACATTGTCAAGGATTTCATTTTACTTGGATCCACAATCAACACCCATGGAAGCAGCAGTCAAGAAATCAAAAGACACATTGCATTGGGCAAATCTGCTGCAAAAGATCTCTTTAAAGTGCTGAAAAGCAAAGATGTCACCTTGAAGACTAAGGTACACCTAATCGAAGCCATGGTATTTTCAATCATATCATATGCATGCGAAAGCTGAACAATGAATAAGGAAGACCAAAGAAGAACTGACGCCTTTGAATTGTGGTGTTTGGCGAAGAATATTTAATATACCATGGACTGCCAAAAGAATGAACGAATCTGTCTTGGAAGAAGTATAACCAGAATGCTCCTTAGAAGCAAGGATGGCAAGACTATGTCTTACATACTTTGGGCGTGTTGTCAGGAAGTATCAGTCCCTGGAGAAGGACATCATGCTTGGTAAAGTAAAAGGTCAGCAAAAAAGAGGAAGACCCTCAAGGAGATGGATTGACACAGTGGCTGCAACAACGGGCTCAAGCATAACAACAATTGTGAGCATGGCACAGGACTCGGCAGTGTTTCACTTTGTGGTGCACAGGGTCGCTATGAGTCGGAACCGACTCAACGGCACCTAACAACAACAACAACATGGTATAATGCCAGGATAGATTACCCAATAAGCAAGTTGGGGCTTAATTGTGCTTACTTACTAATCTGTAGTGCACAATTTCACCTGGTTTTCACCACATCATGTATATTCCGACTCATAGTGACCCTATAGGGTTTCCAAGGAGCAGCTGGTGGATTCGAATTGCTGACCTTTTGATTAGCAGCCAAGCTCTTAACCACTGAGCCACCAGGGCTCCTTAATAGAGAGAGATTAATACAAATAAGAAAACAGGTGTTAAAAAGACTTAGAAAGTAAAAACAAAAAAGACAGACCTTAATTTAGAGCCAGAAAACTCAGGAAGCAGAAGAGAAGATGATTGGGTGACAGGCTGTGGTAAGCGGGTAGGGATTTTAAAAAAAAAGATTTACATGGTTCTTGATTCAAAAGGCTCTTCAGGGATAGATCTCTCTCCTTCACCTCTTCTCCCACTTCCCCTGCAGAAAGACTATCTTTCCTGAGATAGTTTATGTATAGCAAGCAGATACGCATTAACAAATACTTCTTCACACAAGTATGTTATATACCGCCCTGCATCTTGCTTTTTTTCATTAAACAACATATCCTGGAGTTTGTTCCCTCAGCAAATACAGAGCTGCCTGCCTTATTCTTTATGACAGCAGCATAATATCCCATCATAGGGATGCACCATAATTTATCTACCCACTTCCCTATGGATGCACATAGGCTGTTTCCGATCTTTGCTATGAAAAACCTAAGACACACATCATTTTATATGAGGGCAAGTATATCTGTAAGGATAAATTCCTAGAAGTGGAATTGTTCGATCAAAGGATATATGCATTTGTAATTTTAACAGACATTTAGAACAGAGATAACAGTGATTCTTTTTAGCTGTATGACCCACGAGGATATTTCCTGCCAGCAAAAGGGTGGGTGAATGTCAGGCAGGGAAGGGCCACTCTAGACATCTATGCTGTAGATTAATAAATACATAAGCACCACTGATTTTTCATAAACTGTTCTGCTGCTAAACTCATGGAAACACGAAAAGTTACTTTATACATTTCTGCTAGCTGTTCAGAATCTACTTGATGGCAACTAATAACAACAACAACAACAACTAGTTGTTACATGAATTAAACCAGTGTAGTCTAGAATGGAGAACCAGAAGATCTGTTACCCTCTCTGAACCTGTTTTCTGTACAAATCTATAAAGGGGGGGTAATTCTCCTTCCTTATGGATGACAGTGGGACTAAAAGGCACTTACAAAGGTGGAAGTACTCTGTAAACTAATATAAAGCAGGATTAAAATTTGTAAGGCAGATTCATCCAAAACCCTTATCAAAGGGTCATTCCAGAGATTACAGGTGAGCCCTAATTTTAGGCATTAAACGTCACTAGAATAACATTTTCTATTCGGTTTGTAGTCATCATCCTAAAAAAAAAAAAAAAAAGTCTAATTAAAGTGAGATCCAAATATCTAATTGATACTCAGTAAGAACTAGAAATTAAAGCCATTTATATGGAAAACTGTTTAAAAAATAGCCCTTCAACACAATAACAAAAAGATGGAAACAACTTAAGTGCCCATCAACAAATGAATGAATAAACAAATTATGGTACATACACCCAATGAAATACTATGCAACAATAAAGAACAATAATGAATCCAAGAAACATCTTATAACATTGATGAATCTAGAGGGCATTATGCTGAATGAAATAAGTCAATCACAAAAGGGAAAATACTGTATGAAACCACTATTATAAAAACTCAAGAAAAGGCTTACACACAGAAAAAAACAATCTTTGATAATTACAAGGAAGGGAAGGGGAAATTACTAACTAGATAGCAGACAAGTGTTAACTTTAGTGAAGGGAAAGACAACACACAATATAGGGAAAGTCAGCACAACTTGACCAAGGCAAAGTCACAGAAGCTTCCTAGACACATCCAAACATCTTGAGGGACTGAGTTACTGGGGCTGAGGGCTGGGGACCATATCTCAGGGAACATCTAGGCCAAATGGCATAACATAGTTCATAAAGAAAATGTTCTACATCCTATTTTGATGAGTAGCATCTGGGGTCTTAAAAGCTTGTAAGCAGCCATCTAAGATACATCTACTGGTCCCATCCTATCCAGAGCAAAGGAGAATGAAAAAAATTAAAGATATAAGGAAACTATTAGTCCAAAGGGCTAATGGACCACATGAGCCACAACCTCCACCAGCCTGAGCCCAGAAGAACTAGATGGTGCCCAGCTACCACCACCAATCACTCTAACAGGGATCATAATAGACGGTTCCGGACAGAGTGGAAGAAAAATGTAGAACAAAATTCAAATTCACAAAAAAAAACCCAGACTTACTGGTCTGACGAGACTGGAGGAACCCCCAAGACTATGGCCCCAGACACCCTGCTAACTCAGAACTGAAGCCACTCCCAAGACCCACCTTCCAGCCAAAGATTAGACAGGCCTATAAAACAAACAATAACACACATGAGGAATGTGCTTCTTAGTTCAATCAAGTATACATGACCAAATGGGCAACACTCGCCCAAAAGCAAAGACGAGAAGGCAGAAAGGGACAGGAAAGCTGGATGAATGGAAATTGGGGACCCAGGGTGGAAAGGGGAAGAGTGCTGACACATTGCAGGGATTGCAACTAATGTTACAAAACAACTTGTGTATAAATTTTTGAACGAGAAACTAATTTCTGCTGTAAACTTTCCTCTAAAGCAAAATTAAAAAAAAAAAAAAAAAAAAGATCTATAGCCTTGGAAACCCTATGGGGCAGTCATCACCTTTTAGATGCTATTAGAATTTTGCCCAATGAGACAAAAGAACCGGATGTTAGAATGGCAGGTTTATTTCAGGGCTTCAAATCGGTTCATTCCAGTTTGAACCCCCGCTAAGAATTTGCATTTCCACTCCAGATAGACTGAATTAGAGTCTACAGTTTAACAAGATCCCCAGGTAATTCTTACGTATACTAATTTTTGAGAACCACTGCTCGCTCTACTACTAGTGGTTCTCAGAATTGGTCCCTAACCGGCATCATTAGCATCACCCGGAAACTTGTTAGAAATGCAAATTCTCAGCAAGGGTTCAAACCAGACCGAATCTGTTCAAAGCCCTGGTTTGTTTACAGCTTCTTTTCATTTCAAGGTGAATGGCCCCTGAACTACAGCTGCGGCCAATCCCCTTGCCCGTCTCCCCTTCCATTTCAACAGTGATTTGCCTGAGAAAGCTGGCCTAGGGGCAAAACTAAAACCTCAGCCCCTGAGCCTCCTTGGGGGAGGCCTCTGCTGCAGTGCAAAGGTCCTGGTCAAACAAGACCCTGGACTTGAAGGAGTATGGGAAATGTGAGGGGAGAGGGGGATGGGTCAGAGGAGAGTCAACTGATACTTCTGCATTACATGTCCCAGAGGAGGTACAGCTGTCCAACTTTTACCTATCAAAACAAGGTGGCCCCAAGTCTGTTTAAAAAAAAAAAAACAGCCTGCAGCCAGCTGACCTGACCTTGATGTTCAGCTGCTTGTTACAGCCCCGTACTTTTTTGAGCTCTCCAAAACAATAAAAACAAAGGAATAACAGTGACCTACATTAATCTTAAAAATCTTTAAAAGAAAGGAATTCTCAATGCATGAGTCCCCTTAATTAAACCTCCTCAACTCTGAACACAGAGCACCATTTCTTTTCTGAACTCGCTGAGCTAGACTGAACTAGTCATGTATTACTGACGTATTATTTCAGGAAGATGGTCTAATTTAATTTCCTGCCACCAGGGCTTAAAATCTTGCTCTGGGTCCTCCTCACAGGATAGGGTCTTCTTGGAAGGATGCCCTTATACTCTTTCTTTATTACATTCCTTATTCTTCTTTTAGCGGGTCTAATTACAGAGTGATAAAGCTTTAAAAGAACTCAGAGCGCTGCCAGGAAAGAAAGAGCCACCGGTCAGCAGCTCATCACCTTCATCCTGAATACCTTTTCTGCTAGAACTTGTCATTCCAATGTTAACACCACCATTTGAATGGCTCTTATATGTGAAAAACTGAGTTTTCCCCTACCTATCTCTTCCGTCTGAAGAAATCAGCTGCTCATTTCTCACAGGAGCACATTTTTCCAGATGGTTTTCCAAGTCTTTCATGCTTGGATTCAAGCATCCTCACTTTGCTAGCTGTATAGTCTTACCTCAAATTCTAGGACTAGGTGTGGATTGGATTCTCTGTAACTGTTGGCTTCCTATGGATTCTAGGACAGAGGTTGCAAAACGGTCATATTCTACCTGAAGTGTTTTATGTGGCCCACCTGGTGTTTTAAAACAAAAAAACCCAGCAATTGCACCTCTAGGTACATGTCCTGGTGAAAAACCTTTTCACATCTGTACAAGGAAACATGGACAAGGATGCTTCCTGCAGCATAATTATAATAACAGAAAACTGGAAAAAACCTAAAAGTTCTTTTATAGGGGAATAGAAAAATAATATATGGTATACTCATGCTATAGACAGTATACTATTCAGTAGTTAAAAAACAACAAATTAGAGCAAGAGTTAACAAACTAAGGCCCACAGCCCCGTAGCCTATTTTTGTAAAGAAAGTTTTACTGGAACACAGCCACACCCATTTGTTTAAAAAATAGGCTGAAAGGATATACAACAATTCATGAAAGTGGCTGCCTGAGCTGGGGGAGTATAGGAAATGGGACTGGGATGGAAAGGATATTTCAACTTTATCTGTAATATTTTATCATTTCTCTTAATTAAAAAAAAGGGGGGGGGGGAAGGAGGCCTGAAGCACATAAGAGAAAATGTCAGCAATTGTCAATTCTAGAAATTTCCTATATTATTCTCTGAATCTTTTAAATTTCACATTAAAAAACAACAACAGATTTCCTGCTTCTCTGGAAGAACAGAAATACCTGACAGCCCTTGGTCCATGCCCAATGGTAGCAATGGGAGCTAAGCAACAGCTGCTTCCCTGGGGGACCTGGATTCTCCAATGCTCCCTACTGTCTCATACCCAGCATGCTTTGCTCATTCATACTTCCTGGCTGGCTCCTGTAGGCACCTCTATCTATGACCAAACTCATGTACACATGATCTGAGTAAGAAAAGCCTGCCATGCTAGTCCATCTTTCTAAATGACATTTACTGAGGCTCTATAATGACATGGAAAATGTTTATGGTAATGAAAAAGCAGTTAATAAAACTGAATGACAGCAGCATGCAATCACAATTATATAAAAATAAGACACTCATCAAACATCAGTAGTGGTCCATTTGGGGTGATGGGACTACAGGTGATTTCTCCTGCACTTTCAATGTTTCTGTATTTTCCAAATTTTCTTTCATTTTTTTCAAATGGGGAAAAAAAAAAAAGGTCTGGCAATTCACCAGGAACAGCTCTGCAAAGAGGCACAATCTGCGGGACACAGAGTGCAAACTAATGCATCTCTAATCAGTGCATCCCAACTCAATGTCCCCCAGTCTCAGACCAGCTAACTACCTGCCAACTGCTTGGCTAGGAATTCAAGGACTCTGAGTGTCTGAAATGCAGCCCAAGCGATAGATCACAATACGGTCCACGAGCCATTGGAAGAGCACTGCAATACTCGGCAAGAAGATAAAAGCGACTGACTCCCTATTAACCAGCCCAAACCAACCTGCTTTGCAGGCTTCTCTCAGGGGAAGCGGCTGTTTCTCCTCTGTATCCACCTCATCACTATCATCATGACTGCTCTCTTTCACAACTGTTTCTAATTGTTTTGAAGTCTCAGGCCTCCTTGTTTGCAATCCCTGAACCACAGGAAGAAAGCAAGTCCAATTCTGAGTCTTTCGTTCCTAGAATGGCCAGTTACCACGCGGGAGTTACCCAATTTTCAAAACAATATAATCTCCAGTTGCAAAATAACACCATGGCCCTGTAGGGCTTTTAAAACGACGTGGAATTTGTGTTAAGGGATTAGTTTTATATTTACTTATATTACATAAAATGTATCTGGAGGGACATGCAAGAGCCATATAACACTGGTTGCTGCAGGGAAAAGAGTTAGGTGGCTGAGGGCCAAGGATGGGAGGGAGACTTTACGTTGTATACCTTTGATACCTCTTAAATTTTGAATCACGAACGCATAAAACCCGTAACCCACTGCCATCAAGTCGATTCCGACTCACAGAGACCCCATAGGACAGAGTAGAACTGCTCCGTAGGGTTTCCAAGGAGCAGCTGGTGGATTCGAACTGCTGACCCTTTTGGTTAGCAGCCGAGCTCTTAATGAATGTGCAGTCAGGGCTCCTGTGAGTGTATTACCTACTCACAAAATAGAGAGGAAAACAAACAAAAAAATTTTGTAAACTAATTAAGGAAACTAATATCCATCCAAGTGTTAAACTCATTTTTCCTCCCATTTCATCTATCCATTCACAGAATTTTTACTGACCACTATGAATATAAAGGTCCCTGGGCAGCACAAGTGGTTTGCGTTTAACTAGTTAAGCTAAAGGTTGGCAGCTTAAACCCACCCACAGGCACGGTCAAAGAAAGGCCCAGCAATCTGCTTTTGTAAAGATTACAGCCAAGAAAACCCTATGGAGCAGTTCTACTCTGTAACACATGGGGTCGCTATGAGTCAGAATCAACTGGACAACAACAGATTTGGTTTGTTTTTTGGTATGAATATAACATACTAAAAAAAAAAAAAAAAAAGTTTTAATTGATGAACTAAGGTACCTAGCAGTAAAACTACCTGTCCCAACTTTATGGTGAAGCTTCATAAAAAAGCTGCTCTGGGTACCATGGCAATGCAATGTTTAACTTTCTAATGTCAATGTAACATGTTATGTAGCCTCGGTCCCAAATGGCATTCAGAGCAAAGATGTCAAAATAACAGACTAATATAAGACATTCCATTGTTATTATAGGCACTGTTTATAAATACATATCTTTTTTTTTAAGCCAAACAGTTGTGTGAACTGCCTAAAAAGTTTCAAAATGTCCGTTATAATACATAAGAGCCACAATTTATTTGAGGACAATTGAGCAATCAATATCAAAAGTTGAGAGGTGGGTAAAGGGTGCACAGCTTGACCAAGGTAAATGATGTCACTAAGAAATATGCGAGAAAAAAGGACATTTTTGGCAAATGCTATGACATATACAACTGCGCAACGACTAAAAAATACGAGTGAGGTTACATATGTATGTATGTATGCATATAAGTGTATAGATATGTATATGTGTGTATATACGTGGGCATATATAGATTTATCTATATACAGATATGTATGTATATAAGTGCATGTATCCATATATATTCATGTACACAACAGAGCACATATGCGGCACAAATACAGATACTTCCTTAGACTTAACCAAACACCTCATGGGATTGATTTATGGGGTCTGAAAGCTTAGGACCATAGTCTCGTGGGGTAACAGTCAACTGGCATAATACACTACGTAAAGTTTATGTTTTAACATTCTAGTTTGGTGAGTAGTGTCTGGGTTTTAAAAGCTTGCAAGCGGCCATGTAAGATTCAACTACTGATCTCTATGTGTCTGGAGTAAAGGAGAAAGAAGGAAACCAAAGAATCAGAGAAGAAACTAGTCCACAAGACTAACGGTCTACACAAACTATGACCTCATCTACCCTGAGACCAGAAGAACTACATGGTGCCCGGCTACCACTACTGACCATTCTGATTAGGAACATAATAGATGGATTCTGATAGAGCAGAAGCAATTCAAATTCTTAAAAATAGAACTCAAATTCTTAAAAAGTCCAGACTTACTGGACCAGCTGAGATTGGAGGATTCCCTGACACTATCACCCTGAGATACTCTTTAATCCTAGAATGAAAACTATTCCATGAGGTCATCTTTTAGCTAAATAACAGAATGCCTGGTAAAATAAACAATATCATTCATGAGTACCGTGCTCCTTTAAAAAAATCATCTATAACTCCACTGGTCCCACCCCGTCTGGAGCAAGGGAGACTGAAGAAAACCAAAGACATGAGGGAAAGATTAGTCCAAAGGACTAATGGACCGCAACTACCACAGCCTCCACCAGACTGAGTCCAGCACAACTAGATGGTGCCCAGCTACCACCACTAACTGATCTGACAGGATCACAATAGAGGGTCCCGGACAGAGCTGGAGATAAATGTAGAACAAAATTCTAACTCACAAAAAAAGACCAGACTTTTTGGTCTGACAGACACTGGAGAAACCCCAAAGAGTATGGCCCCCAGACGCCCTTTTAACTCAGTACTGAAGTCACTCCTGAGGTTCAGCCTTCAGCCAAAGATTAGACAGGCCCATAAAACAAAACGAGACTAAATGGGCACATCAACCCAGGAGAAGGTAGGAGGCGACAGGAAAGCTGATAATAGGGAACCCTGGGTCGAAAAAGGGAGAGTGTTGACACATTGTGGGGTTGGAAACCAATGTCACAAAACAATAAGTGTATTAATTGTTCAACGAGAAACTAAATTGATCTGTAAACCTTCGTCTAAATAAAGCTCAATTAAAAAAAAATCATCTACTTGAGATCAAATGATCAATATTTACTCAAAAGCAAAGACAAGAAGGCAAGGAAACTAGATTCCTGGAAATGGAAAAACCAGAACAGAAATAATGAGAAAGTTGACACACTGGAAAATGTAACCAATGTCACTGAACAAATTATGTAGAAATTGTTAAATGGGAACCTAATTGCTATATAAACTTTCACCAAAAACACAAGAAAATGTTTTAATTAAAAAAAAAAATCTAAATGTAAATGCCCCCTTTGAAACAGTAATTCCATTTCCTGGATTTTAAGGACAAAATTGAATAACTGAATACACGTGCAAAGATGTATGTACATGTTTATGTTTATAATACCACCATCTTTAACCACCTAAATACTCACCAATAAGGGATTGGTTAGATTATGGATACAATGGGGAAGTGTAATCATTAAGAATGGTAATGAAGCCCTAAGTATTCAAAGATGAGAAGATATGATGTAATTTATGTTTATATGTGTACACGCACATGTGCAGAGAAGGATGTGGGGGAGACAGTATAACATCATGGGTAAAAGCATGACCTTTAGTGTTCAACAGGTCTGGGTTTGAATCTCTGCTCTGCAACTTATTAGCTGTAAAATCTTGAGGAAGTGACATAAGTCATAGTTTCTTAATCTATAAAATGGAGTTAATAATAACACTTACCTTAAATAACTATTCTAAGGGCTAAATGAGCTAATTAATGTTAAATGCTCAGCCTAGTACAAGCATGTAATAAATACTCAGGAAATGGAAGCAATGTTGATCCTGGGTGGTGAGCTTGCAATTTTTTTTTTTTTAACTTTCTCTGGACTTTTTTGATGGATGCGTGTATTTTGTTTTTTATAATCAGGAAAAAAACAATAACATTATTTTTTCTTTGGTTAAAAAGTCTAGCACCTTGATTTCAGCTTAAGTGTCGAGAGGACAGGCTCATTCTCTGGGAAGAAACTAGAATGGTCACAGACAAGAAATATGAACAAATAAATGCCTGTCCTGAATTCAACTGATACCACACATTACATCATTTGATGACATGAACAGGCAAACAAAGAAGCACATCTACCGGAAGAAGGGGGAGAGAAAACTTTTGTATCAATTGTGAAACATTCAAAAATATATTCATAAAAATTTAGTCAAGTCTAGAGGTAACCTCCTATTCAGAATCAGTATGGATCTGGGATTTGGCTGTATTCAACAGTCACAACTCGTGGTATATCAAGAGCTTTATGTGCATTTCTCTTTCAATCCTCAAAATCACTTACAAGGAAGGTTTATGTATTAGCTCCATTTTATAAATAAGGATCAGAGGTGCAAAGAAATAATTTGCCCAAGGTTGCACAGCAATTAAGTGGAACAGTCAGGAGTCAAAACTAGGTTTGTCTTACTCAGAAACGCACATATAAACACATATTTTTAAACACATACACACATACATGTTCATATGTATATGTTGTTGTTAGCTGCTATCAAGTTGGCTCTGACTCATGGCAACCTTATGTATAACAGAGGGAAATGTTGTCCAGTCCTGTGCCATCTTTGTGATTGTTGGTATACATCTGCATATACGTGTGTGTGTAAATTGGTAAATTTACTCCTACATGTAAATTTAGGTATATGTGGGAGTAAGTTGGTAGTATCAATATACACACAGGTTAAAACCACTCAACCCACACACAAGAGTATACAGTAAACAAGCAAAACTTCTCCCTACCCCTGACAGATACTTGATGCAGATGTAAGCGCACATATATCTGTATTACTAGTGCATTTTTTTTAAACTCTAGTAGAAGTATACCGTACACCATTCCACATACTAACTTTATAGAGATCTTGGAGAAAACCTCTCCCTTTTTTTTAACAGTTGCCTAGCTGTCACGGGTACTCTCACAATGTATTTGATCAGTCCCCTACTGAGGGACATTCTGATTGTTTCTGGTCTTTTCCAACTGCAAACAATGCTGCAGTGAATATCCTGGACATACACCTTTAGGCACATGTGGGAGTAAATTGGTAGGATTCATTCCTAGAGGTGGAAATGCTGTGCATGTTCCTTTTTGACAAAAGGTGCCATCTTGCCCCTCCCCAGGCTACATCACTTCCTCCCACCACAGCGTGCCCGGTCACACGCTCACTGACACACAGAGCCCATGCTCGGGACCACCACTAACTATGAAGCTGAAAGAGCCTTTCTGCCAGGAACTTCTTGTCCCATGTACTTACCCAGGAAAGAAATGAAGTTGTAGCTATTTCTCTGGTAAAAATTTACACCCAGACTTAAAAGACATAATCAACCAAATGCAACATGTGGCCTTTGTTTGGGGCCCTTATTTAGATCATGATTCAAACAAACCAACTGTTAAAAAATGCATGAGATAATCAGGGAAATTTGCTGGATACTTGATGATGTTAAAGAATTACTATTACTTTTTTAGGTGTGAAAATGGTATTTTGGTTATGTTTTTTAAAAAGGTTCTTATCTTGTAGAGATACATACTGTTGTGGGTTGAAATGCATCCCTCGAAAAGTTATGCTGAAGTCCTAGGCACAGAGACAGACACAGGGAGAATAGCATGTGACGACAGAGGCAGAGATTGCAGTGGTGTGTCTACAAGCCAAGAAACTCAAAGGATTGCTGGCAACACCAGAAGCTAAGAGAAAGGCACGGAACAGACTCTCCCCTTTCGCCTTCAGAGAGAGCATGGCCATGCTGACACCTTGATTTCAGACTTCTAGCCTCTAGCACTGTGAGGGAATAAATTTCTGTTGTTTTAAACCATCCAGCTTATGGTCATTTCTTACAGCAGCCCTAGGAAACTAAAACACACACACAGAAGTATCTTCAGATGAAAACATATGCTGTCCGGGATCTGTTTGAAAACAACAGAGGATGGGGATGGGGTGGATGGGTGATACAGGTGAAACATGATTGCCATGTGCTAATAACTGCGGTCGCTGAATCATGGGTTCGTGGTTCATTATACTATTCTACTTTTATCTATCTTGAAATTTCCCAGAATATAAAAATAACTGCCCTCTGACCAATGGCTTTCTACTTTAATCAGGCTGCCCTTCAGCTGGATAGAGAGGGCTATAGCAAAATCTGTATTTAAAAGGGAGAGGCAGCCTGGAATCACAAAAGAGATTTTGACACACTGGGGACTGAAACCCAGCTCTACCACTCCTAGCTCTGGAACTCCATATGCAAGTTCCTTCACCCTCTGAGCCTATTTCTTCATCTGTGAAATGGGAATACCATTAATACCCTGCTCCTTGAGGCTTTGTGAGGGTCCAATGAAAACAAGTACTACAGAGCCTGGCCCACGGAAGGAGCCTTCTGCCCTGCTCCATTTTGTAGGAGAAAAAAATTGAGGTTTGGACAGAGAAGTAACATGCACACAGAGTTAATAAGTTGCAACGCAAGCAGAAACCAGTCTACCTGGCTCCAAAGTCCATGGCCTTTTCTCCACATCAGCATGTCCCAAAAATTTGATCACCTCTTCACAATTTTTGCCATAATCACGCACTGTTATTTACTCAAGATTTTTCTTAAAATCAATTTTCCTTTAATGCAAATGTATTTCAAAAAAAATTTAATATCACTATCACTTGTCATAAATAGAAAATAACTGTAAAAATAAATATAAGGACACAAAACAATGTTATTAAACGCTAGCTTAGATACTGCCACTTACCTAAGGCCTAAGACCTCACCTCTCCTGATTAGAAAGGGAGGTTGATTAGAAAGAAACAGACTAGTACCAGGAAAATCCTCTCCTCGACATAGTCAGAAGACCCAAAAGAGAATTTAAAAGGGAATAACTCACCACGTGACTCAACCTAACTTAGGATGTTATGTTCAAGGGTCATCTAAAATCTTCCTCTGTTCCACCTGGTTTAGTTCTGCAGAATCTAAGACCCCACTCCAGATCCCATGAATCAGAATCACATTTTATCAAGATCCCCAAGTGATTCATGAAGGTCCCTGGGTAGCAGAAATGGTTTGCACTCACCTAATAACCTAAAGGTTGGTAGTTCGAACCCACCCAACAGTACCGTGGAAGAAAAGGTCTGGCAATCTGCTTCCATTAAGATTACAGCCAAAAAAACCCCCATGAAGCCGTTCTATGAACTAACAACAGGTGATTCATGTGCACGATAATGTTTGAGAAGCTCTGCCTATGTATGCTACCTCTATAGTAAACTATTCCCAAAGGTGATCAAACAGAATTTCCTATAAATCACAAGATTTTTTTCAGTAATATGATGAATTAAATACTTCTTTAAAATCCTCCAAAAGTCCATCAGAACTGTCTTGGTTCATAGTCCAATTCCATAATGATATGCTTGCTCTCACAGCTCACAGTGTACAAAACCAGTAATGTACGTACAATATTTCTGGCTAAAGTCACCAACAAACAGCCTGTTCAGGGAATAAAGGGCTTAAATGCCAAAGGCCCATGCTCTGGGTCCTATTTATAGGGCATTCTGCATCAGAGAGGAAAACGGATTAAAGAGAAGAAGAGAAAGAAGGCTGAGAAAACCTATTAAAAATTTTCCCAAACCACTTATTTAGAATTGTTCACTATGAAGTTGAAGAAGCAAAGAAGTTCGCTACAGCATTATATGTAATTGCAAAAAGCTGGACACCACTGAAATGACAAAAGCTAGAGAAAGTTTAGTAGTTCAAGAACTACTAAACATGGAAACATGCAAAAATGGTTACGAAATAATGTTAAGCAAACATTTCCAAATCCAAAATAGGAAATACACTTTGAGTACACCTATCTAAAAATATATCTTCAAATGGACAAGTAAGCTGAAAATTGTATTAGGATACAATTATCCCAGGTAATTTTTCCCCAAACTTATAATAATGTCTATCCTTTCCATTTTATTTATTTAGATACTATCTTGTTAAGAACATTATTTAAGAAGGCTGACTTTATGCTTAAAATTTCTTAATGACTGAAGAATCTAGTTTAAAGACATCATCAGAAATACAGACCAATGTTTATGCAAAGATAATCATTAAGATGTGCTCTGTAGTATTATTTGTAACATCAAAATACTAAAAATAGCCAAAGTGTCCAACAATGGGGTAACAGTAAGAACTGCACATCCATGAGATAAAATATAGTTAGGAATATATTTGCACATGGACAGTAAAACGTTAACAGTGGTTATACCTGAGTGGTGGGACTTAAGGTGAATATTATTTACTTTAATCTTTTTAGGATCTTCCTCATTTTTCCTCAGTGGGAGTTGACTATTTTTATAATCAGAAAAAAATCTATTTAAAGAAATGCCGGCAATGGAAGAAATAAAGGAGGAAAAACACTGCATACATTTCTCAAGCTAGAATCTGACTCGTTATTGCAGATCTTGCAAAACCAGTAAATATTTCCACCAAGGACTATCTTCTTGTGGTTATCTTAAGTATCTTGAGTTGATATTTTATCTTACCAGGATGGAATCTTTTACAATTTACCAGTTAGATTTTTTGCTTAGGTTCTTGAAATGTGTTATAAAGTCATGATTACTGCAATCCACTAAGCTGCTGGAGATCATGCTATGAGCTTTCAGTTTCTGTTTAATTCCTGTCGCAAATAAAACCCCAAACAAGCCATTCCTGAACCACGCTGAAGGTAATATGAAAGACCCCAGGGTGGGTAACAGCATTAAGTCACAAACTTCCAGTAATCTGTGACAATTTCTATTTCACTTGGACACATTTCCACTTATACTCTACGCTCAAGCATGACAAAACGCAAATGCTGCAAAAATCTAGCCAAAAATTTTTTAAAATAAAACCACACCTACCATAATTATCACTGTTTGCTCTCTAATGCAAATGATTTAAATAAATTCACACTAAAGACAGATTTGCCTATGTGTGAGGAGCTCAATGTCCACAATCAGTGTGACAAAGTGAAGAGACACAATGTGTCACCATGATTAAATGAGCCTTAAACACACACATCCCAAGCTGCCATGCAGATGTGTGATGCTGGTAAGATGAGCTGATTGTAACGCTCCCTGACTGCCAAGAAAATTTGCTCTAAAGGCCCCACTCCAGAAGGTTTGCAAGAAAGCCCAAAATGAAGTCACCAAGGAAGAAAATATTGCCCAACTGAAGGCTCGGTCTTTTGGGCGGAGCTAAAAGGGCCTGGGAGACTACCTCATGTCCTTATTTTGCATACATAAAAACAGAGGTCCAGAGAGGTTGAGTTACTTGCCAAAGGTCACACAGCAAGTGGCAGAACTGCTATTAGAATTTTGCCTCCCCCCTGGTCCCACTGCCTTTTTCACCCCAGAATGTCTTGTGGTGACAGAGATCTTGACCAAGAAATCTAAGACTCTGGGGAGATAAGATGTTGAAAGTAAAAATAATGGGCCCACAGGGCAGGGAGAGAAAAAATGAGGCACTAAGAGTTGAATCTTTTACAGTTAGCCAGCTGTATTATAGGGCTTTAGTGCACCCCCTGGAACCCTCTTCTCACTATGTGTGGATATTATCACCAGATTCAGGAAATAGCTTAGGGCTAAATGACTCAGAATGCAAGCTCACAATTCTTACCTGCTTCAGGAGTTAGGCCACTAAGAAGTGTGAAACGTAGAGGATCTTACCAAACTGGTTATCTGTCGCCTTACCAATCAAGTAATTGACACCCATAAAAAACAAAAAAAACAAACCCACTGCTATCAAGTCCACAGCGATCCTACAGGACAGAGTAGAACTGCCCCAGAGGGTTTCCAAAGCACAGGGTTTCCAAGGCTGCAGTCTTTATGGAAGCAAATTGCCACATCTTTCTCCTGCTGAGCGGCTGGTAGGTTCGAATACCCAACCTTTTGGCTGGCAACAGAGCGTTTTAACCACTGTGCCACCAGGGCTCACTTAGTAATGCTAAAATAGCTCAAGGGTTTTCCCCCTTGGTTTCCTCATTCTCTGAAGTCACTTTATTCATCAGCATTTAAAATTAGTTACCCAGGTATGGAAGAGAAAGACCTTTGACAAGACATCCAGGTATGTGGTCACTGGCCACCTGAAAAATAGATGAACGAGCGTAAAAAAAATGACGCAGGGACATCTGACCTCCTCTAACTTCACAAGGGGAAGAAAAGAGAATCATCAACATCAATATTAGCCCAAGGCTGACTCCTATGAGAATGGAGGTCAGACATATCTCCACTCTCCGACCTTTTTACCAATTCTGATGCCAGCCGTCCCTCCCACGGCACTCTCTACCTCTCTGCTGGGTTCAATAATTCGTTGCAATGGCAACACAGAACTCAGACAATACTCACGATTACACGGTTTATTAGGGAAGTAACAGGGTAAAATTCAGGATCAGGAATGACTCAGGATATAGCTCTTCAATCAGGACAGCCTCTTCTGGCAGCAGGCCTCTCTTTAACCCTCAGTCTCTCAGCTTCTTGGCCCTTAGCCCCTAGGCCCAGCCTCTGCCCTGCTCGGGCAAGTGTTACAAAGCTCTTTAGTCCTGCCAATAAGTGCCCAGGGGCACCCCACTCCACCAGTAAGCCTCAGCCCAAAGGTGCTCAACTCTCACTCCATGGATCGGCAAGCCTAGCTCAGCCAACAAGTGCCACAAGGCACACAACTCCACCAGGAACCCTCCTCAGCTCTCTTGCTCCATAGGTTGGCATGCCCATTGTAACCACCTTGCTGCATGAGCTGGGATGCCCACTGCAGTGTCTCACACCAGTCTCCTGGTTCTGTTGCCACTGTTTCTCTGCCACTGCTTTTCAGCGTCTTGCACCATCTCTGGTATTACAGCTCTCTGTCTCTCTGTCTCTCTCTCTCTCCTGGGTCTAGGTGGTACTCAGCACAGGGACCCTGGGTCCAAAGGACACACTCTGCTCCCGTCTCTTCTTCTTGGTAGTAGTGAGGCCCTCTCTCTGCTCTGGGATTGACTCCCTTTCAAGCCTAGCAGATGGCAAAACTAACCAATCCCCTCAGGGTTCCATACACCTTATTTGCATGGTCCCACCCTCACAAGGGTTCCATGCACCTTATTTGCATCAGCAGCAAGCTGTCCAATCCCCTTGGTGGGCCACAAGTACCTTATCTGCATAGTCCCCCAATCATTTGGTGGGAGTTACAAGACCATGGCAAGAAAGGCCATATAAAAGTAATCCATCATGCCGTAGAGTGAGTGGCAGAAAGAGCAACAGACTGGGGATTAGAACTAGTGGATTTGGGGAACTATTAGCCTTTTCTGTGCCTCTACTTTCTTCTTCTGGAAAATGAATTAATAACAGTACAATAGTATTAATTAATTAATAATTAATGTCACAGGGTTCTATGAGATTTAAATGAGACAACATATGTAAAGTGCTTAAAACAGGGCTTGGGTCAATAAATGTCAGCAATTACTGTTACTTTTATTATCACTCTCAAGTCCTTTTTTAGCTGCTTATTACCTACATCAGCACAGCTCAAACTTCAATGGACACAGGGAACACCAGGGATCTTGGTAAAATGCAGACTCTGGTATTAGATCTAGGCCTAAATGCTGTATTTCTAACAAGCTCCCGGGGGGTCACAGATTCCTCTATCATGCAGAGCACATTTTGAGCAGCAAGGATCTACCTAACCCACCACCTAGCAGGTGCTTACTACTATTGGCAAAAACAAGTGACCTCCAGCCATCTAAGAAACAACTATTGGTCTCTACTCGTCCAGAGCAAAAGAGAAAGAAGGAAACCAAAGGCTCAAAGAAGAAAGTAGTCTACAGGACAAACAGTCTACACAAACCATGGCCTCATCCACCCTGAGACCAGAAGAACTAAATGGTGCCCAGCTACTACTAACGACCATTCTAATCAGGGCCACAACAGATGGACCCTGATAGAATGGGAGAAAAATGTGGAACAGAACCTCAAATTTCTAAAAAACCAGACCTACTGGACTGGTTAAGACTGGAGGACTCCCCGAGACAAGTGCCCTGAGATACTCTACAAACCTTGAACCAAAACTAACCCAAGGTCACCTTGTAGCTAAATAATAAATTGCTAAAAAAATAAAGAATATCACCCATAAGTACTGTGCTCCTTTAAAAAATCACCTATATGAGATCAAACAGTCAACAATTACTCTAAAACAAAGACGAGAATGTAAGGGGGGCAGGTAAACTACATTAATGGAAACAAAACAAGCAGAATGGAAATAATGAGAATGTGCACATATTGTGAAGAATGTAACCAATGTCACTGAACAACTTATGTAGAAATTGTTGAATGGGAACCTAAACTGCTATGTAAACCTTCACTGAAAACACTATAAAATATTATTAAAAACAAAAACAGAAAGGGCCACATAAACCAGAGACTGCATCAGCCTGAGACCAGAAGAACTAGATGGTGCCCAGCTACCACCAATGACTGCCCTGACAGGGAACACAACAGAGAGTCCCTGATGGAGCAAGAGAAAAGTGAGGTGAAGAACTCAAATTCTAGTAAAAAGACCAGACTTAATGGTCTGACTGAGACTGGAGGAACCTCAGAAAGCATGACCCCCAGACTCTCTGTCAACCCAGAACTAAAACCATTCCCGAGGCCAACTCCTCAGACAAAGAGTAGACTGGACTATAAGACATAAAATGATACTCATGAAGAGTGTGCTTCTTAGCTCAAGTAGATACATGAGACTAAATGGGCAGCTTCTGTCCAGGGGTGAGATGAGAAGGCGGAGAGGGTCAGGAGCTGGTTGAATGGACATGGGAAATCAGGGGTGGAAAAGAGGAGTGTGCTGACATAGTACAGGGAGAGCAATTAGGGTCACATAACAATGTATGTATAAATTTTTGTATAAGAGACTAACTTGAATTGTAAACTTTCACTTAAAGTACAACAATTAAAAAAAAAAGTGACCTCATGGTATAGCAAAGTCTTCATCTGTAAACGGGGATAATATATATTCCACATGATCTCAAACGACTGAAAAGTAGTAAATGAGAACGCATAGGAAAGACTGTTATAAACAAAGCTAAACAAGTGGTAGCAGTAAGATTATTAGTCTTACTGTTTGTAATTTACCATGCCTAAATTTACAAGTGCAATTATTGGAATATATGAAAAGGAGGATTGAATTCCTTTGCTCAGGAATGACAGTTCATTCAAGGATCCTCTAGGAATTCTGGCAGAACATAGCAGCTTTTCAGCAGATTCCCAAATCAAAAGCTCTGAAACTTTAGAGAAGTCATTCTATGGCCAAGGAAAGAACCACTTTGGCAGGGAGGGGTGTGGCCCTTTGCGGCACTGAGAGAGAGTTTCACTAGCAATTCCACTCTCTCCCAGAGCTGGCCAGACTCTATCAAGTCAAAGATCCAGTCAGGATAGCAATGCCAACAGCACAACACAGATGGGCACTGCCCTAGCAAGGCCCACACCTGCTGCTCCACAAGCCGGCAGAGAGCCAGACTGTGAGAAAAGCAGGGCTTAGAGGTGTCCAAGATGAAGCCTTCAATTAGATGTACCTGGCTGTCTTCCTTTAGCATAATCTGGGATATCCTCGGTGCAGACTATAAAGTATGATGTTTACACCTTGGCCCCTCCTCCAAGAGATTCAGAGTGAACAATAGCTAATTGTTCCTTACTAAGTACTTTACCAAAAAGCTCTCTCATCATTTTAGAGGCAGATGGCACCACCAACATCTATGGAATTACTCAGGCCAATAACCCAGGAGTCATTTTTTATTCCTCTCATTCTCCTCCCTCCCACCATCCTGCTAGTTCTACCTCCAAAACATACCCTAAACCCTCCATTTTTCCCATCTCCACTGCCACCACTCTAGAAGGCCACCATTATCTCACGCCTAACCTCCTAACTAGTCTCTTGGATGCCACTCTTATGTGCCCTAAAATTCACTGGCCACATGGATGCCAGAGTGATTTAAAAAAAAAAAAAAAAAAGGCACTCCCCTTCTTAAAAAAACCTTCAATGGTTTCCCGTTGCTTTTAGAATAAAATCCCAACTCCTTACTCTAGCCTACAAGGCCCTATACAATCTGGGACCTCCTCACGTTGGCCCACCTCTCCACTCCCCCCCCCCCCCCCCCCACCCTCCCAGCTCCAGCCACTCTAGCCTTCTTGCAGTTCCTGGAACTTATCAAGCTTGTTCCCACCTCACAGCCTTTACTGTTGCTGTTCTTTCTGCCAGATCTTCAAATGGCTGGCCCCTTCTTAGCAACAAATTTCACCAAAAATGTCACCATCCTAGAGAGGTCTTCTCTGATCATGCAATTAAGGTAGCAGCTTCCCAAACCCTCTTCAGAGGTTACTCTATGACAGCACTACTTTATTGTCTTCATAGCACTTATCCCTATCCAAATTATCTTGTCCAGTTATTGGTTTATTTGCCTGTCTGCTGCCACTAGAATGTAAGCTGCTTGAGAACAGGGACCGTGTCGATCTCTCCACCACTGTATCCTGACACATACCAGGCACTCAGCAAATGGTAAGTGAATGAATCCCAGGCAGCACAGTAGCCAGAGAACTCAGAGTAGGAAACCCTGGATTCTAATTTAAAATGGGCCACTTACTAGCAGCATGGCTTCTCTTAACCTCAGGTTCATAAACTGTAAAATGCGGATCTTAATCTGCACCTTACCTTCCTCACAGGTTATTGATAAGACCAAATGGGTGAAAGAATACGTGAGCATTTGTAAACCGCGAGGGACCAGACAACAGAGAGCACTGTATCACTAACCACCAGCAGAGCAGGCTCCTTCCTAGGGACCCGTAAATCAGTGGATTAAAAAGGTTGCTGAGAGAGCAACTCAAGGCTTCTAATCCAGGCCTATGGACACAATAAAAGATATCTGAATGGGTGGCTTTACACTATAGAGGGAGCAAAGCCAAGACATGAATTCATTTAAAGAAGTCAAATCATTTCAAATGCTAGTTAATTTGCAAATTAAGCTCTGGGTTCCTTGAAGAATCTGGAGATAGGTCTGATCTCCATATACCCTTTACTGCATTAGGTGATGGGCTACCAAACCTGGCATCCTACCACAAGCTTTCATCCTTCCTTGCGACCCATTCTGGCCAGGGACTGCAGGTTTCTGGTGCAACCCTTTAAGAAAGTTGTGTTGTTGTTAACTGCCACCGAGTCAGTTCCGACTCACGGCGACCCTATGCACCACAGGACAAAACACTGCCTGGTCCTGGGTCCTGCATCATCCTAACAATCGTTGTTATGCGTGAGCCCATTGTTGCAGCCACTGTGTCAATCCATCTCATTGAGGATCTTCCTCTTTTTCACTGACCCTGTACTTTACCAAGCATAATGTCCTTCTCCAAGGACTGATCTTCCTGACAACATGTCCAAAGTATGTAAGACGTAGTCTCGCCATCCTTGCTTCTAAGGAGCATTCTGGTTGTACTTCTTGCAAGACAGATTTGGTCGTTCTTTTGGCAGTCCATGGTATATTCAATATTCTTCGCTAAACCACAATTCAAAGATATCAACTCTTCTTTGGTCTTCCTTATTCCCTTTAATAATAACTACATTTATATAATACTATGATAGCTACTGGCTCATGCCTGCCATGACCTTGTGAGGTTGACAGATCTGGTATCACCATCACGTATTTTAATTTATTCATTCACCAATCAGAAATAAAACATAAACTATGGTACAGGTGCTGGGCTAAGACCAAATAGCAATAATGACAATAGCACACACTTACCAAATATGCCATGCACTTTTCATGTACTGTTGTTGTTGTTATCGCTGTCAAGTTGATTCCAACTCCTGACGACCCCATGTGTACAGAGAACTGCTCCATAGGGTTTTCAAGGCTGAAACCTTTTGGAAACAGATTGCCAGGCCTGTCTTCCAAGGCTCCTCTGAGTGGGTTTGAACTGCCAACCTTTTGGCTAGCAGTCTAGCGTTTACATACGTAGGCTCAAATAAATCCTCACAACAGTCATACATGGTTGGTAGTATTATAATCTGCATTTTACAAATGAGGAAACTGCAGCACAAAGAGATGAAGTAAATTGCTCAGTGGCAAGAGGCTTGGAAGTGGTAGAGCCAAGATTTGAACCCAGGCAGTCTGGTTCCATGCTTTTAACCCCTAGCTTGCAATCAGACTTGTACAACAGCACTGAAAGGGCCTTCAGATATCATCTAGTCTCCTCCCCTCATTTTAAAGAAGAGAGGACTGAGGGGCAGAGAAGCCCCCTTTTAAACATTCCAGCTCTTTGAGGTAATTGTTTATGGTCCACACTTTGGATGGTATCTATTTAAATGAAGCTTTAAGACAGATCTTGTTTCCTTGTCGTTGGAAGAAAAGCTTCCAGCCATAGCAGTTAGAAGTAACAAAAGAATACTCTTATGGCCTTGTAACAGCTACTGCTGAGAAATCAGAGACATCATGGTGTGGGGGAGAAAATACAGGATTTACCAGGAAACATGTCCAGCTTCATCACTTAATAACTATGATTCTTGGGGCAAGTCCATCACTTTTCTGAGCCTCAGTTTCCTCATCTGTGAAATGGGAATGACATCACCTGGGAAAGTCTATGTGAAGATTAAATGAGATAATGTACCTAAGAAGTGCTTCTTAATCATATACTTGTAAACAGCTATTACTGCTCTAAGCACTTTCCAAAAGACATAAAGACACCCTTTTTCCTCTGGGAGGATCAACAAGGCCCAAGTAGGAAAAAAGACCATAACTCCAACCATTTACAAGAACCTGACCTCACCGTTTCCCCCACCAGGGCTACTTGTAGAAATCCACCCTACCTGCCTTGCTCTGAGGAGAATGGAGAAGTAAAACTGGGGGTGGGGAGATATCAACAGTGGGAGGAATACCCATATCAGCTGGTGCTCTACACATCTCAATTCTACCTGTCCCAATGTCATCTCTTCCGGGAAGCCTTGCTCATCCCACCCACCCATCTCATAACAGCTTGTTTTACATACCTTGTTTCACTGGATTCCAACAGTGGTCCATTAGCCCATTATACAGATAGGGAAAAGAAGGCTCAGAGAGATTAAGTAACTTGCCCACAGCCACAAAGTTACTAAATGAAGATTCAGTGTTTCAAACTCAGGCATTCAGACTTCAAACTGGATCCTTGGCTCCCATGCTAGGCTGCCTTAAGAATTCTCCTTCTCCCTGTTTAGGGCACTTTCACATACACGTCTTATCATCTTAACCACTCTGAGCGGCCAGTGCTTGGACACCATTAGACAAACAGGCCAATTGAGGCCAGAGAGGGTAAGGGACTTGCCCAAGGTCACACAGAGAGCCAGGAGCAACGCCGAGGGTCGGACCCCGGGCTCTCGCTTCCCCGCCTCATTTCCGAGCTAGAGCCCTGACCACAGCTCCAGGGCCCCCAGGTGGACCCCGACCCCGCGCAGTCGGGTCTAGGGGTTGGGCTGTGGCTCCGCCCGGTGGGAGGAGGGGAGAGGTCGCCCAGCTGGCTGGAGGATGCAAGGGAGGCAGGGCAGAGGATGCTCTGGCTGGCAGGGCAGCAAACTAAGCGGCGGCGGCGTTGGCCACCGGGAAGATCCCAGGCGGTCGAAGGGCCAGGCCCTGCCCGCGGGTGCCAGGGACACCCCTGAACTCACCTGCGGCCGCAGATGAAAGCGGGAGGCGGCGGGGGCGGCGGCAAACCCGGGGCTCAGCCATTCCCCGCTGCCCCGGATGGGGAGAGACCGCGGACGCTCACTTCCTTAGCAACCCGGCTCGGCGACCCACTTCCTTAGCAACTGGCGTCAATTTCAATAACTTTATTGGGACACGGGAGGAGAACAGGGAAAACCGCCGGGAGGGGCCGGGCGGGGCCAGACGGGGCTAGGCACGGTACTGACGCATAGTAGGTACCTGTTACCTCAACTAAGGGATGAGAGGCGAGCGCGGAGTGGCCTGACTCCACCCAATGGCCATCTCGTGCCTCAGTTTCCCCACTGGTAAAATGGAATGCACTGCCTTGGTCGCACCGAGAGATTTCAGCAGCCATTTGATCTTTCTCAAAGCGCTATTATATCCATCTATCTCACTTGTCTCACATGTTACTACTGAGGTAGCTCCCATTTAGGGTCCACCCAGTGAGTCAAAACCTTAGGAATCATATCTGTCCCCTTCCTCTCCTTCACCCCGCATCCAGTCACAATGTCCCTTTATCTACTTTTCAAATATTTCTCCTATGTACCCACCGTTCTCCATCTTCAGTGCCACCACACCAAGCCACCCTCACCCTCATCTCCTAACCTGAATGCAACAACTTTCTATCCCTGCCAATCCGTTTTCTACAGGACACCCAGAGTGTTCGTTGTTGTTGGTAAGTGCCATGGAGTGAGTTTTGACTCAGAGCGACCCATGTACAACAGAACTAAACACTGCCTGGTCCTCGCAGGGGCATGTCAAGGGGGGAGCAGAGGGGAACACTTGCCCCCAGGTGCAAATCCAAGGGGGCGCCAGATGAGGTGCCGAATGATTCCGAGGCACCACAAACATGAAAGGCGCCTAAGGAAGCTGGACAAGAGGGGGTAAGGCACTTCTGCTGACCCGTCGTCTCTGTCAACGTCTACTCATCTTGAAATTTGACAAGGTGGGGGCGCAACTTAGAAATCGCCCCTCGGCGCTACACTCCTGCGGTCCTGGACCATCCTCACAATTGTTGCTTTGTTTGAGCCCATTATTGTAGCCACTGTGTCAATCCATCTCATTGAGGGTCTTCCTCTTTTTCCCTGACCCTCAACTTTACCAAGCATAATGTCCTTCTCCAGGACTGGTCTCTCCTGATAACATGTCCAAAGAACATGAGACAAGTCTTTCCATCCTTGCTTCTAAGATGCTTTCTGGCTGTACTTCTTCCAAGGCAGGTTTGTTTGTTCTTCTGGCAGTCCGTGGTCTATTCAATACTCTTCGCCAACACCAAAATTCAAACGCATCAATTCTTCTTCAGTCCTCCTTATTCATTGTCCAGCTTTCGCATGCATATATTTTTTTAATGCAGTTTATTTTTTAGAGCAGTTTTAGGTTTACAGAAAAACTGCACAGAAAGTACAAAGAGTGCTCATATCCTCCCCCCTACAGTTCCTCTTACTATTAACATTTTGCATTGTTGTGGTACATTTATTACAATCGATGAACCCATACTGATACATTATTATTAACTAAAGTCCATACTTCACATTAGTGTTGTACAGTCCTATGGTTCTGAAAAATGTATGACGTCATGTATCCAGCAGTATAGTATAATGTAGAATAGTTTCACTGCCCTTAAAATGACCTTTTTAAAACATAAAACAGATTATGTCACACTCCCTGCCTTCCATTAATAAAGTCAGAATTGCCCAAACACAGGAAGAGGACTCTGCCAAGGAACTCTGTCAGTCCTCCCCATCATTGTCACTCAGTGAGGACCCTCCTCTGCAGCAGCAAGCACATCATCCCGACACCACCCAGCTGGAATGAAGCCCACTGTGTCATGAAATTTTGCTTAGTCCCCATCTGGTTTATCCTGTGAGGAAATCCCATTTTAATGGCTGGGGACAGCAAGAATCTTGTGACAGAAGCAGGGCACTGGATATCTACAGGTTTAGGGGCAGGAAGGGAGTGTGGGAAGGGACCTACTGGCACCTGTAAGGGGAGAGTTGAATAAAGCCAGCTTGCAGTTTCCTTCTAAACCAGGAAAATGGTAAAACACAGCCCAGAAGCCCATGGTTTTATTATGATCTCATCCAAAGGAAGTTATTGAGATCTCACTAACTTCAGATGAACTCCTCATAGGGTTGACAAAGGGCAAATGGCCTGTTTCCTCATGCAAGGGTAAAATCACCAAGTTCCCTTTCTTCCCTGACATTCTAAGAGCAATGCTAATCAACAGATCTTTCTGCAGTGATGGACATGTTCTGTATCTGTGCTGTCCAACACAGTAGCCACCAGCCATATGTGGCTATTGAGTACTTGAAATGTGACTAGTGCTAGTGAGGAACTGAATTTTATTATTATTATCTAATCTTAATTTAAAATTAAATAGCCACATGTATGGGCTGAGGAGTCAACAGTCTTAGGTTTGAATCCCAGCTCCACCTCTCACCAGCTAGCTGAGTGACCCAGCACAAATCACTCTGCCTCTCTGGAACTCGGTTTCCTTTTCTGCAAAATGGAGCTATGAATGCTACTGCTCAGGCTTGTCCCAAGGATTAAATGAGAGGAGTGGGAAGTGTCTGGCACTTAGTAGGTGCTCCATAAATGGTGAGTCTCTTTCCTTCCCTTACTGGGTGAGGGAGAGACTGGTGTCCTCCAAGGAGACAGTAATTGCCAATGTGAAGAGTTCTGCTATGTAAGAGACTTCGCTTTTCTTGAAAATTTAATACCATTTGGGGAAGAGGGCTGAAAAGGGGTTGTGTAAAAAGACTGCAAAGGGAATTATTTATTAGAATGCAAGGAGGTGGTATCCTGAAGCCCCTTTCAGGAAGAAACAAGATGCCGGGCTTGGACCCCGGCCAAGCACCTGAGACTTGCTTGATGGTTCCTAGTTGGCTGAGTGCCCAGGTTCAGTTTGGAAGAGACTTTGGGGCCTGAGGGAGGCTCTCAGGGCTGAGAATCGAGCTAATGGCTTCTAAATTCACGTCTTTGATGTTTTCTAAAGAAAGCCCAACAGGAGTTGGCTGCTAATTGCTTCCTCCTCGGGCACTTAACTGGCTGAATGACCTTGGGCAAGTTCCTTCACCTTTCTGGAACTCATCTCCCTACTTGCCTCCTGCAGGGTTGCTGTGAAAATTACCCAGATAATGAGTATGAAACTACTTTCCAGGCTATAAGACACCTTAAAAGTGAGGGAGGAAAAAAATGATAATTAAAATCTTAGAACCAGAAGAAGCCAGGTGATAGAACCAGGACTTGAACTGAAGTACCAAGACTGGGTCTTTGTCTTATTTATAGCCTCCATATTTAGCATAAAGCAGCACATAATACACTTGTTTATATATATATATAATCATTATTCACTTTCCAAATTGGTAGATTTTTAAAAGCATATTACTCAATGTTAGCAAAGATGGCAAGAGAAGCACGGTCATCCCACTGCTGATGGTAGTGAAAAATTGGCACAAATTGTAAGGAAAATTAACATTTTGACTAAGAACCATTTGAGTCAGCAATTCCACTTCTAGAAATCAATTCTGAGAAAATAGTGAGCGATGCTCCCAAGGATTTAGATGCAAGCATGTTCATCCTGGCTTCATTTACAACAGGAAAATTTTATGTTCGACATTTGGAGAAGAGAGAGATAAAACTAAGATACGCCAGTAAGGAGAAATATCATGCTACCACTGAAAATGATGTTTTTGAAGACTAACCAGTGAAATAGGGAAATGTTCATGAAAATATAATAAGGGAAAAAGGAAGATATCTATATCCATTATGAAAGCTTTTAACTACTCTATGGTGGTCGTTATGGATTGAATTGTGTTCCCAAAAAGGTACGTTGAAGTTCTAACCTTCTTGCCTGTGAATGTGACCTTGTTTGGAAATACGGTCTTTGAAGATGCTATCCGTTAACAAGAGGGCATACCAGAGTAGGGTGAGTCCTAATCCAATCTAAGTGTGTTCTATAAAAGAGAAGAGGCACAGAGAGACAGACAGAGAGGGGTGATGGCCATGTGAAGATGCACCTGCAAGCCAAGGAATGCCTGGGGCTACCAGAAGCCAAGAAAGACAGGAAAGGATCTTCTCCTAGAGACTTGGAAGATAACATGTCCCTGCTCACACCCTGAATTCAAACTACTAGCCTTCAGAACTGTGAGACAATAAATTTCTGTTGTTTAAAGCCACCCACTTTGTGGTACTTTTTATGGCAGCCCTAGGAAACTAATGCAGTGGTCATCAAGAAACCGACTCTTTTCATCCTTCTACTCTAACTTCCACCCTCAGCATGCTGGCTTTTTGTCCTTGCACTTGTCACCTAGTGGTTGCAAAATGGCTGCTCAAACATCACACACTCACCCCAGCCTCTCAGGCAGGAAGAAACAGGAGCAGAGGCTATTTCTTTCTATCCAGGTGGGAAAGTCCCAGCAGACTCACTGCTTATGTTTCATTGGCCAGATGGGGCCACATGCAGTGCCCAATAGAACATTACTGTGATGTCAGAAATGTTCTGTATCTGTACTGTCCAATAGGGTAGCTACTAGTCATATGTGATTTTTGAGCACTTGAAATGTGACTAGTACAGATAATAAATTATATTTCAAATTTTATTTTACCTTATTAATTTAAATAGCCGCATATGGCTAATGGCAATCATACTGGGCAATGCAATGATACAATCCAGAAGGAGAATCAAATGAGCATGATTGGTTTAGTCCAGTCATGACTCATCTCCCAAAATGGAAGGAACCTTCTCTGAGATTCCAGGCTAAAACAGACTAGAAAGTCCTGGTAATCTACTTCTAAAAATTGGCCAATGAAAGCCCTATGAATCACAATGATCCAATCTGCAACTGATCACAGGGATAGTCCAGGACCAGCAATGTTTTTTCTGTTGTGCACGGGGTTGCCAGGAGTCAGAGGCCGACTTGATGGCAGCTAATAATAAGCACTACCTAAAAAAAAAATTGGGGTTCTGGGAACAGGAAAGAAGTAGATGTGTGTACTGAGTAGAAAACCAACAACATCCACCAGGGATTTTATACCCTAGTTACCGTATGATCATACATTTGATTTTTGTCATACATTTGATTTTTAAAAAGTTTGTGTGTGTTAGCATGTGCACGTGTGTGTGCATAGGCATAGAAAAAGCTGAAGGGAAATATGTCAATTATTTTCAACGGTAATTATTTTTGGGTATTGGGATTATATCTAGTTCTTAGTTTCTTATTAACACATTTTCACGTTTCTAAATTCTATGTAGGAAGCAGGTATTATGTTTATTGTTAAAACAAAGTAGCTGTTTGTGGTCTTAATGAAAGCCATCAGTAGCAATCCCACCCTCCAGGTCATGGTGATTACAGTTCCTGGGGTGGTCCCCACCTGGAGGGTCATGAGGGTCCATCAGGACACTGTCACTTCACTTTCCTTCCCCTGAGCGGCAGAGCTGTCTCTTATGCCTCGGGCACAGCCAGACTCAAGCTTCGCACAAAACTAGCATCTGACACAGGGGTAGCCAATCCATCTGGAAATGTTTACTGAACCACCCGTGTGCCAGGTATCACTTTAGGATCAACGATCGACATCTGAAGATAGCTAAAACATGGAGTTTGCAGTAGGCTAGGAATCAAAACTCTGCACTGAGTCCTGGTCATATCAATTCTATGTGGCCTTGGAAAAGTTGCTTTCACTCCCAGTTTCTTAATCCACAAAATGGGCATGACTCCTGCTGGATGACCTCACAGAATTCCTGTGGGAGAGTTGATAATGAAATGCTGCACTGCAATGCTTTAGTACTCAATGGCTGTATGGGAGAAGCATGGTGATTCTTCTAAAGGGCAACAAAGTGTGGGGTAGGGGGGAACTGCTAGATGTGGAGCCAAGCAGATCCAGGTTTGGATCTTAACTCTGTCACTATGGGGCTTCAGGCAAGATTCTCAATTTCTCACAGTTGGTGAGTGGCGGACGCAAGGAGCACAGTGTGTAAAAGTTCATGAACTTGACAGTCAGTCTGACCTGGACTTGAGACCTGGCTCTGCCATTTATCTGATGAGTGACCTTTTGATGTTTTCCAAGGTGCATTAGAAGTAACGAAATTCAAAGGCACATTCTTGACCAGCAGGAAAATGAAATTAGGCAATGAAAGGAAAATAGCACATGGGTTGGGAAGGGGAACAGATAACCCACAGAGACCAAGGGGAAGGCAATGGGAGGACCGAAAGTCTCAAAAAGACTAGTTATCAAGCACTTACCTGAGTCAAGCATGTCAATCCTTACGGTCACCCTATTATGAAGGTACCATTATCATCACGATCTTACAGATGGAAACACTAAGACTTGACACTGTAACTCGCTCAACATTACATAGTTGCCACACATCAGAGCCTGGACTTGACCCCAGAGCCCATACTCTCACCTTACTGATAGGCAGGTGGCCCCAGCTCAGTCTCTTCACCTCTCTCAAGTCCTCCGCAAATATTGGGTGTGTCTCTAGGTCAGAAAGATGAAAAATATCCTGTTCCCCTCCTCCCTAGGGGCTCCCAGACTCAAGAGGAGACAAAAACACATAATTCTGGTTTGAGATGAGGCCTGCAGAAGCACATGTAGCATGTTAAGTGACTTGCAAGCTATAATAATTCTCTGGTTATCCCTCTCCCTGTCTTTCTGCAGAGCTAGCCTGCTCACAACTCTCCCATGAATAGGCCAGAGGGTCCTCCCAGCAATCTAATTGTTGGTTGCATTTCCCTTTTTTCTTGGACCAGGCTCCATGTGCTTGCTGACCTCTATGTGCCTTTGCTCCAGCGATTCCCCTTGCCTCTCCTCATTCTCCTGGAAAGGCTCTCCCTTTGTCCCTTTTTCCATGTACTCACAACATATCTATGTCCATATTCGTTCATCTCCCTGCCCCCACAAAGCAGGGTCTTACAGCCTTACTCTCAGCTGAGTTTTGTCTCAGCCGTGGACAAAGGAAAATGCTGTGTGTGCTGGCACCTAAGGGGAAAATGTGAACTGTACTTTTAACAAAAACAAAGTCCTCAAAACCTTGGAATGTACCTCAACTACCCTTATCAAAAATTACCTTTGACATGAAATATTATTCAGCTATAAAAAAGGAATGAAGTGCTGTATGTTCTGCAAAATGGATGAACTTTGCAAACATTATGTTAAGTGAAAGAAGCCAGACACAAAAGGCCACATAATATATGATTTCATTTCCATGAAATATACAGAATAGGCAAACCTATAGAAACAGAAACTAGATTAGTGGTTGCCAGGGATGGAGGGAGGGAAGAATTGGGAGGTATGGGGTTTCTTGTGGAAGTGATGGAAATGTTCTAGAATTAGATGGTGGTGATAGTTGCTCAATATTGTGAATATACTAAAAAACACTGAATTATAAACTTGTTGTTGTTAAACCCATTGAAGCTCACTGCTGTTGAATTGATTCCAACTCATAGTGACCCGATTGGACAGAGAACTGCCCAACAGGGTTTCCAAGGAGTGCCTGGTGGATTCCAACTGCCAACCTTTTGGTTAGCAGCCGAGCTCTTAACCACTGTGCCATCAGGGCTCCATTGTTGTTAGCTGCCCTCAATTTGGCCCCCGACTCACAGCGACCCAATGCACAACGAGATCAGACCGTTGCGATCCACAGGGTCTTCAATGACTGATTTTCAAAAGTAGATCACCATGTCCTTCCTCCTAGTTTGTCTTAGTCTGGAAGCTCTGCTGAAACCTGTTCAGCAACACTTAAAAATGGCTACAATAGTAAATTTTATGTTGCATAAATTTTCTCTCAATAAAAATAAAAATAAATTACCTTCACGGGAAGAGCTGGCATCAGTGGGCGGAAGCTTCAGAGAGGTCCTGTGAAATGGTGGGAGTAGTAGTAGTAGCATCAGAACTTGTCTAACTTCAAGGGAGATAATGTGAATCAAGATCAGCCCAAGGCTTGTCCCTATGAGGTGGAGGTCAAACAAACTTTCACTCTCCCATCTTATTACCAATTCTGACACTAGCCGTCCTTCCTACAGCACTCTCTAACTTCTCTTCTGAGTTTGATAATCCATTGTAATGGCCACACAGAACTCACAGATTATACTTAGTTAAGTAGTTTATTAGGGAACAGGGTACAACTCAGGATCAGGATCAACAGGTTACAATTCAGGATCAGGAAGCACGTAGGCAAAGCCTCCCTTCTTCAGTGCAGGGCAGCCCTCTCAGCTCCACTTGACCATGCAGGCCTCCTCTCGGCCCCGAGGACAGGCTCCTCTTGGCCCTGCCATCTGTTCCTGCTGACTCTGCCGCTGGGGCCCTTCCAGGCCTCTCACTGTCTTCAGTGTTATAGCCCTCGACACATGTGAAGCTCTTCTAGGAGATTCCTTGCCTCCTCTCTCTTTCTGCTTCTTTTCATGCTTCTTTCTGTATGACTAACTTCTGTGAGGTTGGCTGCTTATATACACAAACTCCTCGTTAATTTCAAGGCTTGGCCCTCCCAAGGCCACAAACTGACCAATCCCATCTCAGTAGGCCACTTTATTTGTATAGTAGACTACAGACACTTCATTTGCACAGCCTATTGATCAACCCCTGCAAAGTGTATACCAATTACAGGGCAGGCTGCAGCCCAGGACTAGACAAAAAGTATCAAACCATAAGTTGTTTACAGTTTACCCAGGAAACGTCAATCAACCTGGACAAAAGTAACAAACCCTCTGGGGTGGAAAATTAGGGCAAAGGTAACTCCTCAGGGTTTAGGGGGAAAATCTCTCAAACTGTTTCTTCCAAGCAAGGCAAAAGGCCACATAAGGGAACTCATTTCACCACAGGTCCTCAGAATAGCTAGCATTTCTTGAACAGATCCTATGTGCCAGGCACTGTGCTAAGAGCTTTATATCCTATCTTACTTAATTATCACATATCTACCTTTA
Organism: Trichechus manatus latirostris; assembly: GCF_000243295.1. Taxonomy (NCBI): domain Eukaryota; kingdom Metazoa; phylum Chordata; class Mammalia; order Sirenia; family Trichechidae; genus Trichechus; species Trichechus manatus. Next base: position 31,671,763 of record NW_004443944.1, read on the forward strand.
AGAGGTGGGAACTATTATCTCCATTTTACAGATGAGAACTTAGGCTGCAAACAATTGTGCAACAAGTAAGTGGCAGAGCGACACTCAAAACGTGTTCTAATCCAACTTCAAAGTCCATGACTTCGGCCTCCTCTGAGCTCACAATCCAGTGGACCATGGTGGCGTCTGCTTGCAGTGTGTTTTGCCTGGCCTGTTCAATGTTTCCTAAAATAGAAAATAAGCTGCCAAAGTTTAAAAATCAGGGAACTTCCATAAAAATTGGGACTTTCAACTTCTCTTGAAATATCCAAAGTCTGGCCACACCGGGCCTGGGTTCTCACATGGCAATAATTGGCTGGAGGAAGTAGCAACTGTCCCCATTAAACGGGACATGTGAACTCCACTTTGCCATATGCCCCTGCTCTCACCTCTCACTCCCACCCTACCTCCCACCCTGGCCTGCTTCATTCATTTCATTGCCTGCCTGGTCTTTAGAGCATCTGAGTTTGTGACTCCCCGATCTACACTTCCTAATAGTTGGACAAGCCTTGTAATGGAGTGAGGTCCCCATCACTGGAGATGTGCAAATTGAGGCTAGATGGCTACTTGATAGGGATGTTGGAGAGGGATTTCAAGAGTCAGTTGGAGAATTGGGTCAGATAACATATATAATCCCTTCCAGCCCTACAATAACAAATATTTACCTAAGTCTTCGCAGCATATATTTTTAAGAACTAACTTCCCCTCTAGTCTCAGCTTACTGTTTCAAACTTTCCTTTCCCTTTCCCTTAGTTTATCTATTTATATCTTTTTAATCACATTATCATACTGTATGAATTCTTGTAAGCCTCCTCAAATCCATTTTGGAGAAGGCATGGAGACTAAACCTATACATAAATATTTACATAAAGGACTTGGTTCCAGGTGCTGGAAAGAAACAAAAAAGAATTATAAGTTGTAACTGCCAAGTTACCTTGGTTTCCCTGATTTGAATGTACTCTGGAGATACAGAAGAGCAGTGGCTGTGTGTGCCTAGGTGCTCCCAGCCCACTATCTCAGAAAAGGCAGCCTAAAATTTTACTTCCTACTTTTCATTTTAAATAGATTTTTTAATTATATAACTAACTGTGGCAGTTTTAAAGATGGTTACAGATTCTCTGACAATTTTCCCATTAAGAGGTGGGATCTGTGCCTTCTTTCCTTGAACCTGGGTAGGTCTGTGGCTAAGTTGACCAAAAGAGTATGGCAGAAGTGATGCTACATGACTTCCAAGGCTGGTCATAAAAAGACTTGAGTTTCTGCCTGGTTCTCTTGGAATATTCTCTCTCTAGATGCTTCCTCTTGGGACATTTCCTTTTGAAACAAAGTTTCCAGGTTATAAGGAAGCCCAAGCCACACTGAGAGGCCATTTGCAAGTGTTCCAGTCAATGGCCCTAATTGAGTCCCTCTAGGCCTCCAAGCCCAGGCACCAGAAATGTGAGTCACCCCCAGCTGTTTTAGGATCCCAGCTTAGGTCCAAACATCACAAGGCAGAGACAAACTGTTGCTGCTGTGCCCCGTCCAAATTCCTGACCCATAGCATCTCTGAGCACAATAAAGACTGTTATTTTATGCCTCTGAATTTGGGTAGTTTTTTATCCAGCAATAGAAAATTAGAAAAGTACAAGAATAAACTGTCACTTTAAACTATTCAAATCCTAAAGAAAAATACAGAGTAAAAGTGAAAAATTCCCTTTCACACCATCCATTCCACCTCCTTCCCTAGAGGTAACCACTGCTAATAGTTTTAAATGTATCCTTCCAGGTCTTAACATATGTGTGTTAATAGACATATACAGGTTTCCTGTTTCTTTTTTATTTAAGTGAGATTATATAAAAAGGCAACAACCATTTTTTATTAATACTACCTCTTGGTGATCTCTTTCGAAAAAAACCTGAATAGGTAATATATTCACATTATGTAGTGGCCAGCCTCCCAGATGGCCCTCAACGACCCCTATCTCCTTATATTCATATTCTTTTATAGTCCCCTCCCACATTGTTCCAGGTGGCCTGTGTGACCAATAGAATATGGCAGAAATGTTGGTATACCACTTCTGAGATTAGGTTATAAAGGACACTGGAGCTTCCATCTCGGTTTCCTGCTCGCTCTCTCTGATCCGTTGCTCTGGAGGAAGCCAGCTGCCATGTTAACAGTAGTCATATAGAGAGGCACACTTGGAGAATAACTGAGGCCTCCAGAAAACAGCCATATGAATGAGCCATCTTGGAAATGGATCCTCCAGTCCCAGTCAGATCTGGTCGACATCTTGACTGCAATATCATGAAAGACCCTAAGCCAGAACCACCCAGCTAAGCTGATTCCAGATTCCTAACCCTCAGAAACTGTGCGATAATAAATGTTTGCTGTTTTAAGCTGCTGAGCTTTGGGATAATGTATTATACATCAAAATATAATACATGTGGCTCAAATTTTTAAAAAATATAAAAAGGAATATCATAAAAGCTGTCATTCTTACTTCTGACTACTTGATTCTCCCTTGCCCGGTCTTCCTGCCTAACTCACAGTAAATGCTCTGGAAATGTAAGAGTTTATTATCTTGAGTACAAAAGAAGACATCCCACTGGTCCCTCTCACAGATTTCCTGACCCAAGAAAGGCTGAAGCAGTATGGTATTCCCTTTTGGTAGCTGTACAATTGTGCCCTTCTTTCTCCACAGGAACTGGGTCATTGGTCCTTTCAGTCTAGATGCCATCTTTCTCTGCCAAGGCGTCAGACACCTCCAAGCATCCCCACATCCTGTCTTAGGTCTGGGGGTGGGGGCCTCCCCTCTTCACATACTAGTGGAAAACATTACCTGGCCCTTTTCTTCAACCTACAGAAATCAGAAATCAACCACTCACCACCCCACATCAAGTCCCTGCCTATTTCCTTGGTCTTCTCTCTTATGATGCTAACCCTTCATCCTGCTGCAGCCTTGCACCCTCACTCCAGACTTCCAAATCTGTTCTTTTACCCCTCCAAGACATCACTCATGCTGATCCTTCTTCCCTGAATGCTCTACCCCCAGCCCATCCTCCTGCAAACCACCTTCTGAAAACAACCGCCCAAGCGTTAAGCCTTTGAGTCTGTGAACTTGAAGACAGATCAATAGAAAGTATCCTATCTGAACAACAGAGGAAAAGATAGAAAAAAAATGAACAGAGCCTCAGGGACCTGTGGGTAACAGCAAAAGGTCTAACGTATATGTCACTGGAGAAGCAGAAGGACAGGAAAAAAGAGTACAGTGCATAAGTGTTTATAGTAGCTGTATTCATAATCTTCCCCAAATGAAAAGGATCCCTTCAATGGATTCTGTGGTACAGGTACATCCATACCATGGAATACTACTCAGCACCAAAAAGGAGTGAACTACTGATACATATAACAACTTAGAGGAATCTCAAAGGCATTATTCTTTTTTGTTATTTTTTAAATTATTCTTTTTAAAATTTAATTGTTATATATATATACATATATATCTATATCACACATCTGCCATTTCAACATTTTTCAGGTGTACCATTTAGTGATATCAATTACATTAATCGTGTTGTGCAGCCACTGCCCATAATCGTTGCCACATTTCCCGTCATCATAAACAAACACTCACTGCTTCCTAAACATTGACTCCCCTTTTCCTCCTCCCTCTCGCCCCGGTAACCACTAATAAACCTTGATCTCCACACCTTTGCCTATTCTTTTATTTCGTATAAGTGAGAACATACAACATTTGTCCTTTTGTGTCTTATTTAACCGAGCATGAGGTTTTCGGTGCCCTTCTATATTGTAGCATGGATCAGGACTTCATTTCACTTTACAGCTGAGTGGTATTCCATTGTATGTATGTACCACATTTGGTAGGTCCATTCATCCACTGATGGACATTTAAGCTGTTTCCACCTTTTGGCTATTATGAATAGTGCTGCAAAGAACATTGATGTACAAGTGTCAGAGACATTATTCTAATGAAAGAAGCCAGTCTCAAAAAGTTATATACTCTATGATTCCATTTATATGACGGTCTCAATAAGACAAAACTAAAGTGACAGAGAACAGATCAGTGGTTAGCACCGGTTAAGGGTGGGGAAAGTGTGTCACTAGAAAGGGAAAACACAAGGGTTTTTTGGGGGATGATGAGGAACTGTTCTGTATCCTGTTTATGGTGGTGGTTTCACAAATCTACATCTGTGTTAAAATTCACAGAAGTGTATACCAAAAAAAAGTAAATTTTACTGTATATTAAAACAAACAAATGAAAAACTTTGGTAGCCAGCCTCCAAGATGGCCCACAGTGATCACTGACACCTCTGTTTATGCCCTTGTGCAGTCCTCTCCCATATGGAATAGGGCTGGCCTGTGTAACTAATAAAATACAGCAGAAGTGTGACTTCTGAGGCTAGCTTATAAAAGACATCACAGCTTCTGTTCAGTCTCTTGGATCGTTCACTCTGGGAATAAGCTCGTCACAATATTGTGAGGATACTCAAGAAGTCCTATGGAGAGCAACTGAGGCCTTCTGCCAACAGCCAGTACCTACTTTCCAGTTTAATATGAGTGGAAATGGAGCCCCCAGCCCTAGTCAAGCCTTCAGATGACTGCAGCCCTGGCCATCATCTGACTGAAACCTTGTGAGAGACCTTGAGCCAGAATTGCTCAGCCAAGCTGCTCCCAAATTCCTGGCCCACAGAAACTGTGAGAGAAAATAAATGATTATTGTTTTATAAGACACTAAGTTTTCGGGTTGTTAATGCAGCAATAAAACCCACTGCTGTCAAGTCAATTCCAACTCATAGCGACCCTACAAGACAGCATAGAACTGCCTCATGGGGTTTCAAAGGAGTGGCTGGTGGATTTGAACTGCTGACCTTTTGGTTAATAGCCACAGCACTTAACCACTGTGCCACCAGGGCTCCTACGCAGCAACAGATAACTAATATAAAACCTAAGTCAGATCATGTCACTCCCCTGCTCAAAACTTTTCAATGGCTTCCCATATCACTCATGTAAAAGCCAAAGGCGTGGCCCACTATGCGGCCCCTGTGCTGTTTCTGACCTACCCTCTTACCCGTTCCCCCTCACTCACTCTGTGCCGGCCAGGCCACACTGCCTCCTCCCTGTAACCTCAAACATCCCAAATTACTCTCCACTTCAGGTCTTCTGTACTTGCTGCTCGTTCTGCCTGGAATGTTCTTCCGCCAGATATCCACATGGCTCACTCACTCATCTCCTTCAGGTCTCCGCTCAAATGTCACCTGGACACCTGGCCCTCCCTGATCATCCCCATCACTCTCTATCTCTTTACCCTATATAGGTCTCCTTCCTAGTCTTCATCACCACTTCACACACTATATTTATATCTTATCTGTTTCTCCCCACTACGATGAGAGCAAGGAGTCCTGCTGGTGCAGTAGTTAAGCACTCTGTTGCTAACCAAAATGCCTGTGGGTCGAACCCACCAGGGGCAGCCTAGGAAATTGGAACTGACTTGACAGCCCACAACAACAACTGAATGAGAGCTCTGTGTGAGGAAGGACTCAATTTATAATGGTTCAATGGTTAAACTGTGTTCCCATTTTACAGATGACACAGTCCCAGCGATCACACTGGATTAATGTTAAAGCTAGGCCTTGCACCCAAGCTGCTGGACTCCAAGCCTAGTGGTCTTTTCAAAGTGTCATCCAGTCCAAAGCCCTCATTTTACAGTTGAGGAGGAGACAGTTCAGAGAGGGCCAGGGCCTTGACTGAAGTCATACAGAGAGGCAGTAGTCTGTCTTCCCTGCTACCCCCACCAGCTGCCTAGTGGCCTGGGCCCTAGGCTCCCTCTAGGCCCTGCTCCTCAGAAGCCTAATTCTCTGGAAGCAGGAGTCGTCTGTCCTGCCAGCCCATCTCCCCAGCAGGCTAAGTGTTTACCGGCAATAGCTGGGGGGAAGATGGTCTCACTGTGAACAAACAACACTGAAAAGCCAGGGCGAGACCTAAAGGAACCTTATAGTAGTCAGTGCCTCACAGGGCTGCCAGAGCCCCAGTAAAGTTCAGTTCCCAAATCTGGGGCCCTCCTAAGAGCTGCCATGCATTTTCATGCACTTTGGCAGCCCTGTGTCACTGCTGGTATATAGTTGAAGACACTGAGCTCAAAAAGGTTATGCAACTTTGCTAAATAATAACAACCATTATTATCAAGCAAGCACCTATTACATGCCAGGTACTGTGGTAATGTTAGTTCTTTAAATTCTCACAGCTCTCCAAAGTAGAATGGAGTTATGTCACATGTGGGTTTAACAAATTAAGGCAGAAGAGAATAACTTCTGTCTCTATGCTTTAGGACCTGACTTTAGAGTGAGATTCAACTAAAGACATGACTTCCATTTTACAGATGTAAAAACTGAAGTTCAGACAAGCTAGTGACTTGTTTGAGTCACGTATTAGTTCATGGCTGAGCTTTGACTTGAATCAAAGCTTCTCAAGGTTGCACATGGCCAGCAGACTGCAGTGCCAGAAGAAATCAGTGTCCAGACCCAAGGCCAGTGCCATCTCCCTAGGCCACGTGAAAAGCCAATGAAGCCAGACAACGTAGGGAACTGGCACTCTTCTGGGGAGGCACAACTTCTTTGGAGGGCAATGTGGCTGTGCCAATCAAAATTACTAATGCCTATACCCCCCCCTTTTTTTTTCCACAAACCCTTTTGATCCACCAATTCCACTTCCAGAAACATATCCTACTGATTGATGCATTTGCATATGTGGGCAGTGGCACCTGTTCCAGGTTATTCATTGTACCATTGCTTGTGATGGCCAAAGATGTCAACAATCTCAGTGCCTCATGATTGGTTAAATGCATTATAGCCCATTCATATTATGAAATATTGTGTGGCTGATAAAAAGAAGGAAAAAGAACTATATATCTGATATGGAAGAAGCTCTAAGGCATATTATGTGAAAAATCAAGAGCTAGAACAGAATGATTTTGTATTAAGAAAAAGATATACACATAGATGTGTGCTGACAGGTCGCATGAAAAATTTCTGGAAGGTCTATAAGAAACTGTTAGCAGTGGGGCGAGGTCTGGGCTGGAAGGAGCACTTATTTTTTACTCTACAGCTATATTCTTTTGTACTTTTTGAATTTTTTAACCTTGTGCATAAATCTATTTTCACCAAAATTTTAAATACAGTTTATACGACCACGCCTCTGCCTTTTGGCCCTGCCTTTAATGGGCACCACAGGGGCCCTTTTGCTCACAGATGGCTCCAATAGCCCCTTAGGGAGTCCTCAAAAGCCCCTGTCCCCACCCTCTCCTTCAACGACCCAGAGACATCCCTGACTAAGATCCAATCAACACCTCTGTTCAAAAGCCACTCCTGGCTTCCTAAGGGCAAGGGCCAAATCTTAGTTAGGCATTCCAGGCCCCTCAGGCTCTGCTCAGACCTTTCTACTCCATCCCATCTCTGGTCTCTGCTTCCCTAAATCCATACTCAGCCCTGCTCACTGCTCCCCACAAAGTTAGCTTTTTTTTTTTTTTTGGCTTTTCACTTTACAGTCTTTCCCCTCAAAATCATTTTAAACTCACAGTCAGATTAACTGTCCTAAAGCGCAGTTTCGATGCTGTCACCTCAACTTGCATCATAGCCTTCGATGGCTCCTATTGCTCCTAGGAATATAAACACCTTACTCTGGCATTCAAGACACAGCCCCTGCTAGATTCTGACCCAACCAAATTTCCAAACTCTTGCCCCAATCCAGCCAAACTAGACAATTTATGGTCCCCAATCTGTGCCTTCACTCACACGGTTTCCTTCATCTAGAATTCCATTCCTTCCTCCCCCGAGTACCCACTGAAATCAAACCCATCATTCAGCTCAACTCCTACCTCCTCCACGAATCCTTTCTGCCCTGTTGACAAGAAGTCATCTCACCTTGCCAGACCCTTTCTTTGCATATTTGTTCATTCAATCGTACGTACTGGGCACCTTTATAAACCAAGCACTGGGTTAGATGGTGTCCGTTCTTGGGGGAAGCCCTGGTCTAGCTGGGGAAACACATTAGCAAACAACACAAACATCCTCTGGTCAGTGCCATGACTGGCAGTATATCACAGGAGTTAAGGGTACTGACTTTTGTACCATATTCCAGGGTCTGGTCCTGGCTCTGCCACTTATAAACTGGGTGACCTTGAGCTAGTTACTTCATGTCTCTGTACCTCAGTGCCCTTACCTGTAAAATGGAGATAATAAGAGAACCAACCCTATGTTCTGTGAACTAGATGAGTTAGTTTATGTAAAGGGCTTAGAAGACAGCCTGGCACATGGTAAACACTACATGTTGGTTATTATGACAATTTCAAGGCATTATGGGAACTCAGGAAAGGACCCTGGGTAGTATAAACAGTTCGTGCTAGACTACTAATCAAAAGGTTGGCAGTTTGAACCCACCGAGTGGGGCTGAGGAAGAAAGGTCTGGCAATCTGCTTCTGTAAACAGATGGGTTCGCCTTGAGTCAGAATCATCTTGATGGCAATGGGTTTGGTTTTTGGGTTTTCTGGAGCTCAGAGGAGGAACATTCCATAGAATAAGATCTTGAAACACTAATTAATGTTACAAGCAGAGGGAAAGCATGGAGGTGCAAAGAGTGAGTGGAGTATGGACCGTAGAGTCTTTCTCTTATAGGAATTTCAATATTTACCCTTCCCCACGCCCTACAACCCACCGCGAACTGGGTTCTTTTTCTGAGGTATCTTCAGGGCCCGGCATAAAGACAAGGCTGAGTGAGGGTCTCCCAAGACTTCAACTTCGTAATGCCTGCCACATCATTTAGTTAACATGTTTCTCTAAATCAATTCACTTTTTGTAGCCTAAAGCAATTTCTTAAAAGGAAACTTTAAATCATATTTATAAATGAAAAACCACAAATAAGAAGCACCCCAAAATAAATACAATGAAAGTAAAACAGTTTCTAAATTCAGCTAGCTAATGTTGCCCAAGTCTGAGATCTGCTCTCTAGGTCACAAGGAAGGATTATTAGCAGATCGTATAGAGAGAGGTGTTAATGACAAACTAGCGCCAAACTGATACTTTCTCTGGAATTGTTAGCAGGATTAAGAACAAATTTTTAAGAGAATTCTCTCATTCTGCTAGTGTCCCTGTACCTCCTAAATCAACACGTCACCAATTCAGCTGGTGGGTTTTCAGAGGAATGGGGGAGGCAGTGGGGCAGTTTCTGGATGGAGTATCCTCCCCGGACTCCTCAGGCTGATGGGCCTCCCCACGTCGCCCCTAGGTGGGCATTGTCCCCCTCCCTCTGCTGAGTCACTGCACTCAAGAAAGGAAGAGGCTTCTGGGAAATGCCTTTTGTTCCTTTCCTTCCCACTGTTTACCTGGTTACGCTTGGCATCCGGGCTGATGATCAATAAAGGATTAGATGTAAAAATAAACCAAACCTGCTTGCTCTTAAATAATGTTATCTAAAGGGAAAGGTCTCAACCCTGAAACAAACCAGGTTTCAAGCAAGAATTTGAATTAATTCTGACAACATAATCCAGAGTGCAGGATCTGCCTTCAGGCTATGTTTTTTTGTTTTTTTTCTCTGTCAGCTCCACTAAGGAAAGAGAAAGAACTGAGGAGAGGAAGGGATGTTTATTTTCTGACCTGTGAAAAGAAGCTTATTATTATTGTTATTCACTAAGCTTCTTTTGAAGTGAACATAAAATGGAAATAAAACTCAACTCTTTCTCCCTTCCTCTGTCCCCTCTCTCCTTTCTTTCCTCACTTTCTTCCTCTCCTCTCCCTCCATATACTCCGTCCATACACATAGATGGCATGGGTATGATGTATCAGGCCAGTGTTTCCCAGCTTTGGTTTGTTTGAACACCAGCTTCTCCATTTCTGCCTAATCCATAACCCATCTCTACTATAATTTACTTAAATATTTTTCTTTGAATTCTCTTTGTTTTACTTACATAAATTCGGCCCATTCAAAAACAATGGAATACATTAAATCAAAGGTTTGATAATGCAGTTGCATATTTCTCCTCCAATAAACAGTAAGAGAAATAAATTAACATTACAATATAAATTGGGCCCTGAGCACCTCCTAAACGTACCTCATTGAGTTGAGCATGCTTGGTGGAATCTTCAAGGCAGGGTCTTATTAAGCCCACTGCCTCCTCAGGGCTTGCCAGGGAGGGGCCTGCAAAGGCCTCGGTGAACACTTGCTGGCTGACTGCAGTGCTGGATCCCCACATCCTTCAGACCAGTGCTTTTCAAACTTAAGCTCCTGAAGAGATTGTTAAAACAGATTCCTGGGCCCCTTCCCCAGAGATTCTGATTTAGAAGGTCTAGAGTGAGGCCTGAGATTCTGCATTTCTAACAAAGTGATGCCCATGCTGCTAGTCTGAAGACTGTAACTGAAGTGGGCCTTGGACTACTGGGTATCAAAATCAGGTGTAGGTGAAAATGCAGATTCCTGGGCGCTACTCATGAGACATTCTGATTCCTCAGATCTTGAGTGGGTCCCAGATCTTACTCACCAGCACCCTAAGGAATCTCTGGAGACCACGTTTTAAGAAACATTGCCTGGACCTCTACTAGCACTTTTAACTTGGAGGTGAAGTATAACGAGGTGAGATGATCTGCAAGGTCATTGTGCAAGTCAAGGACAACTCCATTCTCCATGTTGCTTGGACCCTAAACCTTGAAGCATCCTGGACTCCTCTTTCCTTCCCACCCCACATTGAGCAAATCCTGGCGGCTCTTCCTTCAAAACATATTCAGATTTTCTTTAAATGACTCCAGCAAACAAGACAGACTTGGGAACAGGAGGGTAGATAAAACAAGAAGGTAAAATGTTGATAATTATTGAAACAGAGTTCATTTTATTACTCACAATTTTATGCATATTTGAGTTTTTCCACGATAAAAATTTTTATTTTTAAGTCTTTGATCCAACAAATCCATTTCTGGGAATTTATCTTAATGAAAATTTTAGATATAGAAAAACTCTCACAAATAAAAATTTTTTTTTTAATAGTTACTTATATAATAGTAAAAATTGGGAACACACTAAACTGTAATAATACAAAATGGACAAAGTAAACTATGGGATATCCCTTAATAGGACTTTATATCATTAAAAATGTTTATTCGAGCTATGTCCTAACATGAAAATATGATATACTATTAAATGAAAAAACAAGGCCTTGAATTATATGTGCTGCATGACTAAAACAATGCAAAGACTTAAAAGACCGAAATTAAAAAATAATCTTATATACTCAGAATCTCATCTGTATCCCTGCGACAGACAGCCCGAACTGGTCTCTCTGTTTTGCCCCTCCCTCCCTCCAGCCTCTTCTCCACGTGGCAACCAGAGTCCTTTGAAAAGGTCAATCAGATCATGATCCTCCTGGGTCTGGAACCCTACAAAGGCTTCCCATATCTCTCTGAATAAAAGCCAAGTCTACATCTCCGATGGCCCTGATCTACCGCTCTATTCCTGGCTGCGTCCCTGCCACTCCAGCTGCACTGGCCTCCTTGCTACTCTTCAAACACACTCCAGCTTCAGGGCCTTTGCATAGCTGTGTCCTCAGCCTCCAGACATGTGGGTGGGTATGCTCCTTCCTCAAGAGCGGCTCCTCAGAGCTGAGCTCCTTATCTAAAGCAGCACCACCATCACCCCCATATCCTTTATTTTTCTTCATAGCACTTATCAACACCTCCTATGGTACATTTATTTTATTTGTCTTCCACTTACTAGAATACCAATTCCTTGAGAGCAAAGACTTTATCTGTCTTGTTCTCTGCTGTATCCGTGGTACCTAGCCCAGAGCCTGGCACGTGGTAGGTGGTCAATAAATACCTGTTGAATAAAAGAATAACTACCCCTGGAAACTGTAAGTTTCATGTGGGCTTTGCTTCTTGGGGGACCTCCCCCTCCCCGGGGCCTCCTGGTAGTGGCACACCCACAGCAGGTGCCCAGTGGGTACTCAGGTGGCCAGTGGGTTTTCCATCCACCTCCACAGTACACACAGTGTCAATAAAGTGCATTCTGTGAACTGGAGGCAGCAGAGCATGGTGGCTAAGAGTACTGGCTTTGGGAGGTCAAACTCTGGCTTACCACCACCAGCCGTGTGGCCTTGGGCAAATTACAGGGAGTCTCTGGGCATTAATTGTTCCCTGTATAGAAAGGGAAGGATACTCACAGTTCCTATTTTCCAGGGCTTGGTTCCAGACTAAACAAGATCATGCCCAAAAGGACTTAGGAAGCACAGTGCCTGGCACAGAGTAGGTGTGCACTAAGAGGCAGTCAAATTCATCAATAGCCTTTGACTCTTTCAAGTTTACAACGCCTTTTATATACAGCCTTTATCTGAGTTAATCCTTTCAACAGTCTGTCGGTTTTATCACCGTTTTATAGGTAAGGAAACTGGGTTGAAGAGGGGTAAAGTACATGCCCACAGACCACAGTTGAAGCTGACTAGAAATCTGTGCCCTTTCCTCTAGAAACACTGCTGATGCTAATCAGGATGATTTGGATGGCCCATCAGAGCTCCACCTTCTAAAGTGTGGGCCTAGTGTGAGGCTGCCAACAGCAAACGGAGGTGGCCAATGAGTCTACTCCCCACTTGTCATGACCCCATGGAAGCAGGGGATGCACTGGCTCCCGTGTCTAGGGCTGTTTCTCTGAATGGGGCTTGTGAGCAAGTCTAGACCAATAAGCCATCTCAAAGAGGCCACCCAGGATTGAAAACACTTCACTCTTTGCCCAAGAGAAAACCATACAAAGCGCTTTCTGGAGTTTCTCCCACCAGAGTTGAACAGTACTTCAAAGTAGCAAATGCCGTCTCTGGTGTTTGAGTCCCCCATCACCCTGCCACCTCTGACCTCTGACCCAATTTGCACAGGGGCTATGGACCTGGCTCGCTATCAGAGCCGCCTCTACCATTCCAGGATTAAAGGTCGAGGGAGGTTTAAGAGATCGGCAGGGAACAGTTATGGAAATTTAGAACCACATAGTCGAAAAAGCATATTCTCAGGAGTCGTGGATTATTAAAACTGCAGCATCTGAGAAACAAACCTACGACTTGTAATATCTTAAGCCTCATGGTGCTGGTAGAGAGATTATACTGGATGGGAAGGGGCAAACCAGCATCCAAACTGGGAATTCCAATGGTTCCTGGCATGTTCTATCTGGTCAGAAGGTTGGGCAACACTCCCTTGCGAGAATATGGTCTGAGGGCTTCTGTTGCAGGAGAGGAACAGGCTCTGGATACCAACCTAATGGCTAAATTCTACCAATCAGGTCTTTGAGGCAGGACAGCAGAAGGGGAGTAGAAAGCCTTCAGAAGGAGCCCACAAGGCCAGCAAGCCCTGGCTCCCAATGATGCGTTCTGAGCCCCTGATGGTGTCAGGTTTGTGCAGGCCACCGACCACCAAAAGACCGACTGATGGCAATGCCATGATCGTCCAGCAAGATGTCACGTGCTCCTTGCCAGAATGTGCCGTATGAGCAGCACCTGGCTGTTTGTGGAGCACTGCACAGCACCAGGTTTGATAAAGTACATTTGCATAGTGTTTATGCTGGAGGAGGGTGTTCATGCCCTAAACCCCAGAAATGGCCTAGGAAGGGGGGAATGACAAGGGCTCTGGGTAGGCAGAGGGGACAGGTCTGAAGGCCACTTCGGGGGTCACCTGGAAGAGCAGTCAATACACCCACCCCTGGCCTCAGCCATATCTAGTTAAGGTCACTTAATGTATCTATGCTAGTGGACTTCATGGATTTTTAAAAATGAAGGAGAGTTCTGGAGTAGTCACGATCTTGTACGAAAATGATTTAAAAAAAAAAATACACACACACACACATATAACTCTCTCTGAAGAGAGAGTTCATCATCCCAGGCTGCTCAGAGCAGGGCAGACCAAAATGTAGAGTTGGACTGCTCTGCTGATGTGAGAATTCCCAAAGAAACAGCAGGAAGCACATGGGGAGGGAGAGAGGCTTAGAAGTCCTGCACCCTGGGAGATGGGCCTCCTCCCCCTCCAGGAAGTCCCTGGTACCTTTCCATCTCTGGCAGGCAAGCAAGGAGCTTGTGCCCTTGGGGATCAATCCTGGGAGCATCTCTGGCTGCCAGGCCTGGCTGGAGGGCCCAGCTCAGACTGGTGATGTGCTCCAGCCCAGATCAGAACTCATCCCGAAGCTTAGGGGGCCTGTCCATGCCAAAGAAAGAGGATGGCCTCCCCTGGAGGTCCCGTTCCCGCTTCACGAAGGCAGTGAAGGAGGAAACACAGTTGCCAATGAAGTGGTCAGCTTGGCCAAGGATGTACAGGTCGATCTGGGCCACCTCGGGCTTCAGGCTCACCACCTTCACCTGCAGGAGGAAGGGTAGAGGGGATCAGCCAAGGTGGCTGCAGGCCATGGTCTATACTCCCAACCTTCTTCCCTGGAGCTGATGTTAACGGACACAGAGGAGGAGAGAGGGTGAAGACGTGGAGTTGGGTGTCTGAGAGGTATCACCCAGCTGCTGCCCATGTCCACGTGGAACACCTTGACCCCAGCACCTTCTCCCCACCTCCAGCCTCAGCTCCAAATGCATAATTCATTCACATCTCTGTACCTTTGCTTGTGTTGTTCCCTCTGCCTGGAATGCCTTTTCCCCACCCATTAAAATCTGGATCATAATCTCAAGGCTCAGTTCAAGGTCTACCTTTCTTGTAAAGCCTTAGTCTGATGGGCTCCGCCCACCAAATCTGTGATCTGACCAAACAGTGCCCCTACTCATCCAGTTCTGCCGCCTGGATGCCACCTCCTTCTCCCATGGACTCCACCTCTAAGCCAAAGTCCTGTCCACTCTATCCCCAAGATACTCCCCAGAGGAGTAGTTATCAGTATCATCAGCTCAGCACCAGCCCAGCTTCATGGAGGAGCAAGGATGAGAGCAGTGGCACAGGAACAGGAAATAGCAAACAGTAAGTGGCTCAAAGTGTCACAAACGCATCAACTCTAAAATCTCACCAAAAAAAAAAAAAAAACTCCCTGGGACTCTCCAGATGCTTCACCTTAGTAGAGAGGTGGGGGTGCGGGCAGAGCTGGGGCTGAAAGAACTTTGCTGTCACACAGATTTCTGATGTAACGAAAACCACCAACATGTCAGTTAGATTGTAGCAAAGAAATAATACTAGTTCAATCACAGCCAAAATCCCCCAAACAATTCTACCCACAACCTGAAACTTACCCACTCTGTGTCATACCCACTATAATTAGCTCTGGAACCATCTTGGGTAAATTCTATCCTTTCTTGGGACTTTGGTTTCCTCAGCTATAAAATGCAGGGGTTGGGTCAGAAGACCCCCAAAGTCTCTCCCAGCTCTGATGTTCTATCTCTAAAATGGGTGGGTAGGAGATGAGCATGCACTGACTCAGCACTTCCTCTATACCCTGGGGCAAGAGAGAGAAAGGGAGCCCCTCGACATAAAGCCAAGGGCACCCACTGCTGGAAAGCAGGTGTCTGTCTTTTAAGGTCTATATGCGCATTTAAGGCCTTAACTCATTCAACAAATTCTTACTGATGCTTATTATTAAGTCAGTCAGTTTATCCAAACATACTTATTACCTACTCTCTACTGATACAATATGCATTTACCACGCACATTCTGCTAGGTATTCATATACTGAATACTTATTATTTACAGCTTCTTTAAGCATTTACTGGAAACCCTGGTGGCGTAGTGGCTAAGAACCACGGCTGCTAACCAAAAGGTCAGCAGTTCGAATCCACCAGATGCTCCTTGGAAACACTATGGGGCAGTTCTGTTCTGTCCTGTAGGGTTGCTATGAGTTGGAATTGACTCAACGGCAATGAGTTTTTCTTTTTTTTTAAGCATTTACTAAGCACAAAAGAGCCTTCCCTTTATTCAACCACCTACTTCTTTTATTGATGATAGTTAACTTTATTGAACACTTACGTTGTCCCAGGAACTGATTTAACTGCTTTATACCTGATCTTTATAACCACACTATGAAATGGGTACTATTCTCAGTCCCATTTTACAGACGAAGAAACAGAGCACAGAGAAGTGAACTAACTCGTGCAAGGTTGCACAGTAAATAAAGTCCAAGTTCTCTGGCTCAGAGTCCATGCTCTTCACCCCTCTGCTATACTGGATCTCTACCAAGGGCCCACACTTTATGTCCTTCTTCAACATTTACTGAGCACTTACTATGTGTTAGGCACAGTACCAGACACTGGTGATGGTAGGGTGAGTGTCTACCCCCAAGGAGGTCAAAACACTAGGCTAGACGCCAAGGAATACAACAGTGATTCAGCCTTGATTCTTGACTTCAAGGAGCCCACAGTGCCTAGGAAGAAAAAGACATGTCCCTACAGTCTGTGAGAGCTCTTAGCAGGGACATATTAACTCCAGGAGTGGAGGGAAAGTGGGGGATCTACAGAGGAGGTGTTTGAGCTGGGGTTTGAAAGAAGGATAAGAATTAGAGAGGGAGTGAATGTCCAAGCAGAGGAAACGGCCCAGGCAAAAGCCTGGTGGGATAACATGAAGCATGTGGTGGGAGCAGTGGGGCCACCTTGGCGCTTTGTTGGACCTTGTTCCCGCTGCACACCCAACCTGGCACTCCCACCTCCCACTCTCATGCATACCTTCCCTGTGAAGAGCTGTTGGATCTCAGGCACATAGCTCTCAGAATCTGTGGCGATGTAGACAGACTGGGCGTTCAGTGCCTTCACCCAGAGCTTCACGGCCCGCTGGATTTCCTTTAGGTCGGGGAGGCACATGGTCATGGTGAGCGGTGCAGCTGCGCTGCGGCTATAGCCCACACACTGAGGTGAGGCCATGAAGTGGGAGCCTGCAGTCCCATCCTTAAGCATGGTGCAGGCATTCTTCTATGGAGGGACAGGAATGGGGCCAGAGTTAAAGACAAGCAACTGTTCCCGGAACCTCAGTGGCAAGAACTAGTAGTGGAAAAAGATAGGCTATATAGGAGTAGCTCAATTAGCTTTTATTTATTTTTTTAAAAAGCACTAAGGGAAGAGGGAAATGCATCAAAATAGTTAACAGTGGTTATTCTGTGTGGTGGGATATTGTGTTTTATAAAATTTCTTTTTCTCCGGCATATGCATTATCTAGGACCTCCAGTAGAATTCTGAACAGTGGTGGTTATAATGGGCAGCCTTATCTGATTCCTGACTTCAGTAGGAAGGCTTCTGATAGCTCCCCATGAAGTATGATGTTTGCTGTGGGTTTCGGAGAGATAGCCTTTATCAAGTTAAGGTGGGGTCCCTTCTATTCCTGGTTGGTTACGAGTTGGTATCAAGAATGGGTGTTGACTTTTATCAAATGCTTTCTTGGCCTCTACTGAAATGATCATATGATTTTTCTTCTTTGGGTGTTAATAGTAAATTTCATTGCATTCCTGGCATAAATTCTGCTTGTTCGTGTTGTATGTTCTTTAACACACTATCGGATTTTATGTGCTAATATTTTACTTAGGGTCTATGCATCTGTGTTTATAAGTGAGCACAGGTAATAAACTTTCTGAGTTGACCTTATCTGAGTTTGGTATTAGTGTTAAGCTAGCTTTATATATATATATATATGTACATATTAAAAATGGTTAGCATCCCGAATCTTTTTATGTTCTAGGAAAGTACAGATGAGAATTATCTGTTCCTTGAAGGTTTGGCTGAAACCCACCCATAAAATAAACCAGGTCTGGTTTCTTTCCTTTGTAGAAGGGGGGTAGGGAGGGAACCTAGTGAATAAATGTGTGACTGCCTCTTCATTTGACTATGAGTGCATTTTAATCTAATTTCTATACTTTTCAGTATTTTCCAGGTTTTCAACAATAAACATTTCTAAAACACACACATATCTTCTTTTTATAAATTAAGGAGACTGCCTATATTGGTCCTGCCCATTTTCAAAAGGAGGATAACCTTATGAGGTTCCTACACATTTAAGCAGCCTCCAAATTCCGGGAGGATGAGATCTTTATTTCTTGGGAGTCCCACCCAATCTCCAATAGCTTGTCTTTCAACAGGGAACCTGCTAGCTCAACACTGAGCTAGGGCAGAGTACTCCTGGGCTGTGGGTCTCTCCCCGGCTTGCTGCCTGACCTGGGGTCTAGCTCCATCCCTCAGTCTATCCATCTGCAAAATGAGGATACAAATGGAAACTGTCAAAATAAGAGCTGGGAACAACAACAAAATAAATAAGTAAGAGCTGGCAAGCAAGCACTGTGGGGCCACATTCCTGACACGTGCTGCAGTGGGATCATGGGACACAATCCCATAGACTTGGCTGGAGTTCTCTCTGCCCTGGCTGGGACCTGGTGTCCTGGGCTCAGTTTTCAAACCCCTCAGGCCTGGGCTCTGCTCAGGGATCTGTCACAGTCAGCCCGTGAGAGGAAGAGGGAGTTACCCAGTCGGAGCCGATGCGCAGATGAATGCCCACATAGGGCCGGATGAGGTGGATGTGGATCTGGGCTTCTCCCGTCCTCACCATCTCGTCTGACCACACCATGTACTTTTGGAGCGGCCTATGTTCCTCTAGCACAGGGAACTGGGCTGGGGCCCCAGGCAGGGCGAGCACCGGATGTTCCTTTGGGGAAAATCTAGGCATGAGATGGAGAAGGGGAAGTCAGAGGACGCAAAGCCTGGCTGTCCCCCAACCCCCGCCCCGGGAAAAAGGATGGCGTTGCACCATGTCCCCAGGACCCTGCAGAGGGGCCCCTGTAACATGCAAGAAGCACGAGAGGTTGTAAAATCCCAACGGGCTGATAAGAAACCTTGGTGGCTGCTGCGACAGGCACAATATGCAATCCTGTCTCGCCTCACGGAATTTACAACCCTCTTTGCTTGTTTAACAATTAAAAATTTACAGTAGAGCATTCCAACCTTTTGTATGTCATGCTGGCTTCCAATCTGTGGTGTGGTAATTCACTCCAGGGTGGGGTGTCTGGATGAGCTTTTGCCCTTTTACCCACACGGCAGGGTTGGGACGTGCAGCTGCTTATAGAGGGCAATGGACGGGGGACACTTACCGGAAATGTGTACACTGGGTTATACCACCTACTCAACATTCAACCCATAGTTATTGACTGCCTACTGTGTGCTGGGACCCAGGGGAGAATGAGCAAGGCAGCGTCCCTGCCCTCATGGGATGCACCAGAGGTCTGCAGACCCCCTGTTACATCCTCCCAGGGACTCTCCTTCCCCCTTTGTACACTCTGCACTTTTGTAATTATTTCACATCTGTCTTTCCTGCTGGGCTCAGGCCAGTGTCTAGTACAGTGTCTGGCACATGTAAGAGCTCAACAAATATTTGTTGACTGACTGAATGAGGAGTAAACCTGTGTTTCCTAAACCCAGCAACACAAGACAACTGACTGTTCCATGAACTTGAAATGCACTTTCAAACTCCAGATCTCTGCAGACTTCTTCCCTCAACCTATAATGCTTCCCCTTGCCAGGCAAAACCTTTTCTTAAAATTATGAAATATGTAGAGCCACTCTGGAAAAAGTTTGGCAGTTTCTTGTAAAACTAAACCTGTGCTTGCAATACAACCCAGCCATTGTGCTCTTGGGTATCTATTCCGGAGAAAGGAAAAGTTATGTTTACATAAAAAAACTGTATGTGGATGCTCATAGCAGCTTTATTTGTAATAGCAAAAAACTGGAAACAGCCCAGATGTCCTTCAACAAGGGAAGAGTTAAACTGTGGTACATCCATACCATGGAATACTACTCAGCAATAAAAAGGAATGAAATACTGATGCTCGCAACCACCTGGATGGATAGCAAGGGAACTATGCGGAGTAAAAATAGTCAATCCCAAAAGGTTACACATGGTATGAGTCCATTCATAACAGAAATGGAGAACAGGTTCGTGGTTGCTAGGGTTTATGGATAAGGAGCGGGATGTGTGCAGAAGCAACCCAGGGTTCCTTGTGATTAAAAAACTGTTCAGTATCTTGACTGTGGTGAATACACATATCTATACATGTGATGGAGCCCTACTGGCGCAGTGGTTAAGAGTTTGGCTGCTAACCAAAAGATCAGCAGTTTGAACCCACCAGCTGCTCCCTGGAAACCCCATGGGGCAGTTCTACTCTGTCCTGTAGGGTTACTATGAGTCAGAATCGACTCGACGGCAATGGGTTTGGTATTTTTTTTTTTTTATACATGTGATAAAATGTTATAGAGCCAACTATACACACGCGCACACAAGTGAATATAAGTAAAACTGGAGAAATCTGAAGAAGACAGGTGAGCTGTATCAATGTGCACATTCTGGTTGAAATACTGTACTGTAGTTTACAGAATGTTACCAGTGGGGGAAACTGGGTAAAGGGCACACAGGATCTTTGTGTATTATTTCTTACAACTGCCATGTGTATCTACAATGATCTCAATGATAATGATAATTTCAGTTGAAAACTATGAAACAGGAAGATAATAGAATAATTTAACAATTCACATACCTGTGAACCAGTTTAGCAGATACTAATACTTTGCTTCATTTAATCTCAGATTTTTTTAAAAGATACATACTTTAATAAACCTCTATCCCATTGTCTCTTTCCCTTTTCTTCCCCTTCCCATAAGATAATATGTTTTTATGCATGTTTATGCTTTTACTATACATATTTTTAAAAAATCAAAAAACTTTTTACACAGTGTAGTAAAGGGTCAAGCCAGACTGCCCATTCTAATGCTGACTATGTGACTTACTAACTTGGGCAGGTGACTTAACCACTTTGTGCCTTGGTGTCCTCTGTATAACAGAGCTGGCAACACTTCCTACCTCATAGGGCTGTTGAAAGGATTAAATGGGTTAATACAAACAAACCACTTAGAACACTACTTGGCACATAGAAAGTGCTCAGAAAATTCTATTACTATTATATTGCACATAACCTATCTCAACTTGCTTTTTTTCAATTTAACTTTGTTTTAGAGATTTGGTCGTGTGGATCATGTGATCATGTTAGCTTCTCTTTTAAGTATTCCATTTTGCATGAATAAACCGCAATTGATTTATTTATTCCTCTCCTGATGGAAAATGAGGTTGTTCCAATCTTTCACTCACGTACCGGTGCTGCTATGGACATACCACTCATTATTCACACCCAATCCAAATATCTTGCTCAGCAAGCTCCTTCCAATCCTCTAAGACCAGCCGTCACTCCCAAGCCTCAGCTGTCTGGGGAGGGCTCCCTATTCCACTTCTCCTGTGTCACTCTCTGCACAATGATGTGCTCAACAACCGCCTTCCTTGCTCGACTGTCAGCTCCACGAAATTAGGAACCTTGTGGTCTTGTTCACCATTATTCCTGCACACACTGGTCCAGAGCCTGTGCCAAGGAAGTGACAGACAAGAGTTCATCGATGGCCTGCCTCTATATAACACTTGTCTTGTTTGACTCTAATTGTCTGTCTATGCATACGTATATGTGAATCTTATTGAGCCTTATTATGTGACAGGCAATGTTCCAATTGCTTTATGTGTATTAACTCATTTGAATCTCATGAGAGCCCTGTGAGGTAGGCACTATTGTTATTCTTATTTTACAGACGAGGAAACTGAAGCACAGAGAAGTTAGGTAATGTGCTCAAAGTCACACAGCTGGGAATTGAGGGAGCTGGGATTTGAATCCAGGCAGTATGCTCCAGAACCTAAGTTCTTAACTACTACATCTCAGTCCTAGCTCGCCCACCCCCGTCAATAAGCACCTCAAAAGCTGGGAGAACGATAATGCATAGATGGGCTCAGATATCCATCACTTTCATATCATGCATCCCTGGACTACAAACCCTAGCACTTCTTTTACTTCAAAAAACAACAAATTTCTATCTTGTTAATCTACTGTTATTTTTCCTGCTACAGGTAGCCTAACTTAAGCCCGATATACCTAGACCTATGATCTGCAAACTTCTTTTACATTACCTGGAACCCTGATATACAAGAGGGTTATGGGTGGAAGCTGGTAGGGAGGGAGGAACTGAGCCTTTCCAACTTGGCCCCCAATCCCTGCCCCCACGAAGGCCCAGAGACAATTCTCAAGAATTCTGAGGAACAGTTCGAAAACCACTGATCTTATTCATCCTCTTCATTTCATAGAGGGAGCACTGAGGCCGGAGAGGGGAAGCAATCTGCTTTACTGTACCATAAACCAGAGAAGACCTTCACCCTTTCCAGTTCCATTCTGCCCTACACCCTGCTCTAAAAGGACAATTTTCTTCAGCAAGTAAACATCTGCTACTTTAAAAAATGTTTAAAATACATACCCTCTCAAACTCGCCCCTACAAGCCATTCACAGGCTTGTCAGATTGTCTTACTGAGGCCTATAAAACCCTGCGTGGTCTGACCCCTGCTCACCTATCCAATCTCATCAACTGCCTGGCAGATTCAAGTTGGCCACCAAGTCTTTGAATCTCCTTCCACTCAATTGGGTCTACCTATGTCCCCTCCCAAAGCATTTAGCAGAAGTGACACTGTACTGGTTTCCAGGCCCAGGCTGTAAAGGATCAGTAGCTTCCACTTCCTGTCTCCAGGAATGCTCACTCTCTGGATGCACCCTATTGGAGCCCAGCTGCCATGCTGGAAGAAACCCGAGCCACACAGCAGGGTCAGGTATACACACACCAAGCTCCCGCATGGGAGCCAGCATCACCTGCCAGCTGTGAGTGAGCCTTCTTGGACATGCAGCCCAGCCAAGTCTGCAGATGACTTTAGCCCCAGCTGACAGCTGACTGCACCCACATGAGACCACAAGCAAGAATTACCCAGCTGAGCCCAGTAAACCCACAGAACTGTGAGAAATAAGAACTGATTGTTAAGCCACAACGTTTTGGAGTGGTTTATTACATGACAACAGATAACAGGAACATCCTACCACTCTCATCCTTGATCACTCCACACTAGTCACACTGGCCTCTTCTTTGCCCCTTAAGCATACTAGCTTGTCTCTGCCATGAAGAACTACCTTTGCCTCTAGCCCCTTGCCTGGCTGGCTCCCTCCCATCCTTCAGGCCTCAGTTCTGATCTCAGCCCTGCCAGTTACAATATCACCTATTTACATCCTTTACAGCACTTATGCCATACTGAAACTACCTCATGTATCATTTATTCACTGTCTTCTCCATCAGACTATGAGCTCCAGAAAAGCAGAGACTTTATCTGCCTCATCCTTACCTGAATCTCCAGCATCCAGCCCAGTGCTTGACACTTACGAGGTGCTCCTTAAGTACTGTATGTGTTGAAAGAAGGAAGGAGTGAAGGCAGGCAGATGCCCAGGTGGCCCTAACTCTCTCCAACAGCCTCCAGGGATCTCATCTTCCCTACTAGTCTTCCTTTCCCAGAAATTCAGCTGTAAGGCACAAATCTCCTCAAGCCCTCATGCAAGTCCTACAACTCCATGAATTCAAACAAGAATGTGGGGCAAAGAACAAGTGTTGCAGCAACGTCTCCCGACAGATGCATCCATGCAGCACTGTTCCTTCCTTCTGACTAGGACTGTGTGCTTGTTCTGACTTTCTGGAACTTGCTTTTGGACTATGTTTAGGGCTGGTGGCCTTTTTTATTTTTCCTGGCATATTGTCAGTAAGGGCAAATACTGGCAACAGAGGCAAATCTCGTTATTTGAAGGCAGTAGCTCCAAGCTATTCAGAGCTGAATGAAATGGGAGATCTAAGCAGGCAATCAAATGAGAGTGTCCTATTTGGGATCAATAATGAGGGGGATTAGCATCTTCCATGACCAAGGATCCTCAGTATCTCATGAACTAGCTCTGAAGGCAAGTCCTAAATAGGAACTGGCTGCTGTTAAAGGCACGGGTGTTTGCTCCACGGTGATTAAGAAAGGGTGCTCTGGAGTCACACTGCCTGGGTTCAAATCCTGGCTCTGCCACCTCAAGCTGTATGACCCCTCTTTGCTTCCTTTTCTTCATGTGTAAAACACAAATGGCAATAATACCTATCCCACAGACTTTTGGGGGGATTAAATGAGTTAATATTGGTAAAGACCTAGAATGGTGTCTGGCACAAAGTGAGCACTAAACAAAAACATTTTTTTCTGGTTGCCATTGAGTCAATTCCAACCCATGGTGATCCCATGTACGTCAGAGCAGAACCGTGCTCCACAGTGTTTTCAATGGAATTTATTTTCAGAAGTAGAAATAAATCATAGCTCTTATTATTAAAGACTTACGTACAGATCACAGCTGCTCACTCAACAGCAACATGACCTCAGGCAAGTTATTTAACCTCACTGAGCTTAGTCTCCTCACCTGTAAAATGGAAATTGATAATACCCATTTCATGGAAGTCCTCAAAGAATTAAATAAAGCATGTGAATAATAATAGTAACAGCCAACATTGGTTGGCCACTTACTACATACGTGCCATGCACCATATGTGCTATGAGGCAGGTGCCATTAGTACTCCTTCCATTACACCAAAGAGGAAACTCAGGCCGGAGAGCTGGAGTTGCCTGCACAGGATCACTCAGCTAGAAACAGGCAGTGCTAGGTCAGCTCAGGACTGTCTTACTCCAGAACCTGTGCTTGTTTCTCTACATCAGTCAATCTCTGGCTTACTAAATGTCACGTGTTGTGTTACACACTTACCATGTATAAATTCACATGCTCCTCACAGCTTCTGAGCTGGACTGGCACCCAGGTCTGACTTCTAAGCCCATGCTCTTTCCTGCCATGCTCTAGCACCAAGGTCAAGTGCACTGTGTTAGTTATCATCATAATGACAAGACTGTAGCTCCCTGAAGGCTGGGGTTTCCTCATTTTTATAACACCTTTGGCCCTTGAATACTGTGTCTCATACATGGCAGACGCTCTATAAATATTTCATGGCCTGCGCCTATGACCTGCTAACCTATTTTTTTAATAGGGCCTACTAGAGCATAATTAATAAAGCACATCCAGTAATTATCAGGATGACATCATTTCTCAGCCTGCACCTGAAGTTGCTCTTTTCTAGAAGCTGCTTCCAATTTTCACCTTGGGAAGAGGAAGGTAACAAGTGAGTGATTCTCACGCCTAGAGGAGGAAATTGAGACTCATGTGACTGCACAATGTTCTTTTTATGACATCTCTTATCAGCCAATAAACTCTTGCTCAACCTTGTGGCAGGTCAATGTCCCACCATGTCAGCCACTGAGATGGGAACAGATCACACAGGATCCCAAGTTCAACAGACAGAGCGGCCACACCTTATACAGCAGTGCAGGAGAGAGGGCCAGCAGAGGTGCTGAATGCCCATGGCAGGACGGTTGCGGGCCTGGGCCCTACCCCACCCCTAAACCTAGCATGCTGCCCCCTCCAAGTACCTCTGAATCCATTGGTCCTTGTAGGAAGCGCTGAAGGAAATGCCCGTGAAAAGCTCAGACTTGTTGAAACTCACATGAAACTGGTCCCAGAATGGGCCAAAGGGGTTTCCTTCCTGTAGAAAGAGTGTGGTAGAAGACTTACTGATGGGGAGGGAAAGTCGTCTAGGGGATGGGACCAAGGAACTTCAAGTGAGGGATCCCTGGGCAATGTGACTCAGGTTGAAACACCCTCATGGGATGGGCCAGTAGGAATGTCACTTTGTAGCTCTTAGGTGGGGGCTGAGGAGAGCCACTGGGCCTCCAATCTCCACCTTCAGTCTGGTTTCTGCCAGCAGATGTTCACCACAGTGTCTGAAGGAGCCTTTCCTTCTTACATGCCACATCCCGCCCACCCTGCAGCATCTGTGGGGGTCTAGGGAGAAGAGGACCTTGGGTTTGGGAATAGGGACTGGAGCTTCCAGAGACTTTCAAGACCAGCTAATCAAACACCCTCATTTTCAAGATGGAAACCAAGGCCCAGAGAGGGCAAGGCCCTTACCCAAGGTTACACAGCAAGTGAGGTCAGCGTTGGGGCTGTAAGCCAGGTCTCCTTTCTCAAAGTTCACAGCTCTTCCAACTACCCTCCTCAGACTTTAGCATAGGCACTGAAAGACTTATTCAGGGACTGTTTTATTCCCAAAGTGCCAGACATTTATGAATTTATACTAATAAAACGTGACAGCCTTTCATCTGCCCACTAAGGGGCAAGAAAATGTATAAGTTAGAGGATGGACAATGGAGCCAAATTACCTACAGCTGAATCCCAGCTCCACTACTTATTTGTGGAGTGACCTTGGGCAAGGTATTAAACCTCTGTGCCATACTCAGTTTCCTCTCTAAAAAATGGAGATATTTATAGTACTTTCCTGATGGCATTGTCTGAAGGTTAAGTGAATTAATATGTGAAAAGCTCCTTGTGTGGTACCTGGCACAAAGTAAGTGCTATGTGAGTGTGAGTATGAGTATTATTACTAATGTGGCATTTTACCATTTACAAGCACTCTTACACCTGGCCCACATAACACTTTATGAGGGAAGCAGAGTGGGGATGGGCACCTTTATGCAGAAATAAAGGCTCAGAGAAGAAAAGTTATTTGCCTAAGGTGACACCAATAACAAATGCCAGAAATAGGACTTAACTCTCCATTTTTCTATTGTAAGCCCTCTGGTGCCTTCCCCCACATACTGCCATCACACAGTGTCTCAGGGGCCTAGAGGACATGGAATGGGCAGAAGAGGTCCCCCAGCCTCACCGGACCCACCTTCATGGGGCACGTCTTTTTATCAGGGCTCCGCTGGGCTGCCACTTCAAAGCAGTAAGCTACCCGCCTCTCAGGGGGCCAGTGGGTGGGTGCCAGCTTCTCCATGAAGTCCTCCAGGCTGATGACCCGATGGTAGCCCTGGAGGGGCTCCAGCTTGAAGTACTTCTGGTAGGACACATGGAGCTACAGGAACAGGGGGAGAGAGGGGCAGAGGCCCTTCCTCAGTGTCCCAGTGGCTGTTTTAGAGACTCTTATTAAATAAAACCATACACTCCAAGACCCAGACAGATTGCACTGTATGACAATGAGAAACTTTTGGCAGAAAACACCAAAGTTAGGAAAGAAGACAGCCTAGGAAAAGACAGTCACAAACTAAAGAAAAAAAAAAGGCAACATCCTGTGTTTAAAAATGCTTGCTGGACTATAAGAAAAAAGACAAATGACTTAAGAGAAAATATGGACAAAGATAGAAGTGAGCAATTCACCACAAAAGAAATCCAAATAAACCCCTGAAACTATTGCCCTGGAGTAATCTTTAAACAATTAAACCAAAAAATATCCCCTGAAGTCTTCTTAAAACCAAACAATAGTTTAGCTTAACTAGTAAAAAAAACTGCCTTGAGCATTATGCTCCTTAAGAACTATCTATATGGGATCAAATTGACAAGAGCAACTCAAAAGATAAGACAGGTAACAGGGGGCAGTGAGTTTGTGTTAATGGAGGAGGAACAACTCAGAAAAACAGGGTGAGAATGGTTGTCCAACTCGAAGAATATAATAAATGTCACTGAATTGTACATGTAGAAACTGTTGAATTGGTGCATATTTTGCTGTGTATGGAGCACTGGTGGCAGAGTGGTTAAAAGCTTGGCTGCTAACCAAAGGGTCAGCAGTTTGAATCCACCAGCTGCTCCTTGGAAACCCTATGGGGCAGTTCTACTCTGTCCTATAGGGTTGCTATGAGTCAGAATCCACTTAACTGCAACAAGTTTGGTTTTTTGGTTTTGCTGTGTATATTCTCAACAACAACAAAATAAATAAACTCAAATAAAAAAAGAAAGGAAAGAAACCCAAACAGCCAAGTACACTCAAATCAAAAGATGTGCAACCTCACAAGGAATTAGGAAAAAGAAAGTTACAAGTACTAGACATCCCTTCTCACCCATGAGACCAACAAAAATTTAAAAGCTTAACTCTAATTGTTGGAAAGGAAGTGGGGAAATGGGCACTCTCAGATAGGGGTGGTATATTTTAGAATAACCACTTTGAAATGCAATCTGGTACTATCTACTAGAATTTAAAGCGCTCCTTCCACTCCTGGGTATTTTCCCTAGAGAAGTTCTTACATTCTGCACCAGGAGATGAGTGCAAGAATGCTCAGTGCCACTATGGAAGTACAGGAAAGAACTTGGAAGGAGTCACACCAAATATACTAAATTCATGATAGTGGTTGCCTCTGGGAGGAGGGAAATGGGGAAGAAGAAACTAGGATTAGCAACAGGGGCCAAGAGAGACTTTGTCTTTTATTAACTTTATCTAAAACATTTTCTTTTATTAACAAAAAAGGTGAAGCAATGCTGAGAAAATGTTAAAGTGATAACTTCTAGTGGTGGGCATAAGGATGGTGGTTGAATTAATCTTTGTATTTCTCTAGATGTAAAATTTTTTCTTAGAACACCAAGGAATAAAATTTGGACTTTATCTTACAGGTCAGTTAGGGTTAGGGTTAGCGATAAAATGGCTCCAGTCAAACAGGCCTGGGAAATGCTGAGTTAAGCTGATTTCTTTACTGCAGGACATCTGAGGGCCATTAATATACTAGTGTGTATTGGGAAGCTACAAGTTTGGTGGTGAGGGTGGGATGCGGAATTGAGAATGCAATTTCCTAAACTAATTTAACCACAGAACCCTTTCAGCATGAGCCACTGGCATTCCAATGAACAGACTTTGGGAACCTTAACTATTAGCATTGAGGTATTGCCAAAGGATTTTAATCAGAAATAATATGAGATTTGCCTATTTGAAAGATCACTCTGGTGGCAGAAAGAAGAATGTATTAATAGTAAGATTAGAGGTAGGGAAAGGAATTAGGAGGCTACTGCAATGGTCCTTTTGTGTGTCCAAGTATTCATTCAACATGTATTTACTGAGCACCTCTTACGTATCAAAGTAAGAGATGGAGAAGCGTGAACAGGCTGAAAGATATAAGGGAAGGCAAAGCAGAGGGTTTGGCATCTGAGTGCTTACAGAAAGGGAAGCACTAGGATGACCTCCAGGTTCCTGGCTTGATACCCAGATTAATGAAGGTGACATAAACTAAGGCTGGGAATACAGGAAGTGACACAGGTTTGAAAGGAAAGATGCCAAGTTCAGTTCTAGCTTTGTGAATCTGAGCTATCTGTGAGACATCTAAATTGACTCAAGAGTCTAAGAGTTAGAAACACAGGCCAGCAGTTAGAGGAGAACCTGGGCCACATATAAATTTGGGAGATACATGGAGAGTGGTGAAAGCCAGAGTTAACAGAAATTTACAGTAAAGCAAATATGGTAGTAATACCAAAAAAACCCAAACCTGCTGCTATCAAGTGGATTCCAACTCATAGCAACCCTACAGGACAGAGTAAAACCTCCTCATAGGGTTCCCAAGGAGCAGCTAGTGGATTCGAACTGCCGACCTTTCGGTTAGCAGCCATAGCTCGCTGTAGCTCTTAACCACTGTGCCACAAGGGCTCATGGCAATAATAGCAACTAGTATTTACTCAGCTCCAGGCACTGTACTCATCACTTTACATGGATTTGCTCATTTAATCCTAAGAGGTAGGGATGTAACCATTTTCAGCTGACTTATGAAGAAACCACGGCATATAGAATCTAGATAACTCACCTGAGATCATGCAGCTAAAAACAAAGCAGAAAAAGGAGAAACACCAACATTTAAACAGCAGAAGGAGAAAGAGGAGCCCCCAATACAGCATAAAGAGGAAAATGTTGAGAAAACTAGTTGCCGTCAAGTCAACTCCAACTCGTGGCAATCCCATGTGTGTCAGAGTAGAACTGTGCTCCGTACGGTTTTTAACAGTTGATTTTTTTGAAATTGCCTGGCCTTTCTTCTGAGGCACCTCTGTGTGGACTCAAACTTACAATCTTTTGATTAGCAGCCAAGCATATCAACTGCTTGTACCACTTAGGGACTCCAAAATGCTGAGAGGTCAGGGCTGAAGCAGGAGCAGGGGGTGTCTTGGAAGACAGGGGAGTAGAGAAGTCCAGGAAGGAGAGAGGTTCAAGAGGCCAAATGCCACTGAGAGGTCAGGTGAGATAAGGACTGTGAAATGACACCTGGATTTGGCAAGTCCAAGGTCCCTAGTGACCTCAGTGAGAACGGTCACAGTGGGGAAGGGTGGGGGCCAATCAGGGCAAGTTGAGTAACTCATAGAAAGCAAGGAAGTAGAGACTCATAAAGAATCTTGGCTGAGAAGGCAAGGGGAGAGAGAGCAAGCGAACCAGAGGGAGACAGATGGGCAATTTCTAAACCGTAACTAAAAAAATGAGAACACCGCCAATGGCACCCAGTTACTTCCTGTGCCCTAGGCATTTTACATTGATGTGCTGGTCTGAGTCTAAGAGGGAGGCAGACAACCTTCGAATCATGTTACAAGCACTTAACTTATTTACACCTCATCCTGGAAGATAGCAACAATTGTTACCAGCCTAGTTTACAGATGAGGAAACTGAGGCACAAAGAGGTCAAGTATTCTGCCCAGGGTACACAGCTGGTAAGTGGCCAAGCCAGGCTATGATCTCAGGTACTCTGGCTCTTAATCTCTGTTAACAACTTGTCTAAATACAGGCAAACCAAAGAAAAAATAAAACCTATGTAGAGAAAAAGGCTGTAAGAATGAAATGCTGTGCTTTGAATGTAAACCTACTGCTGTCAAGTCAATTCCGACTCATAGCAACTCTATAGGACAGAGTAAAACTGCCCCATAGGGTTTCCAAGGCTGCAATCCTTTTCGGAAGCAGACTGCCACATCTTTCTCCCGCGGAGCTGCTGGTGAGTTCAAACCGCCAACCTTTCGCTTAGCAGCTGAGCACTTAACCGCTACACCACCAGGGCTCCTTGTTTTGAACATAGTTAAGCATAATTTTTGAAGTCTATTAAAGTTTTTTAAGTTGATTCATTAAATACTAATTCAGTGCATACCAAGTACCAGGTCCCTGGGGATACTATGTGAGCAGAGACACTCACAGTGCCAGTGGAGGACACAAAGAATAAGCAAGGAATTACAAGGGTGCTAAGCATCACTGAGACACAGGATGGCAAGGGAGTCCCCAGTGAGGGGCAATCACCAGCCAGGGACTGGGATCTGGGGTGTTCCCAAGGAAAAGGAATCTAAGCGGCAACTTGATGGACTAGTAAGAAGAGATGGCAGGGGAGGGGAGAAGGTACTCCAGCTAGGGGAACTAGAATATGCAAAGGCCATGCTTTCCAGAAACTGAAGAATATAGGTAGGGGTTGAGTGCAGCAAGACAAGTGCTTACTTTGCACCAAGCACTGTTCTAAGCCCTTTATATACATTATCTCAGTTAAAATTTTCCCAACAACCCTATGAGTTTGACAAATGAGGAAACTAGGGTTCAGAGAAGTTAGGTAACTTGCCCAACGCCATACAGCCTGTGAACAGCAGAGCTGGAATTCAAACCCATGTCTGTCCAACTCCAGAGCCAGTGACCTGAACCTGAAGCCTCCACTTTCAGCCCCAGCTGGTCTCAGTCTCTGTGCATGCTATTGGTCAAACAGTGATGGGGTGAGAGGCAGCTCTGGAGCCAGACTGCCCGGGTTTGTGGCCCTGGGCAGGTTATTAACTAACCTGTGCCTCTGTTTCTCCTTCAAAACTGGCAATAGCACACTTGCCTCATAGGGATGTGGTAAGGGGGAAATGAGTTAATCCTCATGCAGCACTCAG
This sequence comes from Trichechus manatus latirostris, assembly GCF_000243295.1. Classification (NCBI taxonomy): domain Eukaryota; kingdom Metazoa; phylum Chordata; class Mammalia; order Sirenia; family Trichechidae; genus Trichechus; species Trichechus manatus. Next base: position 31,703,400 of record NW_004443944.1, read on the forward strand.
AACACTGCCTGGCACACAGCAGGTGCTGGATAAATGTTAGCCATTGTTATGCCAGGAAGTCATTTCTGACTGGTGGTAGGGCAACCCGAGGGAGTGAGAGGTAAAGCCCAGAGAAGGACTTGGGGGCTGAGCAAAGGTGAGGAGGGTTGGGGAAGGGTGGACGCAGACGAGGGCTGAGGGCTGAGGTCAGTGGGTGGTACTCACGTTGGTGAAAGGAGGCTTGTGATGCTGGTACTCAATCCAGGGGGGTACAGCTAGGGTGCGGTTCAGCAGCTTTGCAAATGCCAGGGAGCCCAAGAAGTGATCGGCCTGGTTCCCAAAGCGCCCTGGAAATGGTACACCAGGGGTGAGGTGAGGCCTGGGGCATTGAGGGCCTGGGCCATGCTAGGCTCAGAAAGGATATGGACTCAGGGGCAGGGAAGGCCAGGAGACCAAGGAGAGCCAGGGGAGCTAAGCTAGAAGGACGGGATCAAGTCCGGACTCCTGGGTCTGACATTCAAGGCCCTTCAGGGCCCACTCCTTCAGGCTCTGCCACTCCAGGTTCTTTGCTGTTTCCCAAACATGCTCTCCACTTCCCACCCCAATCCCCTGCCTTTGCTCTTGCTGTTCCCTCAGCCAGGAAATCCCTTCCACCTCTATCTCCACCCCCCTGCAAATGAAGGGGCAACTCCAGTGCCTCATTCACCAGGACTCTTTCACCAAGTCCCTACAGTACACATTCCCCCTCTTCTGCCTCCTGCCTTGGATTTGAGTGACTTATGGTTCTTCACTTTTCCTTGAATATGCTTGCTTACTTCCTGATCTTTGCACTGGCTGTTTCCTTGCCTGTGAATGCCTCAGGGGCAAGGACCCGGTGTGATTCTTTGTTATCCCACAATGGCATCCATTCAGTCATTCCACAAATATTGAGGGCCACAATGGGCCAGCCTCTGTACTAGGTGCTGGGATGCAGGAATGAGGAAGGACAAGGTCTCTGCCCTCATGGCACTCACAGTCTAGCTGGGGAGACACTAAACATATAGAGAAATAAATACATAGTGAAAAAATTTGACATTTGCAAGAAACAAATGAAAAGTTTGGTGATGGAGAATAATCAGGAGGTGGTTACTTGGGTTGAGGTCGGCCAAGTCCTTTCTGGTGCCATTTAAGTTGAGATCTGAAGGATGGGAAGGAGTTGGTTAAGCAGAGGTGAAGGAGACGGTGTTCCAGGCAGTAGGAACAGCCATGTGATAGCAGAGGCTGGAGGACCTGAGAATGTCTAAAGAACAGAAAGGAGATCTGTGTGGCTGCAGCTGGGGGAGTAGGGGGAAGAAGTTGAGATGTAGACGACTGGCAAGGGCCAAATCATGCAGGGCCCTCAAGGCCATGGTCAGGAGTCTGAAAGCCATTGGGGGGTTTTAAGAAGCAATAGCAGAGGTAGGGTGGTTCAGTGGTAGACTTCTCGCCTTCCATACAGGAGATCCGGTTCGATTCCTGACCAATGCATATCATGCACAGCCACCACCTCTCTGTCGGTGGTGGTTTGTATGTTGCTATGATACAGAACAGGTTTCAGCAGAGCTTCCAGACTAAGACAAACTAGGAAGAAAGGACTGGCAATCTGCTTCCAAAATCAGTCAATGAAAACCTTATGGATCACAATAGTTTCATCCATACCAGACCATGGGGTTGGCACAGGACTGGGCAGTATTTCATTCAGTTGCGCATGGGGTTGCCATGACTTTTACAATGATGACCTACCACTCCATTTAAACTGTAGCCCTCAACCAGCCCTTAGATTCCGCCTTATCCTGCTTAAGCTTATTTTTCCATAGCATTTATCACTTTCTGAGATACTATGAAATTTATTTTTTATGCTTATATTTTGTTTGTCTCCCCCCAACTAAAACGAAGGGTCTACAAGGGCAGGGAGTTTTGCTGTTTTATTCACCACCGTATCCCCAGCCCAGAGAACAGGGTCCAGCACTAAGTAGGCACCCCATAAATATTTGTTGAATGAACGAAAGAATTCTTGGAGCCAGCGTGGGTCAGTGACATCAAGTCCTGCCCCACTAACTCCATTTACTAGATTCAGGCCTGGCTTAGACTGTAGCTCCGCCCATCACTAACTGTAGGACCTCGCTTACGACACATAACCGCTCTTGGCCTCAGTTTTCTCATCTGTCAAATGGAAGGTTGGACACGTTGACCCCCTCAGTGCCCTTGCAATTGGGGGCAAGAGGAGAGGAGCAGGCTTTGACCCTGCGCTGGGGTTCGTTCCTGGACCTGTTAAAGCGTCAGTGGACGCTTCGGAGGAGTGGCTTCTCCTTTCCCGGCCTCAGTTTCCCCATCTGAACAGAGGGCTCAGGAGGCCTTACCCATGCAGGGGCAGTAGAGCAGGTAACCGGCCGGGTCCCAGGAGCCCGCGGGGAGCCCAGGGAGCGGCAAAAGCAGCAGCAGGAGGGACAGGCCCGGCGGCAGAGGCAGCAGTGCCCACCCGGCGGCGCCCATGTCGCCTGCGGAGGCGGGGAGGGAAGGAGAGACGCGAGCGTCCGCCCTGCTCCCGGCTATCCCCGCGCGCCGCCCGCGCACCGTCCGGGCCGCTCTAGCTCGCCGGCGGGCGGGACCATAGAGAAACCGCGGCACCGCCCCCTCCACGGCCCGAGCGCCCGCTCGCGCGGCTCCCACAATGCACCGCACAATGGCCCGACCGCCGCCGCTACCG
>NW_004443944.1:31706203-31835778 GCF_000243295.1 Trichechus manatus latirostris
CGGGGGGCCGTCTTGTTGCGCCCGCGCGCCCAGCACCCGGAGCGGCGGCGACCCTCATCTAGGGCCCCTCAGCGCGGTCGCCCACACCCCGACTGGGGGCCCCGCTGCGTCACCCCGGGCCTAGATACGCCCCAGGGTGACAAAAATTACCCATGAACCCGATACCTAGCTCCGAGGGACCCGAATAAGCCCTACTGGCCCGCTCCTTTCAGAGACCTGTAGACGCAGCGCTGAGGGTCCCCCACTCCCGACCCCCAGGCTCCCTGGAGACCCAGATAACGCGCTGCTGACCTTACCAGGGACCCGGGTCTGGGGGACGTAGATAAGCTGCACCTGCTCCCTCTCCTCGGACGCGCCTACTCAGACCCACATAACCCCATCTTTTCTAGTCCAAATAGTCGCCTGTTTATCCTGTTTCAATTTCCAGACCTGCATAACTCCTTTTGAGGCTTCCCTCAAATACTTGAGTTTGGAGGACCCACAGAAACCCTACCTGTAGTTGCCTCATCAGCGGCCATATCGCCAAACTTAGACATCGTCTTTCATCTGTATACCCATTTTGAGACCCTCTTGAAATTCAGAGAATTCATTTCTTACTATCCTCAACCCCAGGGGCCCTCCAGCCCTTATGATCCTCCTTGTCTTTCTTTTAGGGGTCCCTTAAAGACCTGGATAACTTGCTCATGATTGCTTGTCATAATTGCCCTTCTTTACCATCTCTGGGACCCCCTCCAGACTTCTTCCTGAATTTCCATATGTTCTCTGGCTGCCATTCACTCCCATTTCTCCCAGCCCCAGGAGGAATTAGCCTTTCCTAGCACACAGCGGGGTAGTCCAGAAGCTGGCTTGGGAGCCAGGCTGTGGCCCCAACTCGGTAGGGAAAAGGGACCTTTAAGGCAGAGGATAAGAGGGCAGTTGGGTTGGAGGAGCAGCCTGTCTCCTGGCTTGTATGCTTTTCCACCTGTCCGCCTGGGACTGTTTGAGTTGGCCTTGAGTTTCTAATGTCTCCCTCCACCAAAGGTGAAGTCACCAGGTGGAGTGGGGGTGGGGGGTGTCTAATCAGGTGTCGTCCTGGTAAAAGTGGGGCTGTGGTGAGTAGCAGCCATTTGCTCAAGGCCTCCCCAGGAGTGGGAGGCAGTGGGAATCAGAGGAAATAGTGAATTAAAGGGACCCCGAAGAGGGCCCATCTACACAGGCAGAAGAACTATCCACCCAAGAGTAAATCCAACCCCTGTTAATCCTGTTTGATGTGTCTTGGAATGATGCAAGTCACTGAGACCCTCCAGCCTCCCTGTAATTTAATTCTCCCACCATTCTGGAGGGGAAGTGGGGGTGGGAGGGGGCAGCTATTCCCTTCTCCCTTTCCTTCCCACTGTTTTCCAGCCAACCAGTGTGTCTTTTGGATTTGTTTCTGGGGCTCAGGTCAGGACCTGGTTTTTTTTTTTTTTTTTTTTTCCTCTTAGTCTATTTATAATTTCCCAGTTGCTATTTTGGGTTCCGCTTTAGGGAAGGTTCTCTCCACCCTGAGGAACTTTCCTGGGTGTGTTTCCCCCTCAGCAGGTGTTGAATTGAGTTCTTCAGATCCCAAGTAGCTCTCGGGCCGGAGGGATAAAAGCTATTTTAGGGTAGTCACTGAAGTGGAGCTGTTAATCCTCTGTGGGTCTCTCTGGTAAAGAACACTCAGAGATTAACCCTTTTCTTGCTGCAGGGACTATCAACAGTTTGAGGGGGAGGTTGGGAGAATTCAAGTGAATTCCCACAGAACGTGGGGAACATGCAACTCAATACAAAGGCAAAGATAGTAGCTCCCTTTTGTTGAGCACTTACAGCGGCCCAAGCCCTGTACTGAGCCCTTTGCGTACCTGAGTAAAATAATCCTCACAACAAGCCTGTGAGGTAAGTATTTTTAGGTTTACAGACGAGGAAACAGACTAATAATGGAGAAGGAACGTAGTTTCTGTAGAGATGATGTAACACCATAAAAACTAGTTTCGTCAGAGGTCAGCAGGCATCATGGCACACAACAGAAGACAGACTGGGAAGAAATTTGTCTCTCTTTCGGCTTCCAAAGAGGGCCACGCAGTTTTTGGCAGACATTCCTATTTTGGGAACGGAGCCTTAATAATAAAAGAGGTTCCTAAAGTAAGCATCTTGGAGAACTCTGGCCCAGGAGATGGTGCTGGAGGAAGGTAAGGTAAGGGGGGTGGGGGCTGGTTAAAGGGGATGTGCTGAGGGTTAGTTGTGAGGGAAAAGGGGAAGGCTGCATTCTGGGGAGATGTTGGGAAGGGAAGGAAACTTACTCTGAGGCCTAAGAAATATTAATAACATTACAGGAGGGGAAAAAAACAAGTACTACTCAGGCCCCGTGAAGGAAGGAGGCAGATGCAGTTTAGGCCTCACAGGGGGCGCTGCATGTATTCACACATTTTATGCCAGACACTTAGAAGAGTCACTTTATTTGCCAGAAAAATCCTGTAGGTAGGAAGAAGAAATGTTTCAGAAATTGGGGAAACTGAGGTTCAGAGAAATAAAGTAACCTGCCCACAGTTGCATTGCCAGTAAGTGGAAGCTCTTCTGATAGCAAGTCCAAGGTTCTTTCCATGCTACCTCCCTCTTCAGATCAGGTGCCAGAAGAAATCTTAGGCTGAAAATACACTGAGTTATACCAGTAACTGGGAGGGATTGTGTTTGTTTTATGGGAACAGGTTCTGTCAGCTTCTCTATAGTTGTTAAGGTTAGAGTGTGAGACCAGAAGAGCAGCTTTGAAAGAGAAGCAGAGTTCTTTCAAAGTTTTGCCAAGGAAGGAGAAGTCTGAGGGAACAGGCCTTCTGATTATATGAGACCAGCCCAGGCGTCTCCCTAGTTCAGAAGAGTTTGCAGACAAAGGACAAGGGAAGAGAGACGAGACCCCCAAAAGACTTCCCAGGGTAACACCAGTAGCTTTGATTTTCCAACAGCCTGCCAGTGATGGTAGGTAAGGACTTCACTGTGCCTTTTTTAAAAGCTTAGGGGGTAGGATGAGGGTGTTTGGTTGTTTTCTTTTTAAAGCCCCTGCCCATTAAATGCAGATCAAGGCAAGCACATGGCTGCTGTCCTCCTCCTTTGGTTCTCTGTTTGTGTCAGTACAACCTCGTGAGTTCATCTTAGCCACCACCAGCCTCTTTCCTAGAAGCCCATTACTCACTCTTTCAGTAACAGCGTACTAAACTGCTGTGTCTTGTTTGTGCTTGTACAGAACAGATTAGGTGGATGTGTGGGAGGTGGGGGACGTACCGTTCTCTTTCTGAGTTTATGTGGAGTTTCCAGGGCTACGCTTCCCTCTCACACATCAGCCAAAGTGATGCGACTTGCTTCCCTTCCCTCTGGCTGCCATTTCCCAGCTTCCCAGAGGCTGAGGTGCATGATTTCAGAGATCAAGGAGGACGACAATTTGACTTGGAGGGTAGGGGGAAAACTCCCCCCAAAGTAGACGTGCACACTCATGCTCGTGCTCTACTCAGTTCCAAGGTATATGGTAATCGCTGGTATTATAAACGGGTAATTCCACTCTTGAAAAGGAGGAGGGAACTTAAACAATGAAAGCCAGACATCAGAGGCCTTTGAGGTTTATAGTGAAGCAGGCAGATATGCCGTGATGAGTCGAAGGCTCAAGTGGGACTAGTTTTTAGTGCTACCTCCCCCTCCCCAGCACGTGATTCATGCAAAATGCAGCCACCTTTGTGTAGATCTTTCTGGGCAAATCACTCGTGATGGGGAAATGTTTATTATGTTACATTGCAGTGTTTCTTCAACAAGAGGAATGGTTCCTGAACAGGACACAGCTCATGTTAATGATGAGCAAAGCTCTCTGGGGCATAAGCCCACTGATCTCATCATCTCGTTCATGGCCAGTCTGTTGGATGAAATGGTCACTGCAAGCAGCAGGTGCTAATGAGCTGAGCAAGCATTCTCTGGCCCACAGCTAGTTTGTGTGGTTGGAGCCCTCCCCAGATCCTCATGGACAATCCCGAGACACCCCCTTTGCTCCCTTCACATAGAAAAGCTTCATGATCAAATTTTGGCATGACTTCTTTAAAGGGAATCCCCCTGGTGTAGCAGGTTGCATTGCGGTTGGTAATCTGTGGTGAGCTTAAATGAGTATGAAATTTGGTCTGTTGTCCCCCGTTTGAGCATCAATACGGTAACTCCCATCCTCTCTTCCTCTGAGTTGGTGCCAGGAAAGGAGTTGTGTCACCCTTTGCTTGAGCCCTCCCGCTACCATTTTTACCCAATAAGAGAAACGCTCAGAATTCAGGATTTTGGCTTCCCATTTTGGAAGGGCTGTGAACCCAGTTTAAGCCAGAACTTCTTGGGCATAAGTTAGCCCCTGAGAATGAACTTGGTTCACTGACGAATTTACCCGTCTAAAACAATGTCAAGATTCATTGTCTAGGTGATAGGTATACGGAGATGAAAGAGAGATGATCTGAGCCCTTAAAGAATCTGAGTCTGATGGAGGAGATGAAATAATTCTATGTTCATAATGGAGAAAGGTACACATGGTATGAGGATCCATAGGAAGGGCCACTCAGCACCTCGGGGTGTTGGGCAGTCTCTGCTTAGGAGGCATGGTTCTGGGCCCCGAGATGAAGAGACCCAGAGAGGTGGTAGAGGTCAGGGTGGGACCAGTACTGCTTAGGGGAAATGCTAAGACTGCCATTGCCTTATCAGACAGAACCTCCTAATGTTAATGTGCTGCTAAGAAACACATCCAGCCCCAGGTCCTAAGGCAGGGGCTGACTTTTCAGAGTGTAAATTTCTTAAGTAAAGGCTTCTCTTTCCTTCTCCTCTGTTGCCTTTTGGGCATTTTATTGCTCCTTAGCACCTTGATGAAGAGGAGAATGGTGAAAGTTGGTGAATGAGGGGGAAATAGGCTGAGGAGGAGGAGGAACTGCTACCTCTAGGTTTAGTGGAAAAGATGTAAAAGTGAAGTGAAAAGAGAAATTTTGGAGTTTAGGGCTTTTACTCAGATTATCTCATTTCTTATTAAACTAGATCGTGCTAGTAATAATAGTTACCACTAAGCATTTACTAGGTGCCCAGCCTTCTGCTGAGTGCTTTATATTCATTATCTCACTGAATCTTGAAAACATCCCTATGATTTAGGGGATCATCATGCCCATTTTATCAATGAGGAAGCGGCTCAGGGAAGTAAGTAATTTGCTGAAAGTCACATAGTTTCTAAGCGGAAGGGCTGGGATTGGAATGGGGATCTGTCTGCCTCCAGAGCCCATGCTTTCATGGCACTGGGCTCACTAACACCAGGTGTTCTGATGTTTCAGGTGAAGAGATTGTTTTCTGAAGGCTGCGTTGGAGGCTGTGACAGAGCAGAGAGCCTGTGTGGAGCTGATGGGGAGGCTTTCTGAATAACATGGCCCTTCGCCATTAGCCTTGCCATGACCACATTTTTCACCAGCGTCCCCCCCTGGATTCAAGATGCAAAGCAGGAGGAGGAAGTGGGCTGGAAACTAGTTCCCAGGCCTCGGGGCCGAGAGACGGAGAGTCAAGTGAAATGCCAGTGTGAAATCTCGGGGACACCCTTCTCTAATGGGGAGAAGCTGAGGCCTCACAGCCTCCCTCATCCAGAGCAGAGACCGTATAGCTGCCCTCAGGTGCACTGTGGCAAGGCTTTTGCCTCCAAGTACAAGCTGTATAGGTACGTGGCACTCCCATACCTCTTCCTGCCCCAGGGTTCCCAGAGGACAAAACTACAGTGTGGGGCTTTATTTGTGATAGAAGAGTGGGGGTTAATTTGTCCCGAGAGTGTCCCTTGAACACCAACCATTTGAGGTTACTCACTAAAAATAATGGAGGCTTTTTTTTTTATTAGGACACTAGACTCTGAGTACAGTATCAGGAAGCCATGAACAATCTACACTGAATACTTTTTTCAGTGCTGCTTTCTCCACCCCTGTCAGTGTAGTGATGAGAACATTAGTTGGAAAGTAAGAATCAGTCTTAGAACTTTAGAAGGAAAAGGAGACCTGATCCAGCCTGTAAATTTTAAAGTGGAGGCTTAGAGAGGAGAAGTAACTTAGCCAAAATCACATAGCTTCTTAGGTGCCAAGCTGAATTCCAGGTCCTGCAGTGCCTCTTCTGCTGAACCAGCCTGACACTCGGATTGTTACTTCTGCCTCTGTAGAGTCCCCGGTGCCCCCTGGGTCAGGGGCTTTTCTGAAATTTATAAGCCAAGAACCCCTACTTAAAGTGAAATAGAATATAAAAGTCCTGGACTAACTCAGATATGGCAGAGCAGCTTTGGCTGCTTTGGTGGGGTGGGAGCTCTGGTCAGAAGTTATTTGGATTTTATCCTTGCCTTTCCATCAGAGGAACCATGAGCATACCTTTCACAAATGAAATAGGTTTGATGCAGTCCTCCACCATCCACTCATCTACCCAGCTATTTACCAAGCTCTTGCTTCTTACCAGACACAGTGCGCGGTGCTAGGGACAGAGCAGCGAGTCAGACAGATGGGGGTGCCGGCCCTTCTAGAGTTCATAGTATAATTATGGAGACAGACAGCTAACAAGTAAATACGTGAACAACATGACCACAGAAAGCCTCAGTTCCTCATCTGGAAAATACAGTTGATAGGAAGGAACTAAAACAGGTGACGGAGCAGCATGGTGGCCAGGACTGACCTCATGACAGTTCTGTCATCCTCAAAAATGTTTTGATTCTTTTTCAACTCCTGTATGTTATGTGGACTCCAGTCGAGGCCATCCTGTTAGACTCCCTTAGTGATAGTCTGTGTGTCAGTGGGAGGCTGCAGGAAAGGTTCTGGTCCAGGAAGCAGGAGCCCTGACTCTGCCCATAAACCACTGTGTGACCTTAGGCGAGTTACAAAACCTCTTTTGCCTCAGTTTCCTCACCTGCAAAATGAGGGAAAGGGACTGTAGGTCACTCAGCACCTCCCCTCATATGTTATATCAATTGTGTCACAGGAGGTTAATAGTAACCCTCATAGGCATGAGCATTCTTGAACATGAGGATAGTGGGTGTGTTTGTTACCTTTCAGGTAGAAAGAATCACTGGGTGCTATACTAAAGACAGCTGTGGCATACCTGAGTACACCCAGGCCTCAAGAAAGCCTGTGTTTAAATCTGGCCTCTGTCACTTACTGCTGGTGGGTGGGGCTGCCCTGCTCTTCCACCTCCTCGTCTGGAGAACAAGGTTAATGACACAGCTGACACAGGGCCTGGCAAACAGTAAGCTCTTGGAAGTCTCGCAGGGTTGACTCTGAATGTACAGTGGAGCTGTGGATTACAGTTCCTGGACTCTGAGCTGCTTTCCAACCAGACGGGAGCAGGTAAACCACGGGACACTGAGGTGCCAAACCATTTACACTTTTTAAAATTTTACTGGTTTACATGGCAAGCAGTTCAGATGGGCATGCGCTTGAAAAATGAATTGTCCTCACACTCGAAGTCACTATTCCTCTGTTCTCCTCCCCAAAGGCAGCCATTGGGGTTAGTTTCTTGTGTATCTTTCGTAAGACATTTAAGTATGTATTGCTTTACGTTTTTAATTTTCAAAAGGGTTTATAGAATACATACTATGTATTTCACTTTCCTTTTATTGTCTCATTTAAAAAAAAAAAAAAGACTTTTTTAGAGCAGTTTTGATTTATAGAAATATTGTACAGAAAGTAGAGAGTTCCCATATATCCTGTCTTCTCTTGCACAGTTTCCCCTATTATTAACATCTTTCATTTGTGTGGTAAATTTGTTCTACTGATAAACCAGTTTTGGTAACATTATTATTAACTGAAGTAGATAGATTACATAGGATTTACTGTTTGTGTTGTATAGCATTGTGTCGTTTTTAAATTTAATTTTTTGAAAAGGAAATTTACATGATTCAAAATTCAAAAGGTACTAAAGTGAAAATTCTCCATCACACCCGGCCATAAACCACCCAGTTCTTCTTCGCGTAGGCTACCAGGTTGTCATTTCTTATCTATCCTTCTAGAAATATTTTAAGGATATACGAGCAAATGTATATGTGTTTCCCCCCTTTTTATATACACAATTCCATTCTACATGCACTATTCTGCCTCCTTTTTTCTACTTAACGTATCTGAGGAACTTGTTGCCTGTGGGTGCATATAAGCTGCCTCATTTTTAATGAACGTTGAGCCTTTTTATGGACTTACTATAATTTAACCAGCTCCCTGTTGATAGACATTCAGGTTTCCTGATTTTTTTCCTGCTGCAAACAGTGCTGCAAAGAATAGCAGTACACATGATTTCGCTTTGTTGTGGATATCTGTAGAAGATAGTTGGCTTAGTATTCTATTCTCTGGTTGTACTGTAATTTTTGTATGTCATTCCCTGTTAAAAGATATCTCGGTTGTCCAGCCAGCCTTTGTGATCTCCTCTCTTTCTGCTTTTTCCCCTGTCGTCCATCCCCACCCCCAGGCACATGGCCACCCACTCAGCCCAGAAACCCCACCAGTGCATGTATTGTGATAAGATGTTTCACCGCAAGGACCATCTACGGAACCATCTGCAGACCCACGACCCCAACAAAGAGGCCCTCCACTGTTCTGAGTGCGGTAAGAATTACAATACAAAGCTGGGCTACCGGCGCCACCTGGCCATGCATGCTGCCAGCAGCGGTGACCTCAGCTGCAAGGTGTGCCTGCAGACCTTTGAGAGTACCCAGGCCCTGCTAGAACACCTGAAAGCCCACTCTCGCCGGGTAGCAGGTGGTGCCAAGGAGAAGAAGCACCCCTGCGACCACTGTGACCGGCGGTTCTATACTCGTAAGGATGTGCGGCGTCACCTAGTGGTACACACGGGCCGTAAGGACTTCCTGTGCCAGTACTGTGCCCAGCGGTTCGGCCGCAAGGACCACCTGACGCGGCATGTCAAGAAGAGCCACTCGCAGGAGCTGCTCAAGATCAAGACAGAGCCAGTGGACATGTTAGGCCTGCTCAGCTGCAGCTCCACTGTCAGCGTAAAGGAAGAGCTGAGCCCTGTGTTGTGCATGGCCTCTCGGGACATGATGGGGGCCAAGGCCTTCCCTGGCATGTTGCCCATGGGCATGTATGGTGCCCACATCCCTACCATGCCCAGCACGGGCATGCCACACTCCCTGGTGCACAACACGCTGCCCATGGGTATGACCTACCCTCTGGAATCCTCACCTATCTCTTCCCCAGCTCAGCTCCCTCCAAAATACCAGCTTGGATCTACCTCATACTTGCCCGACAAATTGCCCAAAGTGGAGGTGGATAGTTTTCTGGCGGAGCTTCCTGGAAGCCTGTCTCTCTCATCTGCCGAACCCCAGCCCGCCTCACCTCAGCCGGCGGCAGCTGCGGCCCTCCTTGATGAAGCACTGCTCGCCAAGAGTCCCGCCAACCTCTCTGAGGCCCTCTGCGCTGCTAATGTGGACTTCTCCCACTTACTGGGCTTTCTTCCACTCAATCTGCCCCCATGTAACCCACCTGGGGCGACAGGAGGCCTGGTCATGGGCTACTCCCAGGCTGAGGCACAGCCCCTGCTCACCACTTTGCAGGCTCAGCCTCAAGATTCCCCAGGGGCTGGGGGGCCTCTGAACTTTGGGCCTTTGCACTCCTTGCCTCCTGTCTTCACCTCTGGCCTGAGCAGCACCACCCTGCCTCGTTTTCACCAGGCATTCCAGTAGCCCCCAAGGAAGCCCCCAGCTCGGTCCTTGGCTCTGTCAGGGAGCCTCAGTACCCATCCCATCCTCATCCCCCATGAAGGCAGCTGAGCTTTCAGAGCTGGGTTCAAAGAGAAATTCCAGTGTCTGTATGGAGCACTTGGTTTGGGGGTTCAGGCTCTAGGATCAATTCCAGGAGGAGCCTTGAGCCCCCACCCCATGAAAAGATCTCAAACCATAGGACTTCAGGTATTTTTACTTTTTTTTTTTTTGTTTTTTTTTATATTATCTGAATCGGGAGCCACACTTATCCCTCTCCCTCTCCAAAGCATCAGAACCTCCTTTTCTTTGGGGAAGGGGAAAGCCTCTTGGACGTGTAGACACGGTGAGGGTTTCACCTTGGATGACCTTGAGAGAAATAGCCCAAGAAGCCCAACCTGCAGACCTGACAACCCTCAGTTTGATCAGGCCTTGCTGCAGAGGGTCACTTGGCTCCGTGGTCTGCCTCCAGCCACTGGGCAGGAGAGGGCCTCTGTTCTTCCCCACCACCCCCACCCCTCCTGCCCCACCACCTCCGTTTTCAGTCAGTGTTCAGCAACGGTACCGTTTACAGAGTCACCTCAGACATACCATTTCACCTCCCTTGCCGAGCTGTTAGCCTTAGAATGATTGCAGTGAATGTTGTTTACACACCGTGAATCCATTCCCACCAGTCCATTCCAGTTGGCACCAGCCTCAACCATTTGGTACCTGGTGTTAACTGGAGCCCTGTTTACACAGCGGAGTCGGGTCTCACTGACTTCTCTTCACTTGAGGTCACATTTTTCCCCTGTGGGGAAATAAACTGACTTTGGACTGCTTCAGTCTCTGCCATCTTCCATGACTGTGTCAGTTCCCGCCTTCCTCGGCAGTGTCCACAGGAGACAGGCAAGAAGATCGGAGCAGTTTCTCACAGGTCTGCAATTCTGTTTTTCTCCAAGTACATCATGACCCCCTCATCCTTTTCCTTTTAAACTGGAGAAGGGAAGACGTGAAAGGCATGCCCTCTACCATCACCTCTCATCCCTACCCCATCCTGAATACAAGGAGCTAATACTACCAGCCTTGGAAGGAGGGACTCTGGGTTCGGGGCTGGTACGGATAGCAAAGGAGAGGGCGTGAACCCCTCCTTTTTCTCTATCCTATGTGTCCCTTTTCCAGGAAGCTGTGGATTGTTGGAAGAAGAGTTTTCAGAAAGTTAGGTCTGGGCAGATACAGTTGAGTCCTAACCTGTGGCTGCATTGTTGCCCACGATACCAAACTTTTTCTTGTCCACAACGTTCCTTCTGTCTCCTCCATTTTGTAGTGCTCATGGATTCAGGGCCACTGTACATAGGCTCCTCTCTGCTTTCCATCCGAGAAGTTTTACCTTCCCCTTGTGGCCTCCCTCAGTTTTGCCCCCCAGTACCCAGCAAGGTTTCTTGCACCAAACGATTAGTTCTCTTCTGACTTGTGGGGCTCCCCTGCCACATACAGCAGAGCCCTTACCCAGAACCCAGCCCAGCCCCATCCCTACTTCAGTCTCAGTTCTGCGTGGGCTTTGCTTTTCCCACTGTGGGAGGGAGGCAGCTCAGGGACCACCATCGTGGGACCCTCTTGGGACACCTCCACTCTGATTCAGAAACACACTTCTACCTCTTTACTGTTAATTCCTACAGATGTAGCCAGCAGTTTCTGGGCAGTTCCACTAGGGCATCTCCACTAGGGTTTCAGGACAGACTACCAAGGACCTGCCTCGTCACTCAAGCTTCAACCTCCTCCCAGTCTTCCCCCTTTTCTGTCTAGGAATTACTTTGGTTTACCATCAGGAACTGAGCAGGTCCAAGACCGGGCTTCTGCTCCTGCCCAGGCCAGTACTTGTTTGAGGTGAAAGCCTTAAACTTAGCTCTCCCAGGCCCTGATGGGAAGCAGTATGGAGTGAATAAGCATGTTTTCATTTAGGCAGGGTAGCTTGGGCTACCTTAAAAAATAAAAATGTCTGGCGAGTTAGAATTTCAGACTAGGCAATTTGCTTCTAAAAATTACTTCCAGTGAGTCCCAGGGACTAATAAGATTTATTAAAAAAAAAAAAAAAAAAAGCGTCCACCTTGGTACGTAGCCACCTCCTGCATGCTGTGCATGTTATTGGGACTTGTGTTATAGGAAACGGTGTGTGGGAATCCAAGCAGGATTCACTGCTGCCATTTTTGGTGTATCTGGTCTTTATCATTAGACCCAGCAACCTTTTCACACTCCCTGCTACCTTCTCTGCACCCTTGGTTCACAGAGGCAAATGGGCTTCAGAATATAAAGTCACAGGCTGTAAAAGGAGTCTTCTCCTCTTTGCCTGCTCTTTACTGTCCCTTGAATTCTCTTCCTCCATTAGTGATGCTGGTAAACTCATAGGATAGACAAAGCAGCTATTTAAAATATAACTGGGGCCTCACCCCTCTTCACCTTTTCTCCTCCCCTCACCTCCTCACTTCCATACTGTCTCCTCTTCCCTCAATGGCCTCACCATCCACTAGGAATCTCCCTATCACTGTGAACTTTGGTGGTGCAGAGGAACATCTGCCTTCACCATTTTTGGACCATGGCCACCCAGCTGTTTCTTAAACCTTCCTTCCCAAAATTAAAAAAAAAAAAAAAAGCCTCATTGGCCTGGTTGTTCAAAGGATAAGAATAGCTTTATCCTGCACTCAGTACTCAAACTCACTTCACTACCCTCACTGAGGCCATGAGAGCGTGAGGGGCATCTGCCCAGGCAGCAGCCATGGCATGCGGCAAAGAGCAAACGGATCAGAAAAAAGGGGTGATGTCCCCTTTCCCTGCCACCTCCCCAGCCTCTGTCAACAATGAGCTGCCTTGAACAGGGGCAGGCCCCTCCAACCCTACACGGTAGCTGGTCAGCGATGGGTGTAGTCCTGGGGGTCCGGGGTGACATGCCCAGGTGTGTCAGCTCAAAGGATCTCTGCACCATCTTTAAGAGGTGGAAGGCAGGGAAAGGAACACCAAGGAGGTTTTTTCCTCCCCAACCTTTTACAAATGGCATTTTGTTAATGGAAATCTGGGAAGCAGGTGTGATTAATTAATTTTTTGCTCGTAGATACGGTCCTAAGTTGAAAATCTCCCACTGCCCTGACCTTTCCCTAGTAGCCCTTTAAATTTCCTCCTCCCTCTTTGGTAGCTGTTTTCTCTGCCCCTTCACCTCCCCTCTTATCTAGGAGCTGTTTTTAAGCACGATTTTTTTTTTAACAGTTTATTGTGTACAGGATCAATATTTTGCTTTTTAACAAGGATATTTATGTAATAAGAAACTTTGCCTTAGGCAGGTGTTGGCCAGAAAAGTCCAGATTCCTCTGAGACCCCACCCTGGCCTCTCCTGGAGCTCTGAACCTGCTGTGGAAGGAATTGGCTGCAACCTTTACCACTGGAGAGTGGGGTCTGAGGAGAGGGGAGGGGGCGCACTGGTCCTAACGGGAGGAGAACTGACCACGATCATCCAGTGCCTCCATGGAGGGGTCTGGAAGTATTCCAGTCCAATTCTTGAGGTGTCAGCCAACTTTCTTAGCTGATTCTCCCCATACATACTCCTCCACCTCTGAATATTCAGCACTAGAATTCCTGAAACATCACTTCTTATGCCCTGCCCTTCCAGTGGTCAAGGCTTTGCAGCCACTCCTTCCTAACGCCAGATTATTTAAAGAGAGAAAAATACAAGACAAAAACCTTCTAGCACTTTGTAAACACAGTGAATAACCTCTTGGAGTATTTTTGGCTTTATATAAAACAAGGTTTTTATTGTAAAATATAAGTGCCATTAGAAAATGCACAGGGCATATCTTTGTTAAAGTAGATTTTTCGATGTTTTACGGAATTACATTTTCAAAAAAAAGTTTTTATAATGAAGTTGTTTATTAAAAACTTCTGAATGATGTGTTTGGAAGTTGTGAACCTTTCTGATGGGGGCAGGTTGGAGACTGGGGAAGAATCAGAATGTCCAGACATCTCCAGCAGCCAAGGGATTGGTGAGTAAGTGTAGGGCAGACAGTAGCAACTCCCATTAGCACCTTCTACAAACTCCGTACTTTTAAATGAAAACATCTTTATTGGATGTCTTTGAGGTAGGTGGCATCATTTTATCAGTTAATAATCTTTTGGATGCAAGGGTACGAAAACCCAAATCAAATTGGCTTAAACAGCGAAATTTCATGTAGAGCAGCCTTTAGGAGTGATCCAGCAGTTCAAACGTGGTTGGTCTCAGCATTCCTGTTTCTCTCTGCCCTATCTTGTCCAGCTGTGACTTCAACCTCAGGCCCTGCAGAGTGGCTTCTCCTTCTGTGTAGGAGTAGAATGCTGCCATGATTCCAGACCTATCATTCTTCCGCATGCTGACCAGGAGGAGAAAGGGAGTCTTCCGAGGCTCTGTCAGAAAAGAAGAGACCTTTCGTTCACAGAAGCCCCAGTAAACATCTGTTTCATTGGCCCTGATGGAGGGCTGTGGCTGCTAACCAAAAGGTAGGCAGTTCAAATCCACCAGCCACTCCTTGGAAACCCTATGGGGCAGTTCTCTGTCCTATAGGTCGCTATGAGTCAGAATCAACGGCAACGGGTAGTAGGGTACTAGTAGATGGAGTTCTGTGCCACTCTAGAACAAATCACTGTAGCCAGTGATGACAAGGCTAAGAGGAGGGGAGAAGTGATTTCCCAGAGGAGGTTGCAGGTACTGTTAAGATGAGGAATGGATGTTGGTTGTCCAAGAAAAGACAAAGGTCTACCATAGTCACATGCTGCTTAAGGTCTACAGCTGGTAAGTGACAGCTACAACCTGACCTTGCCCACACTTGTGCCCAACCATTGGGTTCAGGCACTGTTGAGGCTGACAGGGCTTCACCTGATGGCATTGCTTGGCCAGACCCTAACGTAGATAGTCATCACCATCCTGGGTCCTGTCCCTTGTGCTGAGGTCCTTCCTTCCAGGGCTTAGACTGAATTGTCTTTCTGTGGCCTGGAGCCAGTGTTAGAGAGCCAAGCAATGCCATTCACTCCCGGAGCCCAGCCCAGGTGCCTGCAGGGGTGTCAGCATGTTAACGTATAGGTGTTCTGTGTAAAAGGCAATGAGCTCCTCCATCTCTTTGACCTTCCATTATACTTGACAAATGTTAGCTGTCCACCCCAGGGAACAGCTAGAGAAGGAGGTTTATCTTATCTAGTGGGTGGGAGGGGGCTGAAGGCTTTCTGGAGGAGGTAGCAGGGGCTTTGAAGCAGAGATGGGGCATTGGGAGTACTGACTCCCTACCTCCCAGGTGGTGAGTTGGGGAGCTGAGACCACAGGAGTGCAGCTGTGCAGGGTCAGGGCTGCAGGGGCTGGTCCAACCAGGATCTTAGCTTACCCAAGCATAGACCCTACACTCTAGAGTTTGCATTTGTGAGTTGGCTGGCACAGAGCAATAGCCCCTGGGCCTAGGACGACAGGTGAAGTAAGACCCACCTTTCAGCCACCCAGCAGGGGAAGATCCAGTCGCATGAGAAACCAGGCAGATACCCACTTGCTTCCGGGTTTGCAGCCTTTTAAGACCTTTTTTGCCCCAGACCCTTTTCATTCCGACTGTCATCTGCGGCTCCCAGTTTGAGTCTGGTCAGTCTCTGCAGAGCTACCTGTTGAGCCCTCTGCGTATGCCTGAATAATTTATCCTGTGCAAGAAGCAACTGTCACACAGCTGCCCCACAGCCACAGGAGAGTGTGGAAGCCAAGCGAATCCCACCTGCCTACTCAGATCTGGGGAACAGTAATCACCTGGCCTGATGGCATGACTGGGGCTTAGGTTTGTCCCTTACTGCCTGCTCCAAGCGGCTCCTTGCTCGGTTCATCCCTGCACTTCTGCCTCAACTGCCAGCGCCCTACTAATCCGGGGCCAGTTCTGGCCGGTGCCCGCAATCGCGCCCCCGCCAGGCAGCCCCCTGTCCCTCTGCTAGTTCTCCAGGCCCCTATCTTCTCGCAATCGAGGGACCCTTGCGAATCACATCCGGAAAGGGTGGGCGCAAGGGGCGGAGCGCGACCCGGAGGAGAAGACCGCGCCTCCCCGCCTCCCGGCCCCGGTCCCGCAGCCGCTGTCAGCCGCGCCCTTTCCCGGAACCCGCAGTCTCGCCCGCGCGCCCGAGCCCCCCAGGCCAGAGGTCCCACAGGTGATGGCAGACGAGGAAGCTGGGGGCCTGCAAGCCGCCGCGTATCCGCCGGCTAGCCCCGCGGCCCAGGCCCGAGAAGTGGGGTCGCGCGGGCACCCCGACCCCGCCGCGAGCCCTAGGAGTGCCCCGCCTGCCCCAGAGCGCCGGGAAGTGGCATCCCCGGTGACTGGCCGGAGCCTGGAAAACGGTCCTGCCGGGGACGAGGCCCGAGAAGCCTGTGGCGCAGAGACGTGGGGGGCCAGGGCGGGAGCCAGCGGGAAGGCCGAGGAAGTGACGACTGAGGAGGGCGCCATCTTCATGGAGGAGGTACAGAAGCAGCAGGTGGGAGCAGAGGAGGAGGTAGGGGAGGAGAAGATGGAGGTGAGAGAGGAGAAGGAGGTGTTGGAGAGGCTGGTGGAGGAGGAGAAGCTGGAGGTGGTAGCGGAGGAGCAGGAGGTCCCGGGGCTCCTGAACCTTGATGGCCCAGTCGTGGACCCACTGGAGGCCATCCAGTGGGAGCTGGAGGCTGTGAGTGCCCAGGCCGACCGGGCCTACCTCCGGCTTGAACGCAGGTTTGGGCGGATGCGCCGGCTGCACCTAGCCCGGAGGAGTTTCATTATACAGAATATTCCAGGCTTCTGGGTCACCGCCTTCCTGAACCACCCGCAGCTGTCAGCCATGATCAGCCCCCGAGATGAAGACATGCTCGGCTACCTGATGAATTTGGAGGTGAGGGAGCTCAGGCACGCCAGGACCGGCTGCAAGTTCAAGTTCCGGTTTTGGAGCAACCCCTACTTCCGGAACAAAGTAATCGTGAAGGAGTATGAATGCAGATCCTCAGGCCGGGTGGTGTCTATTGCCACTCGCATCCGATGGCACCGGGGCCAGGAACCCCCCGCCCTGGTACACAGGAACCGTGATACCGTCCGCAGTTTCTTCAGCTGGTTCTCACAGCACAACCTCCCCGAGGCCGACCGGGTTGCCCAGATTATTAAAGAGGACCTGTGGCCCAACCCTCTGCAGTACTACCTGCTGGGCGATAGGCCTGGCAGAGCCAGGCAAGGCCTAGCGCGGTGGCCCATAGAGGTCCCTCCTAGGCCCTATGGGTTCCAGTCGGGCTAAGTCTTGCCCTGGGACATGTTCCCTACATAAGACTCAGCTTCCCATGGACCTGTGCTTAGGCTGATGAGGGGCCCCCTGCTATCTGCTTTTTCTTCTGTGCACTCTGGCTCCTCTGGACGTTCAGGTCACTGTACTCAGCTCCAAGATGGTGGCCTTCGTGTTTCCATGTGGACTTTTGTGCCAACATCAGTGGCCATCACATGCCACTGCATCTATGCCAAGCACCCAATGCTGTGTATATGCGTGTCATCTGACCTTCATGGCCTGGACCTTTCATGGCCTTCCCATCCATTTTTGACATGGGCACCTGTGAGTCATTGCTGGGATGACCAGTGTATCTTCGAGGCCTACTACTTCAAGACCACAACATGCTGGGCTTTTCCTTCATGCTGGCTATGCTCATGGTGGCCTCATACATGGGCTGTGGCAAGCTGAGCCTCATCACCCAAGATGAAGCAGGTGCATTTGGTGCCAGCCCTCCCCTAAACCTGGACATTACATGGCCTCAGGACCATGGGCCAGGCTACCACCACCAAGACTACTGGGCATCTGGCAGAATGGACAGGCAGCCAGCGGGTGGCTACTGAGCATGGATAAGGCCAAGGGCACGAAGCAGTGGGCAGTGCATTCTTTGTGATCACCCTGCTCTTTCTACTCCCATGTTTGCCCTACATCATGGCCTGCTATTGACTGTGAAGGTCTGTACCATGCCCCACCAGCACCCGGCCATCACCTTTCAGATGAGTTTTGCCCAGGCCACCATCATCCCTGTTCCTGATCCCTGGTCTACAAGGACCTCAGGAACTACCTTTGGGCCCTGGTGGGCCACCTACCAATGCACAGGAGAACTCCAACACCCCCCCCGCCCCGCCCCGCCCAGGAACTCTGCCAGGTTGGCTTATCTGGGCACGTGCTCAAGGCAGGGGCAAAGACAGGATCCCTTCCAGGAGCCCACCTTCCTGGGCCCCAGTCACTGGACCCATACAGCATCCAGGCCTTCTGCCTCAGTGTTTTCCAGCTGCCAGGCTGGGGGTGCTGGGAAGAGGTGTTTCTGGTCTGGGGGCCTGTCTATACCTGCCCAGAAACAGAAAACACACACACACAACTAAAGAAGCCAGGTTTTTCAAACAGCTAAGGAGACAGGCTTTCTTGTTGCATTTTCCTCTCTCTCCAGAGAGGGAGAGGTTGTCCTATAAAGGAGACTGCCAGCGTTCCCTTCGCCCCCTCTGCTCCTTTAGCAAGGCCTAGAACCTTCAAAGGGGGACCTTGCAGGGCTGCAGGACAGAGACCAGGAGGTCTGAGCCCCCACGGGCAGGCAGAGTTCATCGTTTCGTTTTACGCTGTGTTCTTTGAGACTAACTTTAGCCCAACTCCACTTTCTTCTCCCTTTCCTCCAAGCCTCCCCGCACCCAACTAGGCTCACGGGGTTGTTGTCTCTGTCTTATTTCTGGGGGGCTGGTGACCATATCCAGGTTCTTCCCATGGAAGGCTTTGGCTCTGCTCCCAAGGACCTAGGGACACCTTAGCCCAAAGTGATGGGGAGGGCAACAGAAGCGACAGTGTGATGGAAAGGCGGGGATGGTGGAGGGAGGAGAGCCCCCGAGTTTTCCTGCCTGTTTTGTAACCAATACCTTTTGTAAATTAGAAAAACCCATAACAGAACAATGTAACTTCAGAGGTTCTCTTCCTTTCTCTCAATCTGTCTCTTCCTCTCTCTCTGTCCAGGTATAACCTTGAGTATGTAGAAAATTAATGCTTTTATTTCGCTGCTTTTAAGACCCTCTGCATCCCTTTCACCATTTCAGCCAGGTGGGGAAATTGAGCTGTACAGGCCTGCTTGTTGCTTTTAGTTGAGAACATTTACAAGACCATCAGTGTAATTTTTCTATGCCATCTGGAAACTTATGACTATTCACAATTGTTATCAAGTTGCTGTGGCCTGTTACTATAACTGTACTTAGAAGTGGAGTTTGAAGAAGGTGGTTTTGCAGGATTTAAGACGGAATTTTTACCATGTTCTGTGAGAAAACCTCCCAAAAGAAATCTGTACCCCTGGGTGGTCTGGATGATTCTATGTCCTGGTGGCCATGCTGTAATGACACCACTATGACTGACATCTCTGCTTCTAGACAGAAATATTTGTGAGGTGGCTTTGTCCAATCAAAAGAGGATTCGTGGCAGCTTGTCTTCTATATGCATGATAAAAATAAAAATAAAAACCTTTAAATCTGGGGGGAAAATAACTTAGATCATTTACCTGCCCTGTCCAAAACCTCCACTGGCAACAAAATCCTACTTACTTATCATGGCCACAAAGCCCTGTGTTTTCTGTCCTGCTGACTTTTCCCATCAGCCTCCCCCTCATTCCCTCTGCTCCCCGCCACCTCTGGCCACTCTGCTGTCCCTTAAACACCAAGCACATTCCAGCTTCGAAGGTTTTGCACTTGCTTTTCCCTCTTTCTGCAATTTTCTTCCTCCAGATATCCTCATTTCTGGCTCCCTCATTCATTTAGGCCTCAGTTCAAACTTCACTTCTTCAGAGGCCTTCTCTGCGCTACCTGCCTAGAATAATCCACCCCTTCCTGTCTCCTATTCCCTTCATCATTTTTTCCATATCACTTGCCACTCTCTGAAATGATCTTGTTTTTTTTAATCTTTCCCCTTCTAACATGTGTCAGGAGAATGGGGACCCATCTGTCTGCTGCTTTGCCCCATGTGGATAAGTGTCCAGTACCTCAATAATTATTTGTTTTGTGAGTGAATGACTTTATCCAATCATGTCAGTACTGTGCTAAAAACAAAAACCAACCAGAAACCAGTTGCTGGTGAGTTGATTCTGATTCGTGGCGACCCCATGTGTCAGAGTAGAACTGTGCTCCATAAGGTTTTCAATGGCTAATTTTCAGAAACGGATCGCCAAGCCTTTCTTCCAAGGTGCCTGTTGGGTGGACTTGAATCTCCAACCTTTCAGTTAGTAGCGGAGCACATTAATCGTTTGTCGCACCACCCAGGGTGCTAAACCAAAAAAACCAAACCCATTGCCGTTGAGTCGATTCGGATTCATAGCGATCCTATACAAAACAAAGAATAACAAGGCATTATTCCTGCCCAGAGGCTTTCGGTTGGGTGGAGAAGGGTGGGGGGAGATGAAGGGTGACCGCATAACTTGTCATCTAGCTGGAACACATCTGGGAGTGAAAGGGGGTGCTACTAATAATTACACTAAGACAAGAGGTCTAAACTGGTACATAATGGTCACCCTGTGGAGACAGGATGCAACTAAGTCCAGTTTGGCATACAGCTCACCCCAAATGAATGTGATACGGGATCTGAGGGTGGAGACTTCTCTGAAGAAGGGACACTGGAGCTGGCTTTTGAGGACTAGGCAGTCGTTGAGAAAGTGGGGTTGGAGAAGTGAATTCTCAGCAGAACAGCACAAGCAAAGGCACCAGAGTATGAAATTACAGGACACAGCACGTGCCCTGGGTGTGGCTGTGTGGGGAAGGCAAGGCTGCTGGGTAGGTTGAGGCCTGTTTCTGAAAACAGGAACTCTGAACGCCAAACCAAGGCATTTACTGTAGACAGTGGGGAGGGGTATCAGGTGTGGTTCAGGGGAGGGGGGAGCTCACAGGGCAGCTGGAGGCAAGGGGAGGTGTTTACAACTCCAGTTCTCTAGTGTCTTCAGTTTGAACCTTATTCATCCGTCCAGGCTGCAGTTCCTCCAGGAAGCCCCTAATGATTGCCCCAGCCCACAACAACCTCTGCCACTTCCCAAGTGCAATCTAGAGCCAGAATTTTGGGCACCCCTGCCTGGCCAGGCTCCACTGTCTGGGTTTCTCTTTCGTGCCAAGCACCTGTTCCTGGAGCTCCCCGGAGAATCAGAGTGAGCTTCTAAGCTCCAGCGATCCTGGAAGTTGGTGTCCACGTGGTTTGTCTGCCCCTGCCTGGTGGTTGGCCGGTGCACGTTGGCTCCAGCAGCCCAAATCTGGGCCCAAGGCTGGTTCCTCTCTTCATTCAGGTCTCTATTCAAATGTTACAATTTCACCTCTTCAGGGGAGATGTCCCTGACCACTCTTCCTGAAAAGCTCCCTGTCACTGTCCCTTCTCCTTCTCTGATTTGGATTTTGTAGCACTTGCAACCACCTGACATTATAGTGTACATGCATTTACTCATCTGCCTTGTTCTCTGTGCCCTTGGGGACTTTGTTTGCTGCTGTCTCCTCCTCACCTTGAACAGTGCCCGGCACAGCCTGGGGCTCAGTAACTCTGTGGAATAAATGAATGCATCACATCCTCAAGGGGCAAGAAGGTCTTCCGGGTGGGCGAGGGCGACAGCATGTACAGAGGCACGGCAGCCCCATGAGGGTCCTCCCAGGGCTTGAATCTCTCTAGGGATAGGCCACTTGCTACATCTGAAGGCAGCCCTTCTCCAGTCTTTGCAGTTGAGGCAGTAAATGTCTCCGGGCCCATTTCCCAGTCCCTGCCACGGAGAGGTGGCCACCTGGCTTAGACCTGATTCAAGGGCATGGAAGGAGGTCAGGGTGAGGAGGGTACTTCCTGCGTGGGTGGGAAGAGCAAACACGAGGCTCTGACCCCAGGGTTTTGCTCACCTCCAGTCTCAGGTGTCCGCACTATCTTGTTGGTCTGGGAAGGAACTCTGGAAGAGTTCTTTTCAATCTGAGAAAAATCTGTCCAAAAACTATGGCAATTACTGGTAATTGGCAACCGACCTGATTACAGCTCTGGGGACTCTGGTATTTTCTTCCAAGGATACGATTTCAACACAAAAATTCAAGAACGTCCTGGCATCTGCTTGTCCTTGCTCAGCAGGGAAACTAAACATTGACTTGAGTTGGTGAACTTTGAGGCCCTCACCCCACAGGTCCCACCGTCAGCGCGGACTCAGGATTGCAAGGGCCAGGGCTATGGTGAGCAGGCCCCCGGGCTGTGGTGGAGCTGCCCCGGGCAGCTCTTGACAACACTGTGTGGCCTTCAGAGCTCTCCCCCAATTTCCTCATCAAATGGAGAAACTTCAAATTCCTTGAAACCCACTGCCACTGAGTTAATTCTGACTCACAGTGACCCTACAGGACAGAGTAGAACTGCCCTATAGGGTTTCCAAGACTGTAAATTTTTTTTTTTAAATTGAGTTTTAGATGCAGGTTTACAGAACAAACTAGCTTCTCATTAAACAGTTAGTACATATATTGCTTTATGGCATTGGTTAACAACCCCATGACATGTCAGTACTCATCTTTCTCGACCTTGGATTCCCTATTACCAGCTTTCCTGTCCCCTTTTGCCTTCTAGTCCTTGCCTCTGGGCTGGTGTGCCCCTTTAGCCAAGACTGTAAATCTTTACAGAAGCAGACTGCCACATCTTTCTCTCACGGAGCAGCTGGTAGGTTCAAACAGCCAACCTTTCCGTTAGCAGCCAAGCGCTTAACCACCGCCCCACCAGGGCTCCTTTCAAATTCCTCAGCAGGAGGGTGCCTCCCTTCCACATGGAGCTCCTGCTCACCCCTCCTGGCCTTTGCCCATGTTGCTCTCCCTGTCTGAATGTTCTCTTGTGCCTCTTGCCCTAACTTCTGCCCATCTTTCAAGATTCAGCTCAGGTGCTACCTCTTCTCTGGCCCTGGCTCCCCCAGGTCATCCATCCCTTGGTGAGGCCACACTATGTTATTTGAGCACTCCCCCACTGCGCTGAGAGCTCCCACAAGAGCCGGGACATGTCTCTTTTGTTCACTGCTGCCTTCCTGAACCTAGGATAGTGCCTGGCACATAATAAAACGAAACCCACTGCTGTCAGGTCAGTTCTGACTCATGGCGACCCCATCTGTTCAGAGTAGAACTGCTCCAAAGGGTTTTCGGAAGGCCATGATCTGTCAGAAGCAGATTGCCAGTCCTGTCTTCCAAGGTGCCTCTGGGTGGGTTCAAACTGCAAACCATTCAGCTAGTAGTTGAGCGTTTAACTGTTTGCTACACCCAGGGAGCCAACAGTGTGGTCTTGGCATAAAAATAGACAAATGAATGGAACAAGATGGAAATTCCAGAAATAAACCACACATTTATGAACAATTTTTACCAAAAACATAAACAAGACCCATACCTCAAACCATGTACAAAAATTAACTCAAAATGGATCAAAGACAATATAAAATCTAAAACGATAATGATCATGGAAGAAAAAATAGGGACAACACTAGAAACCCTAATCCATGGCATAAGTAGAATACAAACCATAAGTAACAATGCGCAAACACCAGAAGAGAAACTAGATAACTAGGACCTCCGAGAAATAAAACACTTATGCTCATCAAAAGACTTCACCAAGACAACCTACAGACTGGGAAAAAAATTTTGGCTACGACATATCTGATAGGGGTCTAATCTCCAAAATCTTTAAGATACTGTAACACCTGAACAACAAAAAGACAAATAACCCAATTAAAAAATGGGCAAAAGATTTAAAGAGACACTTCACCAAAGAAGACATTTAGGCAGCTAACAGACAGATACATGAGGAAATGCTCACGATCATTAGCCATTAGAGAAATGCAAATCAAAACTACAATGAGATACCATCCAACCCAAACAAAGCTAGCACTAATCCAAAAAACACAAAATATAATAAATGTTGGACAGATTATGGAGAGAATGGAACACTTATGCACTGCTGGTGGGAATGTAAAATGGTACAACCACTTTTGAAATCGATTTGGCGCTTCCTTAAAAAGCTAGAAATAGAAGTACCATTCGATCCAGCAATCCCATTCCTTGGAATATATCCTAGATAAATAAGAGCCGTCACACAAATAGATTTATGCACATCCATGTTCATTGCAGCACTGTTCACAAGAGCAAAACGATGGAAACCTAGGTGCCCATCAACAGATGAATGGATAAACAAATTATGATATATCCACACAATGGAATACTTCACAAAGAACAATGATGAATCCCTGAAACATCTCACAACATGGATGAATCTGGAGGGCATTATGCTGAGTGAAATTAATCAGTTGCAAAAGGACAAACATTGTATGAGATCACTATTATAAGAACTCAAGAAAAGGTTTAAACACAGAAGAAAACATTCTTTGATAGCTACAAAGGTGGGGAGCGAGGGAGGGGGAATTCACTAACTAGGTAGTAGACAAGAATCATCTTAGGTGAAGGGAAGGACAACACACAATACGGGGGAAGTCAGCAAAATGGGATTAAACCAAAGGCTAAGAAGTTTCCTGAACACAACCAAGCACTGCAAGGGACAGAGTAGCAGGGGTAGGGGTCTGGGGACCATGGTTTCGGGGGACATCTAACTGGCATAACAAAGTTTATTAAGAAAATGTTCTGCATCCCACTTTAGTGGATGGTGTGTGGAGTATTAAAAACTTGCAAGTGGCCATCTAAGATACATCAATTGGTCCCAACCCACTTGGAGCAAAGGAGTATGAAGAACACCAAAGACACAAGGAAAATACTAAATATTAGTCTAAGAGACAAAAGGGCCACATAAACCAGAGACTCCATCAGCCTGAGACCAGAAGAACTAGATGGTGCTCAGCTACCACCAATGACTGCCCTGACAGGGAACACAGCAGAGAGTCCCTGACGGAGCAGGAGAAGTGTGAAGCAGAACTCAAATTCATGTAAAAAGACCAGACTTAATGGTCTGACTGAGACTGGAGGAACCCTCGAAACCATGGCCCTTGGACCGTCTGTTAATCCAGAACTAAAACCATTCCTGAAGCCCACTCTTCAGACGTAGACTGGACTACAAGACAAATTAATCCTCATGAGGAGTGTGCTTCTTAGTTCAAGTAGATACACGAGACCAAATGGGTGGCTCCTGTCCAGAGGAAGGATGAGAAGGCAGAAGGGACAGGAGCTGGTTGGATGGACACCAGAAACCTGGGGTGGAAACGAAGAGTGTGCTGTCACATTATAGGGATTCCAACTAGTGTCACATAACAATTACGTGTATAAATTTTTGTATGAGAAATTAACTTGAGCTGTAAATTTTCACCTACAGAATAAAAACAAACAACCCAATAAAAAATGGGCAAAAGATTTAAACAGACACTTCACCAAAGAAGATACATGGACAGTAAGTAAGCACATGAAAAGATGCTCAGTATAATTTTTCATTAGGGAAATGCAAATTAAAATCACAATGAGATACCACTTTGTACCTGTTAGAATGGTAAAATGAAAAAGACTGACCATACCAAGAATTAGGATGTGGAGGAAATGGGACTCTTATATATTGCTGATGGGAATGTAAAATGGTCCAACTACCTTGGGAAACAGCTTGACAGTTTAAGTTAAACACACACCTACCATATGACCCAGCCATTTCAGTGCTAAGTAATTTACCCAAGAGAAAAAGAAATACATGTCCACATGAAGACTTGCACATGTATGAATGTTCACAGCAGCTTTATCTGTAATAGTTGAAAACTGGAAACAACCCAAATGTTCGTCAACAGATGAATGGATAAACAAATTGTGGTACAGCCCTACAATGGAATATTACTCAGAAATAAAAGAGGAATGAAATACTGATACATGTAACAACATGGATGAATCTTAACTATGTTGAATGAAAGAAGCCAATAAAAAAATAATAATACTGTATGATTCCATACAACTCTAGGAAATGCAAACTAATTTATAGTAACAGAAAGCAGCTCAGTGGTTTCTTGGGGATGAGGAGGGGCTAGAGAGCAGAACTACAAAGGGGCATGAGGAAATTTTTGGGTTGATGGGTATGTTCACGATCTTGATTGTGGTGATGGTTTCAAGTGTGTTAAACCTTATCAAATTCTGAGGCCCATAAAACAGTAATACACATAGCTCAACCATAGATACAAGACTAAATGGGCACAGTAGCCCAGGGGCAAGGACAAGAGAGGGGACAGGGAAGCTGGACAAATGGAAATGGGGAACCTAAGGTTGAGAAGGGAAGTGTTGACACGTCACAGGGTTGACAACCAATGTTACAAAACAATATGTGTATTGTTTAATAAGAAACTAATTTGCTCTGTAAACCTTCATCTAAAGCCAAGATGCTTAAAAAAACAAAAAAAAAACTTACCAAATTTTGTAGTTTATGTCAATTATACCTCAACAAGGCTGTTTATTTTTTTAAAAGGCAGCTGTAGTATACTGGTTAGAAAGACAGGTTCTGGAGTCTGGCTGCCTCAGTTCGAATCAAGGCTTTGGACTGGTTTGTTCCAGTTCAAACCTGTGCTGAGAATTTGGACTTCCACCCCAGATATACTGAATCAGAATCTACACTTAAACAAGATCCCCAGGTGATTCTTACGTATAATAAATTTTGAGACCCACTGCTGTACTAGTGGTTCTCAGAATTGGTCCCTAACCAGCACCATCAGCATCACCTCGGAACTTGTTAGAAATGCAAATTTTCAGCAGGGGTTTGAACTGGGTCCAAGCCCTAGTTGGAATACTACTCCATCATTCACCTGCTATGGGACCCCTAGCAGGTTACAACTACTTGATACCTCAGTTACCTGCTCTGTAAAAGGGGATTAATAACAGAACAAAAATTAAATAGGCTAATACACAGAAAGTGTTTGGAACATAGAAGTAGTCCATAAATGGTAACCAGCGCCATTTTCCACTGCAGATGAAGAAACCAATGCTTGGAATTGGAGAGGGTAAAGTATAATAGAAAAAACCCTTATCACCATTCCAGGTGATTCTGGTGGGGCTGAAATTCACTTCACAGTATCTAGTACCCCCAGGATATGTGGCTTAGGCCTGGGCCATAATCATACTCCCAAACCAAACCCAAAACTCACTGCCATTGAGTCGCTTCCAACTCATAGTAACCCTACAGGACTGAGTAGAACTGCCTCATAGGATTTCCAAGGAGCACCTGGTGGATTCGAACTGCTGACCTTTTGGTTAGCAGCCGAACTCTTAAACCACTATTCCACCAGGGTTTCCAATCATACTCCATCCCCCTGGATATGTGATTAGTCTAAGATGTGCAAACATTAATACAAGCTGGGCCAATCAGAGCCTTTTCTGGGATTTATCTGGTTTGAATAAATATATATTGAACACGTCAAAGCAGGGAGACATCTTCTTTCCTCTGGGTTTACCAAGCTGGATGATGTAAGCCTAGAGTACTCTGCCCCATGCCCTCCCCCATCTATCTGGGGAAGCTGTCTCACCTCAGACTCCACAACCCTTACATGAGATTCAAGAGACATTAGCAACAGGATGATGAACATATTTATTTACAACTGGACCAAAAAGGCATACAGGCATATTTTAATTAAAAATAATAATGACGATGATTTAAAAAGTCAGAAAAATCGATGACGCCTGAACCCTTTATGAGGAGTCCATTTCCCCACTCCCCCCAAAAACAATCTCCTTAGGAAAAAAAAAATTCCAAGATTTGAATGAACTTAAGACTCCAATGTCGTTCTCTACTGCTTGGGTTCCCTTTTCTCCAACCTGATTCTTGGTGGACACCGCTTGGCACTGCGGAGTCACTGTGAGGCAAGACTGAGTTCACTGGTTTGATTGGTAGAGCTGGTGAGCGCTGCTGGGAGAATCTTGGGGGAGGGGTGTTCCTAGCTTAACCAGCATCCTGAGCTTTGTCCTGTGGTGGGAGTCCCAAAGGGGCTGGCACAAGGGCGAGTGGCTGTTACTTACACTCTAATCCGGAGTGGGTTTGGTCTCTTACAACTTCAGAGCAAATGACTTTGACATGAACAGGGACGGGCAGGGGTCAGAGAGTGGGGGTTTGCAGAGGGGCTAGGGCAGCCACGTTAGCTCTCTCCTGTGAACACGGGGAGACTGGGTTCCTTGACTATTCCTAGGATCTGGGGGAGGGAATGACAGAACTTACCTTCCATCTTCCTCCTCACAAGCAGTTTTCTGGGAGTCCCAAAAAGGAGGAGGCAAGACTTCTGACAGAGGTGGAGGGGATGGGTCTGGCTAAAAGAGCTGAGTATGGGCACTGAGGCCCGGAACCCCAGGGAGAAAATGCTTTCACCCAGCCACTGAAAGGAGGGGACCTGAGATCACAGGGCTTCCTGGTTCTGTCTGGGAGGGGGAGAAAGGGACCTGTCACCAGCACACTTTGGAAAGCACACTTTCTGCAACCTCCTGCAGAATGGGCTGGGGAGCAATCCTGACAGGGTGAGGACCCTGGCGGCCTTAGCCACCCCTTCCCAGACATAGATGTGGGTGCTTGGCCCTGGAAATACTTGGCCCCAGGTCCAGGGTTTCTTGGCACAATGCTGTGGCCAGTTCACTGCAAGTCTCTTCCTCCTTGCTGGGTCCAGCAAACTCCTGCTGCTCTGAACTGTGGTGATTCCTGCTGTCCTAGAGATCTCGGCCCCATGTACATCCACATCCAGGGAATTTCCTTGTGGCAACCAAGCCTTGGGCTTGCTCCTGGGTGAAAAGCTACCCCAGAGGCCTGGCTGGAAGCCCTGCCTCAGGCAGCTCTGGAGGAGGCTGGGAGGAGATAGAGGGAGGAACGGGGCTGGCAGAGCTGCTTGGCACTGAGGACGCAGTCCGGGCTACAGCTGTGCTTTGTCGTGGCATCAATGGTGAAGACAAGCAGCGAGAGGCTCGGAAGCCTTGCTGAAACCCAACAGGCCCAGCTTCTCCTCTTCCAGGTAGTTGTGGGGTGGCCGACAGCCCTGAGGAACTGAGGTGGAGACAGTGACCAAAACCCAGTATCTTGATGGATTTATCCATCCTGGATCCATTTTGTTAAAAATTTAAGGAAAAAAACCTCGAACCAAAACCAAACCTGAACAAACAGGTCAGAGTTCCTGCTGGAAGGAACTTTCTTAGCACTGAAGAAAAAACAACCCACAAAAAACTCATCCCCCAAAGAACTGGAATAAGATGATGAAGAAAAATGCAAGATTTATCTACAGGTCCTACCGCCCCCGACGCAGCCCCAGGATCCAGGAACACTGTGCCAGGAGTTACATTCCAAATGAGCAGGAGTTATTTTATTTTGCGTGCCTGCAGTTCCCCATGCAGGGGTGGCTTTCCTGTCCAAGGACGGAGTGGGCCTGGCCATGGTCCACTGCATCAGTCTATCTTCACGGCGGCGTAGATTTTGCGGACAAACATGTAGGCTGCGTAGAAGCCAATGGTGCCCGTGAGCAGCCAGAAGGACAGGACCATGAGAGCCGTGTAGCCAAAGTAGAGGAGAGAGGGGATGAACTCGACGATGTCCAGCTGGGGCACAGGCAGGGCAAGAACAGAAGAGTGGACACTTAGTGCCAGCTGGCCATGGCAAACGGTGGGGCCCCGCCCTCACTGATCTAGTGGTGGATATGAGGAAGGGCCTTGCTCCAGGTGTGCAGCAAGGTTCTGGCGTGGCTCACAGCCATGGCTGACACTCATATGTACAAATACCACCTTGTGTGCTCATGACCACCTAGTAGGTTATTATTCCCATTTGACTGATGGGGCACACAGGTTAAACAACACCCACAGTTACACAGCTAGGAAGTAGAGGGCACTGGGATTTGAACCTGGGGCCAGAGCGCTGAAAGTCCAAGGCCCAGTGCCACTGGCCCAGTCCATTTCTCGTGACAGTAGGAGTCTTCCTAGGGAAGACTGGGAGACAAGCTGGAATGCTGTAGGCAGGAATGGCCACAGCTGTGCCCCTTCCTGGGCCAATGGGCCATCTGTAGCCCCCCAAATAGCAGGCTCCTGGACGGTTACAGCAGCTGCCAGCTTAAGGACCAGCATGCCACCATCAGCCTGCCTCAGCCTCTCCTCCAGAGAATGCTTCAGTCACTTCCATTAAAACCTCACACCGATTTTTATCTTGACACATTTTAGACTCCTTTATAACTGGGGGCAAGGTTAGAGGTCTGGGAAAGGATACTAGGATCTGTGTTACTGTGGTGTTTGCTGGGACAAGTGGAGCTTATCTGGTGCTCTGGTACCATGATATGACAGTACACCAGGGACTGAGTGGGGTTTGTTCCAGGGCTCATGGGCAGACATTTGGTCACAAAATGACAGAAGCCCGGAAGAAAACGTAAAGGCCACTATTTGAAACCCTCTCCCCAAGGGCAAATATCTTCAAACTGGGGGTAAAGGCCATATTTGCAGGCTCAACCCCCGTCTCTCCTTATACACATTCTCGTGGCTGGAGGGGGGTGAGAGGGAGGGGAAGGGCAGAGCGGTGGTAAAAAAAAGGAAAAGGACAAAGGCCCTCAGATCTCATGCAGGCCAAGGCTCTCATTTTACGGAGAAGGCAAATGGGGCCAGAAGAAGGGGTTCTGAGAGCAGAAAAGAAAGGCTGGGGCAGAAAGGAGGACGGACAGGAGGCTGCGACGTAATCTCAGGGTCAGTGTAGGAGGCTGTAGTAGCTGGGTTTTGTTTGCCCAACACCATCTCCTGTCTTCCTTCTTCCAGGTATTTTGGGGAACCTACTCCCTACTCTGTGGTTCTGTTGGGACTGTCATCCCTAGTACAAGACTAAGCTAGTCAATCAGAATATGTCATCTGATTGGCCTTGGTGAACAGTTGAGGGATGGGCATGTAACCCAAGCAGAGCCAATGAAATCTTCCCTGGGACTGACATATGATGGTGAAGAAAGACTTTTTTCTTCCTTAGCTCTAGGGCTGCTGAGCTGGAAAGAGAACAGTCTAGGGCTGCCACTGGCCATCCGTCCCCCGTGTAGAAAGAGGCTACCTGCAGAATGAAGCCAAACAAACACACAGGGCTGAGGCAGGACACAGAGCTCTGCTATCATTCGAGGTCCTGGATCCAACCATGCTTCTAGCCAGAATTCCAACTTCTTAAACTTGCCAGTTACACTAGCCAATAAATTCCCTTTTGCTTACACTAGTTTGAACTAGGTTTTGGTCACTTGCCACTCAAAAGAGTTCTGATTCCTATGAACTGTACAGGAGAGAGATTGGTTCTGATGATCCTGGGAACACGACAAAGGTCTGAAGACAGAAGTTACAGGGAGGCAGATTTCACTGTGGATCAAGGAAGACCCTGATAATGATAGGAGCTGTCCAGAGAGAATGAGTGTCAGGAGGAAATGTCTTCTCTGTCACTGCATGTGCTAGATCAGGAGTCGATAAATGTTTTCATAAAAGGACAGATTATATAAATGTTTTAGGTTTTGCGGGCCTTATGGTCTCTGATGCAACTACTCAACTCTGCTGCTGCAATGTAAAAGCAGCCACAGATATGTAAATGAATGAGCATGGCTGTGTTCCAATAAAACTTTATTTACAGAAGCAGGCCTACTGGCCCAGGCTGGTTTGCAGACCCCTGTGCTATATGATCATTTGTTGGGATCGCTGGAGGGTAGGGACATGATCACCTAGAAACAGGAGTGGAATGCTGTACTAAATGATCCTTAAAGTCCTTTCCAGCCTGGTATTTTTGGGAAAGGGCATTCTAAGCATCAACCAACCGACCTACAACTCCACTTTGGGAATAAACCCTGGTTGCAAACGGGGCTACTTGCTTTTGGGCTTTGGAGGTTTCAAGCCCAGCAGGTGAGATCAAGTTTTCAGTGTTAGCCTCAGAGGGTAGGGGCCCATCAGTTACCCTAACTCCCGTCAATGGTCCCTCTGGTTTATGTGTCATTCATGAACCAATCAAAACAGTTCTGGGGATCGTTTGTATTCTTATTCATGCCACTCTCGGGGGACAATGAACTCTGTTGAGTTTACCCGAGTCAGGTAAGCCTGGCTCCTTTTAATTAGCCTACACCTTACCTCTGGCCGGCAGCAAGAAGGCCTCCTAGATGCAGATGAGGCCCTTCCCATTCCCTCCTTACTCTGCAGGACTAAACAGTACTCTTGAATGGAGAAGCCTCCCGAGACAGGAAGCCTGAGGTCCTAAATTTAGGTTCTAAAGACTATTTCAGCATTTTCTGCTTTTACCTTTAACTCTTCTCATCAACTTTCTTTATTCTTTCATTTTATTGTTCCTCTTTTCTAGCTTCTTGAGGTGAAAACTGTATTATCAGACTCTCTTATTTCCTAATAAAAGCACTCATTGTTAGGTGACATCTTTCTTTAAGCACTGCGTTGGCTGCACTGCCTAGGTTTTGACACACAGCACGTTCAATTTCATTCACCCTGAAGGCTTCTGTCTCCCAAACATATAGAACTGGGTCCTGGAACATAGATTCTCTCCCTAAAAAGATACATGTTCTAGAACAGAAGCAGTTCTAGAATGGCTTTGGCCCTCCCCTATCTTGGTGGGAAAGTAAGATTCACACACTTGGTCCCCCCCGTCTCCCCCGCAGCACCCTCCTCTGCACCCTCCTGCTCTGAGAGGGCTAAGGGGCTTCCTCCAGGTGGGTGGTACCTTGTTAACAAAATAAAAGATGGCATAGACCAGGACGTAGAACGCAGATCCCCCCGAGACTAGGAAATTCCTCCACCACCAGCGGTAATCCTGAGAAGGAAACGGAGGAAGGGTCACTAGTGTCTCCAAGCAGACCCTCCTCCCATCAAGTTTCACAGCTGCCTGTGGGGCTACAGACTCTGGGTAAGAACAGTAACGTTTAGGGTGATGGAAATGTTTTCTATCTCGACTGTGATGGTAGTTACACAATTGTATATGTTTCTAAAAATTCACAAGACTGTACATTACAAGGAGTGAACTTCACTGTTCATAAATTATACCTCGATTTTAAAAAACATGCTATGTAGAATCAGCTCATTCAATCCCTGCACCAGCACTCTCAGGCAGGTCCTATTACGATCCCTGATTTACTAGAGGAGCAGAAGGCACAGGGAGGTTAAGCAACTTGCTCAAGATCCAGAGCACTGTGTGGAGGAGCCAGGACTCTTCAGTCAGGTGCTTGTCCCAGAGCCCTTGTTTACCCATCCTGCCAAGAACTAGTCCCCAGAGGGAGGACGGGTCACCCAATCTGCATGAGCCTGTTGGAAAAACTACTACTGGAATGGACTCGATACTGACAAGCCTAATGTTCTCTCATGAAGTCATGGTGACAACTATGTTGTGAGGCAGGTATCGTTAACTCCAGTCAAAAGCTGAAGAAATGGGGCTTGGAAAGGAGAAGTAACTTATTCAAGATCTCAGAGCCAGGAAAAGGGGGGACCATACTGGAAACCCAGACTAGCTTCTCTGCAGAACTTCACTAACCCGTTTAATGCTGGTCCCAGCCTCCCCCTCCCACCTCCTGGGCCCACTCCCCTCACCTCTGCACACAGCTGGAAGTATACCATGACGATGCTGATTTGGGAACAGGACACCACCAGGATGATGAAGACGAGGAACAGGAAGCCAAAGAGGTAATAGAACTGATTCTCCCAGATAGCCTGCAGATACACACAGCTGGCCTTCAGCTGCCCCTGCCCCCACATACCCTGCCTGGTCTCAGGAATGCCATCCCTCAGTAACTGGAGGACTGGCAGACCGCCTCCCTCCAGAGTAGGAATGGAGACACCAGCATGACACCATCAGGGCCTGTGGCCTGGCATGTAGCTGGCTGGCCCCTCCTCCCTGGAGCAGAGGGTGAGCTAGGCTGGTCTTAGGGAGGGGCTAGGTGTGGCTGAGCCTGCTCTGGGCAGGTGCCAGCCTGAACTCGGCAGCTTGCCAGACACTGTGTACATGCCTTACACA
The DNA here is from genome assembly GCF_000243295.1 of Trichechus manatus latirostris. Taxonomy (NCBI): domain Eukaryota; kingdom Metazoa; phylum Chordata; class Mammalia; order Sirenia; family Trichechidae; genus Trichechus; species Trichechus manatus. Next base: position 31,739,826 of record NW_004443944.1, read on the forward strand.
TCTCCACGTGTGATCTTATGAAAGCTTGGCCTTTTGGGGCTGAGGCTCAGATAGGCTGGGTAACTGGCCCAGTGTTGCACAAACAGAATGGAGGAGGCCTCTCAAGGAGAACGCACAGGCCCCAAGGCAGCCTACCCATCCTCTGACCCTCTTCCTGGGCAGGCTGAGTGGGTGGGGAGGGCAGGACCACTCCAAAGCAGTGGATACTTGTCCAGTATGGACTTGGTAGGAGGCCCTATCTGTGCTGGGCACCAAGGTGAGTCAGCCATACCTGCGTGACTCTAAGGAGTCCCCCGGGCAACTCTCGCTTTGGCTACCAGGGCACACTCTTGGGACAGGAGTAGTCATCATCACAACAGCAGCTACTGTTTAACAAGCGTTTCCTGCATGCCAAGCACTGTGCCCTTCACAAACATGATCTCACTTCAGCCGTGCAATGACCCTGTGAATGAGGGATCCCACTCCCCATTTTCCCGAGAGTTTTGTGTAACTTAGGTGAAGACAAGTAGGGACCCAGAAATTGAAGCAGATGCAATGAAAATACTAAAAATGGTGGTGATTGACTGTTATTTTACTGAAGCAGTTTCTATGAACTGGGCCCTTCCCACACACCAGACCCTGTATACATCGCATATCTCATTTAACCTTCAAAGCCATCTTGAGAGACAGGACTGTTACTCCTATTTCAGGGTGAAGAATGGGGGGCTCTGAGAGGTTGAATGGCCTGTCTGAAACCTCACCGGCAGTAAAAGGCAAAGCACCTATGTGGAGACCAGGATGGGGGTGGGTGAAGACTCCGTGTGTGTGCGGTGGAGGGTAGAAAAGGGGGTCAGGCAACAGTACTCACACTGAAGATAAAGAAGAGCTCGATGAACATGGCGCCGAAGGGCAGTATCCCAGCCATGAGAATGCTGCAGCAGAAGGGGAGGGTAAACACTGCGAGGAGAGCCAGGCCATCTGGAAGCCCCAAGCTCCCTCCAAGCAGCATGAATGAGACAGTGCTCACACAGGTACAGCATCATCCATCTCTTTTGGCATGCTTTTGCGTCATTATAATCTCTTGAGAGAGAGGAAGGGTGGGACTATTCTCCCATTCTCCCCATTTTATAGATGGGGAAACTGAGGTGCAAAGAAGTGAGGTGATTTGCCTGAGATCTAAGTGATGATCTTAACCTGCCTTACCACCCTCTTCCACCTCTCCCCTGCCCTATCCTGGTTACTAGGCTCACACCAAGTCTGGCTACAACCTTGTCCTCTTTAGCTTGCAGAAGCAGCTAAGCTTTCACAAACTCTACTAGAGCTGGCAGGAGCTGCAGGAACATGGGTCATAGCACCCTTGGGGAGAGGGTACTCTCTTCCATGTCCTCCTGGGGAGACAGCTCAGGGTACTGTTGGCCTTGTCCACCCTGGAAGCCCCCTGCCCAATAACTCACCCCACAAACCGGTTCATGTACCACCGCTGCTCAGGGATCTGCCGGGGAATCTGGTTGGTGCGTACAGGGTTGTCATATGGCTGCTTGCGGAAGCCGAAATAGTAGCCCAAGTAGATGAGGGGCAGGGAGATCCCAAACCACATGCACAGCAGAGCCACCATAGTGGGAAAGGGCACCTGTGGACACAGTGCCCATGAGGCCCCCACACGGCCCAGAGAAGGCTAAGGAGGGGCTCCATGCACAACAGGGCCACCATCATGAAGAAGGTCCTGCTGGCACAGCCCCCTTCAAGGCTCCTGTGCTCAAGGCCAGAGCCTCTTGGGGCTGGCTCTAGCCCTGGGAACAAGTAGAGAGCAGATGCAGGGTGATTTGGGCTCCCAGTGAAGAAGGAACCATGGCATCCCAAAAGAGCTAGTCATCCAGGAAGAAAGTAGGGAAAGAACAGGGATAGAAAGGACTGAGAACATGAAGGGGAGATGACGGGAAATTAAATGCAGTACATTAAGGAAAAAAAAAAAAAATTTACATAAATAATGTGTTCTTAATTTTGTTAAAACAATATATTAAGTGAAAAAAGCAGGTTCTAAAACAGGCACCTGCAGGTACAGAGCATGGCAAATGCCTGGCCCAACGCCACTGCAGCCCAGCTTCTTGATGAAGGCTCTACCTCCCCTACCCCAAATAAGCTCAGAATCCTACTGGGTAAGTCCTGGGCAGCTGCTAGCAATGGAACGAGGCTGGCAGGATCCCCTGTCGTTCCTACAGTTATGGGTGAGGATCTCCGTAAAGAGGAGCCTGACTGAGACTCTTCTTTTCCAGGCCAGCTTACACCATGCACATGTCCCCACATTAACAGTGGTCTATACTTGGCCCACCAGCTAAAGAACCTCCCACAGATGTTACTCCCATTTTGTGACAACATGGGTGCTCAGTACTTTATGCTGCACTGATTTTGAGGCCCATAACATTCTCAGGGAGTCCGGGTATGCTGGAAAAATCAGTCAGATGACTGGTGTCTGCAATGCCTGCAGTGAGATCCCCGTAAGGTGGTGTTAAAGGTGGTCCCTGAGACTAAGGGAGACTCCTGGTATTTCTCCAATTATGTGTGACTTAACACCAAAGCCCCCAGGAACTAGGGCGTGGAAGCAATAAACTTCTTGTCCTATTAGAAAACAAAACAAAACACTGTATAGATAGAAGGATCCCATTTTTATACAAACACCGCAATATTTATATGGTTATATGCTTGGAAAAGCCTATGCCAAAAAGTGAACAGTATTTCCTCAGATGGGATGTGGGGAGATTAGAACTGATTCCTCATTTTCTTTTTTATCCTCTTCTGTACAGTATTCTGCTTTCACAAGACTTGTGCAAAAAGTAAGAAATGAATATATGTAATATGTTTAGAATGGCGCTTATTACAAATCAAGCACCATATAAATGTTTATTATTTTATAATTTTCAAATTACATAACTCCATGGTAAAAGTATCTGTAAAAAAGGAAAAAGATGGAAAGAACATATACTAATCTACATAGCATCTATCCCTGGGCAGTTAGATACGTGTTATTTTCTTTAACTTCTCTGTACTTATCCAAAATTTTTACAATGGGAGAAAAATGCTGAGAGACAGAGAGAAGCAAAACAGGTAGAGAAAATGGAGGAAGTGAGAATGAAGAGCATGACTCCTCTGGCCGGCTGGACTGAGAGCCTCACTCAAGGCCCTTTAACGGGCACCTGCAAGCAGAGGGGATGGCAAATGCCTGGCCCACCCCCACTGTAGCCCAGCTACTTGATGAAGATCCCATCTCCCCCAACCCCGACTGAGGTCAGAATCCTACTGGGTTAAGTCCCAGGCAGTTGCCAGCAATAGACTGGGGCTGGCAGGATCCCCGCTCTAAGGGACAGGACAACCTCATCCTCCCCTTCCTCCCTGCCTCTACCTGCAGAGGCTGGTGCTGGGGCATAAAGCCCTGTTTTGGGATACTGACCTAATACACTCACACCAGGCCACTCTCCCTTGGTGAACAACAAAGGGAAATTCCCCAGTTGGCCCCTGGACTGTGGAAACTTCCCTTTAGAGAAGTGAGCTTTGGCCAGCTGTCTGGAAGAGCCCACAGGAAGGCCAGGGCAGGGGCAGTGGATGGGCAGAGCTGGGGAAACCCCAGCTAGCACTCAGCCCCCAGGGCTGGGAACAGAGCTCTGAGGACTCAGAAAAGGGAAGGGGGACAGCAGGAAGTGACCTGGGGAAGTGGGGATGAGCACAGCAAACTCTCCCTTGCTGGGGGAGGGGAAGGGCACTTACCGCTCCTGATGAGTGCTTTCCCCAGATGAAGCAATTTAACACGAAGCAGATGCCAAACACCACCCCAGGGTACAGCGTTGCTGTCTGGAAGCAACAGGGGCCAGGCTGGGGAGCTGCATCCAGGCACTCCCACCTGGCCCAGTGGGCTCCCAGACCAGAGGTTCTCCATCCCTCCTGCCCTTCAGGACTTAGCTCAAGCGTCGTTTCTTTCAGAAAGCCTTCCCTGATCCCTAGCCCAGACAGTCCTCCTGTTTTATGCCCTCTTAGATCGCTGAATTGCCCCTTCCTCACCCTCATCCCAGTTTGTAATTATGCATCTTTGTTACCTGATCAATGTCTGCCCACCCCCAACAGACTGTGAGCTCCTTGGGAGGAGTGTGCCGGTCTCACTCACTGATGGACTCCCAGCACTTAGAACACAGAAGCTGCTCAATAAATATTTGTTGAATAAGTGAACAAATGAATAAAACTTTACAAATATATGTCTCAGCCCTAACTCAAACCACCTGGATTGTGACAGTAACATAATGGCGGATAGGCTGTAGTTGAGTCTTAGTGCTGGCAGGCACTGGGCTCTACCTATACCATCTCACCTGATCCTCACTACAGCTCCAGACAGGAAGGACCGTCATCATTTCCTTTTATAGATGAGGACGCTGAGGCCCAGCAATGTTAATCACATCCCTCTCCCCAACTTTATACAGTCAGCTAAGGGTAGAGCAGAGGTTCCAATGCAGACGAACTGACTCCAGTGCCCAGGATCTCGGCCCACTGTGGTGTATCATATTTAGTCAGAATCTTTTGGGCTGGGCCCAGGCTTGTGGAACCAAATTCCCAACCTACAATTGAGGTTCCTTCTTGCCATGATGGGGCCTCCAAGCCCCAAACCACTGTGGCTGCCTAAGTATCCAGGCGGGTCATTGACTACGCTGACTGAGACTCTGCAATCTGGTGCTCAACCTCCACGGCCTGCTTCACCTTTGGCCCATGGCCCCCGGCACCCAACCACTAGTCACTGCTCCTATGCGTCCCCATCCCTGGGCCTGTACATAGGTGGAGTTATCAACACCTCAGAACCTTCCCTTCCGTAATCTTTACGGAAGCAGACTGCCACATCTTTCTCCCATGGAACAGTGCTGTGCTAAGGGCCTTACATGCACAGTCTCTTCCCATCCATGCAACATCCCTGAGACATAATTATCCCTATTGGAGAGATGGGGAAACTGAGGCTCAAAGGGCTGTTCAAGGTTACCATATGAGGAAAGAACAGAGCCATGACTGTAATCTAGGTGATTCCAGAACCTGAGGCCCAACCACTACTGGCTACTTCCCTCAACCTGAAGCCCTCATCTTTGATGATCAGCTCAAAGGTCATTTCCTCCCTTCTTCTGTGCTCCTGTCTGCTTTACTCTGCTATGTAGCAGGTAATTCCTCATCTCCTTCCCGGCTGAAATTTATGGAGTTGACACGGTGTTAGGTACTAGGGAAACAAACAGGAACAAAAGTTCCAGGGAGGAAGACAGATCATAAAAGTAGAAACAACATACAAGGCACTACTTGCAGGCCCAAGGCTCTGCCCAGGCTCCTTTGCAGCACCAAGGAGGACGCTGAGGTCCGAATAGGGAAGGAAGAGGGAGGAAGCCTCGAGAGGAGTAACGCTGGAGCTAAGACTTAAAGTATGAGGGGACGCTGACCAGGAAAGAAGAGTGAGGGGAGGGTAGGTGGCCCGGGCAGAGGGAATAGCACAGGCAAAGGCTGGAGGAGAGAACAGTTGTATGCCTGCACTGCTGTGGGCTGCAGCAGATGCCCACCTGTGGAGGAAGGCAGACCACCAGGGAAGGGTCAGAATCTTACAGGGTGACCAGGAAGGTCAAGGGCCCAGATGAGATGCAAAGATGCCTGAACTTGGGCCTGAGCTCGGAGATGAAGAAAACCAAAACCAAAAACCACTGCTGTTGAGTGGATTCTGACTCACAGAGGCCCTCTAGGAAAAGCAGAACTGCCTGCCAGGGTTTCTAAGGCTGTAATCTTTACTGAAGCAGATTGCCACATCTTTCTTCCACGTAACGGTAGGTGGGTTCGAACTGCCAACCTTTCGGTTAGCAGCCGAGCCCTTAACCACTGCACCACAAGGGCTCCTTGGAGATGGAGAGGTGGGAGGAAATTCATAGAACATTTAGCAAGAAAACCCTCAACGTTTGAGGTCTGAGAAGAGGTGGCACACAGGGGAGTAGAAAGAGGAAAGGAAGCTACCCAGGTTTCTGCTTCGGGGCCTGGGTGAATGAGCCTACCACTGAATGCTAGCAGAAGGTTTGGGGCAGAGACCGGGTTCAAGGTGAGAGCAGATCCTGGAGGGTATGTGATGGAAGATCTCACTGGAGAAGAGCCCCATCAAGGGAGGAAAGCAGTGCGCAGTACCCCTCTCTAGATCCCCAGCTTACAGCACTCGGGCCTGAGAAAAATACTTGATGTATCAGGAACTCAGCAATTTCTCTTTGATTCATTCTGAATAATCACCATCACATCTCTTCTTCACTGAGAGCCTACTATGTGCCAGGGGTATGGCAGCCAGAGGTGGTGCAGCCTAAGCTCTCCCTGGTCTTTGAACAGCTGTGAAAATCGTTTCCGAATGCAGAGACTAGAGGCTTCTCTGAGTTTGGGCACCTGAGACCTTTCCTGGTCCTCTAAGAGCCTCACTTGCTCTCGGAGAAGGGGCTGAGGGCTCCTGGGAGGTGAGGTCTACTTCCCAGTCTCCCTCCAGCTTCTATGGTCTTCTTTTAAAGCCAAGATCCCTCCTAGCCACCACGAGAAGAGAGAGAAGGGCAGTTGTCCTCACTGAAAAGGACATGAGGCACTGAAGTCTGGGAATCAGGCTGATGGAGATGTGAGGCTGGCCTCTTCTCTCTTCACTCTGTTGGGCAGGGTGCTCTCCCAGCAGCCTTGCTGATCAGTTTTTGACCCTAAACTTTGACACCTGGGCTTGGTGCCTAAATTCTGTTCATTCTATATCCCCTATTTCTTCTCCTGCTTGAACCATCGAACAATGTAGACTAAAAATCATCTAAATTCAATCCTTTTATTTTATGGTTGGGGCAACTAATGGCTTAAGAGGTTCCTCTGCGAGCCTACGAGTAAGAGCCTAGTATTCCTGACAGTCAGCGTGTTGTTGCTCAGCCTCTAGCCCTGCCTCCCCTCCCCCAGGGCCTGCCTCCCCTCCTCCATTTGAGCTGCTCTGATTCCTGGGCCTATGGCCTCTGCCCAGGAGGAAGCTTCTTGGCTCCCCACCAAATGCCAGGGGGAGGTTTAGGATACTTACACAGAAGGCTCCTTTCTTCCACCGGTGGCCTTTTAGAGTGCGGTACAGACGGCCAGCAGAAAATCCACCAAACACCCTGTGGGAAAACAGGAGGGACCTGTTAGCTGGAGGGAAGGAGGTCTGTGCCAGCTCCCAGAGCCTGCACAGTCATACCTACCCCATGAACATGAAGAGGAAGCAGGCCGTGGTCATGAGCGCTCCCCGGCTGGAGGGCGACAGCATGCCAAGCATGGCCACAACTGTGGAGGAAGGGAGGAAAGGAAGAGAAAGTAAGGGTGGCTGATCGCCAGACTCCCAACTCCCAACCTCCATCCTAGGCTGACTGACAGGGTCCTTTCTGACCTTGGCCTTCTCAATTGCATAGACCCTTCTCCGCTACGGGAGAAGAGTAGGTCTTTGCTGGGGTTCAGAGGGTTGCAGCAGCTACTAGGCCTTTGCCGTCCTACTTTTACCTGCAGCTTCCAGCCGCAGGGCACCTGTGATAAGCCAGGCAAGGGGCTAAGAGCACTATATATGCTAGCTCACTGAATCCACCTATTAACCCTGCGAAGCAGAGGCTACCTTCCCCATTTTGCAGACAAGGAAACCGGGGCTCAGAGGTTAAGTGACTTGCCTGAGGTCACAAAGCTTGCAGACAAGAGGCAGAGATACAAATCTAGGTAGACTGACTCCAGAACTGTCTCTAACTACTACTTAGTAGTTTTTTTTGTTTAGGAAAAAAGGTGTGATTCCAGTCCCAATCCTGGTACTGACTAGCTACATGTGACTTTGGGCAAGTCACTTAACCTCTGATACCATTCCTGACTGCTCAACTGCAAAAGGAGGCCAACTTCATGGCACTGATGTGCGGCTTCAAGTACAGAGTGGATGTGGTGGGCTCTGTACACAGCGCTGCAAAGCTGTGAGAAGGACCACTGGGACCAAGGCCTGGGGCTGAGAGGGTCTATCCCTCTTGCTAGGATGGGTGCTTGTCTGGCCCAGGAATGCTAAGATGCCTACCCAGCGCCTCTTCTCCAGGGAAGGAAGCCTACCCTGCTCTTCCGGAGGCATGTGGCAGAGACAGCCACGCCTCAGAATTAGGCCCCCATGCTCCTCATGCGACAGCCCCACACCTGGCCCTGCTGGGCACTCACAGATGACAATGAGGATCATACAGAAGAGCTGAATGCCAGAGCCCAGCAGGGAGCTGAGGATCATGGGGTATTGGGGTGGCCTGAAGACATCACCATGCACCAGCTTCCATCCCGACTCTTCCATGGTGTCTTCCTGCAGCAAAGGGCCGGAGTGAACGTGGTTCTTAGGGGAGGAGGCCGGTCCTGCAGACACCACCCCCAAACTGGGGCTAAGGGTCCCTCAAGTGTCAACCAGCCCCTCTCTGAACAGTCAGAAAACACAGGTATGTCAGTGATATGAGGAAGTGCTCCTCAGAAAAGTGTCACATGGGAACGGAAGGAACAAACATGATGGTGACAGCTCAGTAAAAGGAAAGTCTCTTCCCCAAATTCCACAAACCTAATGCACGGGAAGAAGGAATGTAAAAACATCAACATGCTAAAATGTTAACTGCAATAGTTTTTGGGTGGTAAGATTTAGAAGCAATTTATTATTTTTTTTCTGATTATAAAAGTAGCATGTGTTCTTACTTGTGAATAAAAAAAGTAAAAAATCTGTTTTTAGTATACAGCATGAAAGTCAAATAACAAAAAGAAATAGATGTTTGTTATGGAAAAACTTTTAAAAATACAGAAAGATATAAAAAAGAAAATAATGATCTATACTCCCACCACTTAATGATGTCACTGTTTTTTGGACATATTTCCTTTAGTCTTTTATGTATGTACGCATGTACATGTATATAGGCCGTCCTATACGTGTCACTTACGGACAACTCGTACTTGCCCTTTAATGTTATGTACATTTGCCCTCACTTTCAAACGACTGAACCAACCCCTACTCGCAATAATGTCTTCAGCACAATCACTTTCACTTGCTGCAGGTGCGGCTTTTAAAACACTGAAAAGGCCTGAAGCCTTTTAAGGCTAAAAATCATACGCACCTGTTCCAACTTACCTACAAATTCGACTTAAAGACATAATTATGAATGGATCTCATCTGGGACCCAGGCACTGCCTGTATACAATTTTGAAACAATAAAACGGGGACCATACTATATTCACTCTTCATTTTGTCACTTTTGGTCAATATTTGGCTGTGAGCATTTCCTCATGTCACTACTCTTTGAAAGTACTATTTTAGTGCCTGCATAATTTTTCATTGTAGAGCTGTATCATAATTTACCCTCTCTGCTGTTGTAGGAAAATTAGGCTATACCCAGTTTCTTTCAATTATAAATAAAGCTGCAATAAATATATGTGTGGACCAAGTCTGAGGTGTGAGTTTTTGATTCCTAGGAAAACTTCTAGAACAATTACACTGTCAAAGTGAGTTAACTATTTTACAGTTCTTGACATGTACTGACAATTGCTTTTCAGAAAATAATTTACACTGCCATGGATGGTACGTGAAGGGGCTTGTCTCATGTTAACTGGCCAACAACTAGTATTAAAAAAAAAAAAAAACAACTGTGCTAATTCGTGAGTCCCTCCTCACTAAGACTGCCCTCTGTCTCGCAGTTCCTCCCTCCCCAGCCAAGACCTCGTACAATGTCATCCTCCTTGTTATAGTTAGCGATGTCCTTCCGGAGGGTCCGGATGATGATCATGCTCAGGATGCCTGAAACAGACAGGGGTGGGGAGGAGTCGTCGGCATTGCCAGCCCTGTTGTCTGTGCTCCATGCCCTCCTGTGGTTTGGTGAGCATGGCACGGCTTCCTTCCTCCAGCAGAAATTGGCAGTGCAGCCATTTCAGGTCCTCTACTGGGTGCAGCTCCACTACAGCTACCCGGGAAGGGGTGCACGGAGGGCGCACCCAAGCAGGGGAATGGAAGGACTGCTGAGATGGGTGGGGGAAGCCACAGGACACTGATTTTATTCCAGGGAGAACAGCATCCCAGCTCCTCCATGGGTTGGTCCTACTAACTTCTCCAGCCTCATCTCCTCCCAGGCTCACCTCCCACTCATTTCTGGTTATTTGTTGCTTATAGTTACAGTTCAGAGTATCATCTCTCTCCCCTTTCCTTTCTCCCCTCCTCTTTACCCTTACTCTTACCTTTGTCCATAATGCCTCTCCCTGCCCTAACTCCTCTTCATGCTTCAAGACTCAGACCCAGCATCTTTAACCCCCCCGACACCCCTAAGCAGTTCAGAGGCCCCCATTTGTGCTTCCATAGCACTTTCTGTACCTCTTTAGGCAGCACAGTGTAGTGGTTAAGAGAATGGGCTGTAGGACCTCGGGCTAACATACTTAATGCTTTCAGGCTTAGCTCATGGGGCTTCAAGGATTGAGATGTTTGTAAAGTGCTTAGCATAGCAGTTGGCCCCTGAGGAAATGCTTGATAAACAGTAGTTAACATTATCTTTGGCACAGTCCTGGCAATCTACTTCTCAAAAAATCAGCCAATGAAATTCACGTGGATCACAGAGGTCTGACCCACTGTGCATGGAGTTGCTATGAGTCAGGGGCAACTTGCTGGCAGCTAACAGTAACAACATTGTTTTTACCTCCCAACTGATAGTGAAGTGATTAGTTTCATTCCACCTCTGCCTACCATCCTTCCCCTTGCTCACCACCCTCTCAAAAACCGGCTTTTTGCCAAGCTTGTCCCCCTGCAGGGGGGGTGGTCCTTGCTGGAACAGTCTTTCCCTGGGTCTCTGAGTGGACGCTCCTCCTATCAGAGAGGCCTTCTCTAAAGGAGACTTCATCCTTCCCTCAACTGCTGTGTATTTGGCCTCCTTATTTATCTGCTTCACAGCACTATTGACTGACTGGAACTCCACTACATATTTGCTTTTTTGCTTCTCTCCCGCTACTAGAATACAGACTCCATGGGGACAGAAACTGTGTTGGGCTTGCTAATACCATACCCCAGCATCGGGCACAGAATCAGCAACAACAAACTCTCTGCTGAATGAATCAATGAACAAACATATAAATAGATGTATCTGTCTTCCTCTAATAAGCTCTCCAGAGTAGCCTGAATCTTGTTCATCTATGTACACCTGATGTCTCTTTTTGACCCACAGTTGGACCCAAGAACACCTGAGCAGTCCCCCATAAGTGACATGATGCCTCAGTCCCTCATCCCTCACCCCCTGGCTCTCCCCAACTGTTGAGTCATGAGACCTCTCACCTGACAGGAAGAAGACCACCACGACAGAGTTAATGATGGAAAACCAGTGGATCTGCACATCACTCATGGTCAGGTAAGTATCCCACCGCGAGGCCCATTTGATGTCACTTTCCTGGTGGGCGGGAAGAAGCACTAAGAGTCAGGGCTCTTGCGCCAGATCAGAACCCTCCTTCCCTGCCCTTGGGCCCCGGACGCTTCTCACCTCCCAGTGTACGGAGTAGGTGAAGAATAGCTGATTCTCCTTGGTAGGGTCAATTTCTTGGGGTGAGGAGTTGGTCCCCTCAGGCAGGGTGCATGAACTCTTCTCATCTGTTTTGATGTCTGTGAGAGACAGAAACTCGGTCTGTTCCTGAGGGGCTGCATGCTGCTGGGACAGACCCTGGCCTTCAGGACCTGAGTGGAGGCTGCTACAGCTGGCAACAGGGCTTTTAAATTATGCTCCCCAGAGCCCTGACCTCTCAAAGGGCCTTAGGGGCTGCAGAGAGGTGTGTGCATTGGGGAGAGGGGCTGACTCCCTCACTTAGTCAATCAATCTTCCTTCACTTCACTTCCTTGACTCACTCAGTTAATCCCGTTCAACACACAAAACAACACTGACTGACTCGATCATTCATTTAATCACTCCTTTGGGCACTTTTGTAATTCAGCCACTTGGATGCTTCCTTCAATCATTCATTCATTTACTCATTTGTTCATCTCATTATCCATCCATTCATTCAACCATCAAACATATAATAAGCACCTACTATGTCCCAGGTACTGTGCTGGGTGCTGGACACAATCTTTAACCTCAAAGAGCCAGGAGAGGGCAAATGCTTTCAAATCATCACGTACATAAATGTAAACTGTGTTCACGAAACTCACTGAAGGGGAGAAAGCATGGTGTTCTGAAACTATCCAATCTGTTCTATGTAAGACTTCTGTGTGAGATTTTATTTGAAAAATAGTTCTATAGCCTTAAAAAAAAAAAGCTAGAAAACCAGCACCATGGACAAAAGACCAGGCCTGCTTGACTGCAGAGCGCCCTGTGGTGAAGGAGGGCTGACAGGTGAGGTGATGTTGGACCAGGTCCTATCAGGCCCATGAGGCCTGGGGCCGGGCTCTCGAATTCCCTCACAACTGTGGACTCTGGGCAAATTTTAGTTTATGCCAATAATTCACACAGAGGGAGTGAAACAGAAGAAACGTGCTGCCCAATCGCTTTGCTTGTATCCCTGTCCCTTGTTCATCAGCCCAGGGTGAGCTCGCTGGTTTCCGTGAAGAGGCCCAGGACAGTCCAAACTTGCTGCTTGATCTTGGCCAGGTCACTAACCTCTCTGAGCCTCTAGTTCCTCATATGTAACCACCACATATCTCCTGGGGTTGCTGGAAGGAGGTAAAAAGGTAAGGTGCCCACAAGAAAAGTATTAGCCCAAGAGATGGAAAGGGCCACATAAACCAGAGACTCCATCAGCCTGAGACCAGAAGAACTAGACACTGCCGGGCTACCACCAATGACCGCCCTGACAAGGAACACAACACGGAGTCCCTGATGGAGCAGGAGAAAAGTGGGGTACAGAACTCAAATTCTAGTAAAAACACCAGACTTAATGGTCTGAGACTGGAGGGACCCTGGAAGACATGGCCCCCGGACTTTCTGTTAGCCCAAAACTAAAACCATTCCGAGGCCAACTCTTCAGACAAAGATTAGACTGGACTATGGGACATAAAATGATACTCGTGAAGAATGTGCTTCTTAGCTCAAGCAGATACATAAGACTTAATGGACAGCTCCTGTCCAGAGGCGAGATGAGAAGGCAGAGACGGGCAGGAGCTGGTTGAATGGACACGGGAAACCTGGGGTGGAAAGGAGGAGTGTGCTGTCACAGTATGGGGAGAGCAACTAGGGTGACATAACAAACAATGTGTGTATAAATTTTTTATATGAGAGACTAACTTGAATTGTAAACTTTCACTTAAAGCACAATTTAAAAAAAAAAAAAAAAAAAAAAGGTAAGGTGTCCAGTTTAGGACACAACAGATGTCAGCCCCCTGTCCCCGTCTCAAATGGGAATGCAGTGGCCCTAGCTTGGCTGGGCCCAGATGCCATTAACCTGGGCCTATCAGTCTAGAGGGCATTTCAGGAGCCAAGAGTGAGAAGACCCTGGTGTGGAAGCCCAGCCCCATCCAGCCCTGCCCCTCTGGCCATACCTCCCCACTCACCCTCCAGCCTGATGCTCTGGGGAATCACCTCGAAGCGGACGACACGGTATGTGTGCTCTTGGTCCTCTTCCACATCCTCCCGGTGGTAGTAAAGGATGAACGAGAGGTGATTGTGCAAGTAGATCTAAAATGGAGCAACACAGACAACAGCTAGTAGCCAAGGAACAACCAGAAAATCATCCAGGGAGATCACCCCAGGCCTGGGTTCCTCCCCTCGTCCAGCATGCTCAGCTGCACCAACCTTCCAAAAACACTGCTCTCATCATGTTGCTCTCTCTGTTTACCAGCTAAAAGCCCAAATCCCTTAGCCTGACATTCAGGGCCTTCTATCATCTGACCTGAGTATATCTGCTGTCATCATTTTCTAAGCCACGTGAACCCACCTGGTCTCCCCAGCCCCTCCCTGGCCCACGAACAGTCCCTACTCTGCTTTCTGTTCACAGCACTTACCCCAACTGGAATGCCACCCTGACTCAACTCAGTTCAAGTCTACCTATTTTCAAGGCCTACTTCCTCTCCAGGGGCCCCAGTGCACAGTGAGTTCCCTCTGAACTCCTCTGGCACTGACAATCAGCAAAGGCAAGTGGGACTTAAGATCCAGGCCTTACACTGTCAGTTCTCCTCCCAATTAGGACAGAAGCCCTTTGAGGATGGGGCTGTGCCTCAAAAGAAATGCTTTTGTCTTTAACTCCCTAAGTGATATTTATCAGTTTAGAAAGTTAGAAAGATAAGCAAAGACAATCACTGTTAAAATCATCATCACTATTAGTGTATTTCTCAAGGGCTGTGCTACAAGGAAGGAATCCTGGTGGTGCACTGCTTAAGTGCTCAGCTGATAACCCAAAGGTTGGCAGTTTGAACCCACTAGCCGCTCCAAGGGAGAAAGATGTGACGGTTGGCTTCTATGAAGATTTACAGCCTTGGCAACTCTATGGGGCAGTTCCACTCTGTCCTATACGGTCACTATGAGTCAGGATTGACTTGACAGCAGTGGGTTTGGGTTTTGTGCTACAAAGTGCTGACATGGATTATCTGATTTTCTCTGCAAAACAATCCCATAGGGCAGATGTGGCTGTTACTACATTTTACAGATAAGAAAAGGGATGCTCAGAGAAGGGAAGCCAGAAGCTCGAGGTCACCCAGGCAACTAGTAAGCTGCATAAGCAGGATCAAACCCAGGGAGCGGCATGGCCAAGATTACTACTTAGCCCTCTCTCCTGTATACGATGAAATTCCAGCTTTTGTTGTTGTTATTTTAATCTTATAAAAATAAAAATGGAATCTGACCTTGAAGGGACACTGACTTCCACTCCTTCAGCATTTATCACAGCCTGGCCCAAAGCACTCAGACTTCTGACAGACCATGCCCAGGGACACCAGGAGACGCTCCCCTCGGCTAAGACCCATCTTTTCTGTATCATAAGCTCAGAGCTAAATGTCTCTCCCTTCTCTGTGGCCCTGAGTCCTTGTGACCTGTGCAGGAGATACTCTACCTTGTTGACATCCGTGAAGCCGAGCCGGTAGCCATGTTCAAACTGCACATCTTTTTCCTTCTTCTTGTCATCGCTGTCGCGGTTGGAGTAGAGCTCCAGCCGGGTGGCCACAGGCAAGTTGTCGGCAATCCTGGAAACCCAAGGCCCCGCTCAGTGCCCCAGGACCGCCTCTCCCAGCACTGCCCTCCCCTAAATGAATTCGATGCCAGCAGGGAGCAGAGGCCAACTTACAGGTGGACATAGTAGTCCTCCGTGATCCGCTCGGCCACAAGCCGGCTCTGCTCCACTGTCAGGGTCATGGGCTTGTTGGACTGGCTGCACAGAACTTCACACTTCTTCTCGCTATTCATGAGAACCTGGAAAGGGGTGTTGACAATCCGGTCCCCTCTCAGCACCTCTCCTGCCATAAGAGAGACAGATCGAGCTCAGAGCTTCAGCTCTGAGGTTGCTGAGATTGGTATAGTCACACAAACAGAACCACAGGGCAAACAATGGACTTCCATGGGGTAGAAAGGGGGAGAGTGCTGACACATTGTGGTGATTGCAACCAATGCCACAAAACAATTTTTGTGTAAAAATTTTTGAATGAGAAACTAACTTGTGCTGTAAACTTTCACCTAAAGCACAATAAAATTATTTAAAAAAGGACTTCCGGGGCCTTTAGCAGTTCTTAGCCCTTCCCCATCTAGGTCCATGCCGATCTAACCTTCTACCTGTCACCCTCCCCTCCCCCTTTATGCCCTAGCACCACCAACCTCTCAGAGTTCTTCAAATATCTCACACTGTTTCATGCCTCTGGGCCTCACCCTCTCATGCCTGGAGTGCCCTTCCTTGCCCCATGCTCCCGGAAACTCCTCCTCACCTTTCAAACTCAGCTTCTATTTCACTCTCTCCTTGAAGACCTTCCTGACCTCTTCCGGGCAGAGCTTGTCACTCCCTCCTCTGAATTCCCTCCATACGGAGGCAGCATCATGTAGTAGTGAAGACAGTGGGCTCTAACTCCAGGCCATCTGTGTCTGAACTCTGGCTCTGCCACTTACTAGCTGAACAATCCCGAATAAGTCACTTAACCTCAATAAGCCTCAATTTCCCCATCTGTAAAATGGGGATAGAAGTACCTACCTCCTGAGAAATAAAGGCATCAATACAAGTAAAGTGCCAGGTACAGAGCAGGCAGGCAACAGATACTGTTAGTCAGCAGCATCGCCTCTGCACCTTTTCGTACACCAGTGATGGTACTCTGCACAGTGTGCTGATGTATTTATGTTCCAGGCTCCCCTACCCAATTATGAGCTCTTTAAGGGCAGAGATTGTTTCCTATTTTTCTGTCTTCAGACCCTGGTTCAGGCAGGGAGGGAAGGAGGGTGAAATCTAACCCCTGAGATTTTTAGCCAAAACATCTTTTTCCTTAGTGAACTGGCAGGCCCCTTGCATGCCTGCTGCCTCAGAATAACCTGCTGCCAGATGCTGTGCGAGCAGGCACTGAGCACCAAGGGACTGCCAATTAAACTGAACAGCACTTTCATTCCGAGCCATTCTAGCAATTCTACTATGATGATGTGAAACCGGGGCAAGCCGAAGGAGACTAATGCCTTCACGTGCACTTGGTTTAACACTTGCCTACCAAGTGTGGACACTTGGTGTGGCACTCTCTGTCTAGTCTTTCATTCACTCACAAACATGTACTGTGTACTGGCTATGTGACGGACCCTGAAGATACAACGGTGAGCAGGTGTACTTAAGGAGCTTATTACGGTCCAGTGGGAAGGTGGACTCTGATAAAGTAATCACAATAATGACAATACATCGTGTAACAAGAGGAACTTGCTTGAGACATGGGGGAATAGGCCTAGTAAAGTTTCCCTGAGAAAGTGGTGCTTGAAGTGAGCTCTAAAAGAAAAGAGGAGTTAACTACATAAAGAGATAACGGAAGAAAATCTAGATAGAAGGAACAGTATGTCTATGTGGTTGCAATGCAGAGAGCAAGGGAGACAGTGACTCAAGGGGAGCGTGAGAGATAGGCCAGAGCTAGACCTCATGGGGCCTGGGCCACACTGGAGGTTCGATCTTTATCCAGAGAGCAACAAAAGCCAATGAAAGGTTTCCAACAAAGGCAGGGGAAGACGTTACCTGATTCTGGTTACACAAAGATCACTTAGGCAGTTTTGTGAAAACATGGAGAATGCAAAGAACTGGCTGGAGGCCTGATAATGCAGGTGAGCCTGCAAAGCCCAGGGATGGACAGGCCAGCGGACAGCAAGGGCACCAATAAGACATCTGCATGGCCCACTGCTGCAGTGATTTGGGTCATCCTCTGCCATTTTACAGATGATGAAGCTGAAGACCAAAGAAGGACAGCGACTTGCCCGTGATCATATAAGGGAGTGTAAGCATGCTAAACACCTGGGCTCTTTCCTCTACACCAGGCCCGACTGCCCACTTCTGTTCAGGTCATCAGGGAGCTTGCCTAGGAGGGGAAGAAAACACAGAGAGCAGAACAGAGCTGCAGACCAAGGAAGGCAGGTAACACTTCTTGATATCTGGAAATTAAATTTAAACCAAGAAAGAGGACATACTGGTCTGGAATGGCTCCTTTCTAATGCAGAAGTATTCCTTTGAACTTTGTCAAGCTGGGAATAGACAGCCACCACGCTACATGAGCAGCAAGCTATGAATGGGGACCCCTAAGAGAATCTGATGTTGTACTCCAGTACATCTCCACAGTTGCTCCAACACACGCACCATGACACCAATCCCCATCAATGCGGTCATCATGAGCACAGCCCTCACACAGCCCAAATAAGCCTTTGGGCAGCCTGAGACAATGGAAACAATTCTGGCTTTTGAGTAAAAAAAAAAAAACAACAACAAAAAACCTGGGTTAAAATCTCAATTTCTCCACCTATGTGTCACATGACCCTGAGCAAGTGTTTCCAATCCATGAAGCCGCTGTTCCCTCTACTATGAAATGGAGGTAATCATATTTGGCTTGAGAGTTAACTACAAGAATCTGAGATAGTGCACAGAGTATGGTGCTTAAGGGTATGGACTCTGGAACAGGGTTTCTGAGGTTCCACCACTTACTAGGTGAGTGACCTGGAGCAAGTCACTTCACCTCCTTGTGCCTCATTTTCCTCATCTATAATCTGGGGATACCAAGAGTATCTACCTCATAGAATTGCTGTGAGAACAAGTAAGTTAAAGCACAGAAGTGTTCAGAATAGGCCTGGCTCATAGGAAGAGCACCACAAGTGGTGATGGTGATGGTGATGATGACGATGTAGCAGAGCACAAGGCTTGGCAATTCAACAGGCAGTCAATAAAGGATGTTTTTGCTCCACTCAGGTAGGACACTAACATTCACTGGATGCCTCCTGTCTGCTGGGGACTGGGCTAGAAGCTGAAAAGAGAGAGGGCTGTAAGACATAATCTTTCCTCTTAAAGAGTCCTTCTAAGGTAGAAAAGTCTCTAAGGTCCTTAAGGTCAGGGAGAGCGCTGTTCCATGTTTTCATCTCCAGGACTTAACAGAGAGACAGGCACAGAGTAAGCACTAATAACTGTGTCCTTCATAGATGCCTCCAAGTGTCTTTTCCTTTAAGCCTGAAATTTCACCAGCTGGAGAATTATTTAAATTAGAATCAAATGACTATCGTTTATGAAAGACTTGTGCCAGGCACTGTGCTAGGGGTTTCACACATTGAGACAAGCCCGTACAGCTTCACAACAACTATGGTGATGTCTCTGCTTGCTTTAGGGCCAAAAGTAATCACTCTTTTCAATTAAAAGCAGACGGTTATTGCTGTTATGTGCTGTCGAGTTGATTCCGACTCATAATCCATTGCCATTGAGTCAATTTCAACTCATAGCGACCCTATATGACAGCACAGAACTGCACCATAGGGTTTTCTAGGCTGTAATCTTTTGGGAGCAGACTGTCAGGTCTTTTTTCCCACAGCGCTGCGGGTGGGTTGGAACCACTGACCTTTCTGTTAGCAGCCAAGCACTTAACTACTGTGACACCAGGGCTCCTTAAAAGTCATAAGAGAGAAGGAGTTAACTAGAAATTAAGGGAGATCCAGTGCTGATTAGTAGCCTAAGGCTCTGACTCTGAAGCCAGGCTTCATGGATTCAAAGCCCAGCTTAGCCATTAACTACCTCCCTAGGGCTGTTATGACAGGATTAAAAGAGCTAATACATATGTAAACTAACCGGAACAGTGCCTAGCACATAGTAAGTGCTATAGAAGGGTTAACTGCCATTATTATTATGAAAAGATCTGGGTTCGCCTTTGGGACAGGCTGACAGTAGTATGAGAGAAGAACTTACCCAGATTCTCTGCCTTGTAGGTTATTTTCCTGGGCTGGCAGAAGGGCAGTGAGTAGTATTCATAAGGTAGCTGGGTTCGAGAGCTGGTGAGCTTCACAGCCTGGTGGGAGAAAAGAGGCCATTACTCCTGAATACAGCAGTAGTTTTCCGGATCAAGATGACTGTTTCAGTAAGCCTTCCCTGGCACCCCAACATCTTTAGTATACTTGACAATATTGTCTAATAAACAAACTAACTGCAGTAGTTCCAGACTACAGCATACGGAGCACAGTTCTAAATTATTTCACATTTCATTAGTTTTAGACTACATTATAGGTTTAGTTTAAAAACACAATCAAATTCAATATATACCGAGTCATGAACATGTCGATACCCCTTGACCCAATAATTTATCTTCTGTGAATCTTTCCTGAGGAAATAACTACAAATGAGGGGAAAGAACTCGAGGCACAAAGTGGTCCACTCCTTATTCATAACCATAGTGGCCTCCCCTAAGTTCTTTCAACACGTCAAGCTCTCTCCTGCCTCAGGCTTTGAACCTGCTGCTCCTTTCTGCCCTACTCTGTGCATACCTGGCTCCTTGTCATGTTCAGGACTCAACGTGAAGGCCCTCGCCCGGGCGGCCTTCCCTATCCATCTCACCTAAAGGAATGCCCCACTACTGTCTGTTTCAGCACTCTCAGTTTCCTTCATAGTGCGTTTGCTAAGATGTCATTATTTTGTTTACCTCTTGTTTATCAGTCCGTCCCACTTGAATTTAAGATCTAAGCTCTATAAGGGCAACGGCCATGGGCATCTTGGTCACTTCTGTAATCCCAATGCCTAAGCACAGAGTTAAAAAAAAAAAAAAAAACAACTCACTGCCCTCCAGTCGATTCAGACTCATAGTGACCCTGTAGGACAGAGTAGAACAACCCCACAGGGTTTCCAAGGAGCAGCTGGTGAATTCAAACTGCCGACCACTTGGTTAGCAGCTGAGCTCTTAATCACTGTGCCACCATGGCACAAAGTAGGTGCTCATTAAATGTTTGCTGAATGCGAGAAGAGAGGAAAAATGAAAAACAACCAAAAGCCCCTACAATGGGAAATCAGTCAATAAACCATGATACAGTCATCAGTGAAATATAATGCAGCCATTAAAACCGAGGCTTAGGAAGACCACGAAGGAGAAGGTTTAGGAAATGATGCAAGCACAGAGAATACAGCTCTGGAAATGGTGACAGATGCTTCCTGAACAAATGCTACACTTAACCAGCAATCCCCACTCCTCAACATATCCAAGCATATTAAGGGGCTCTGAGAAGGTCTACAGTAAAGAAACCTGGTTGGCTTTGTTAATCTAGCGCTACTGTGAATATACTGCAGTTTGGGCAATACTGACCTAATGTTGTATGAAAGAAGCAGGTTAACAGATGCATATGTAGGAGAAATACAAACCACTGCATATATACAATAAAATCTTATAGATTTAATATTCATGATTTTGACTACAGTCAACTCAAATTCTGGGTTAAAGTTGAAAGAGGTACAGGAGGAAGTCACAGACAACCCAAAACCATGGAGAAAATAGAACCAAACAAAATGTTGCAAAAAAAGAATTTTAATCTAAGTGTAATTAAAATTATCTTTGTTGTTGCTGTTAACTGACACCAAGTTGGCCTCGACTCAGGGCAACATCATGCCAATGGAACAAAAGTCTACCTGGTCCTGCGTCATCCCTATGATAAGTTCCAGATCAGACCTTTGTGATCTGCAGGATTTTCACTGACTGATTTTCGCAAGCAGATTGCCAGGCCTTTCTTCCTAGTCTGTCTTAGTCTGGAAGCTCTGTTGAAACCTGTTCAGCATCACAGCAACGTGCAAAGCTCCACCGACAGACAAATGGTAGCTATACATGAGATGCACTGACCAGGAATCAAACGTGGGTCTTCCACATGGAAGGCAAGATGTCTACCACCAAACCACCTGTCATCCATAAAATTATCTTTACTATAGGACAATTCCTCATACACCATCCAAAAGTGTAAATGCTTTTTAGAATACAGATCTACAACCCTTATTTGAAACTCTTGCTTTGGAATGAATAATTTTCCAGATTTTAGAATATATATTCTAAATATAATGTGTATATATCATAGGTTTTGAAACACCCTCCAGTTGGGTCTGGAGCTGTACCCTGGAGCTGGTGATACAGCACACAACAAGACTGATAAGATCTCAATCCTTTTAAAATTTGATTTATGGCAGTTTTAATTTTTCTACGTATGTATCATGTTATGGGTTGAACTGTCCCCCAAACATATGTGTTGTAAATCCTAACGTCTATGTCTGTGGTTATAATTCCATTTGGGAATGGGTCGTCCTTGTTATGTTAATGAGACAGGATTAGTATAGGTGTGTCTTCAGTAAATCTTTTTTTGAGACATAAAGAGATTAAACAAGCAAGCTGAGAAGTAGAGATGGAAGAAGAGAGATGGCAAGCCACATGAAGATCCCCTAGGAGCAGAAGCTCAGAAGAGACAACGATTTTCCCTCAAAGCCGACAGAGGGAGAAAGCTTCCCCTAGAGCCGGCACCCTGAACTCAGACTTCTAGCCTCCTAAACTGTGAGAAAATAAATTTCTGTTTGTTTAAGTCACCCACTTGTAGTATTTCTGTTATAGCAGCACTAGATAACTTGTTGTTGCTGTGTGCAGTCGATTCGATTCCGACTCATAGTGACCCTATAGGACAGGGCAAAACTGCCCCATAGGGTTTCCAAGGAGCGGCTGGTGGATTCGAACTGCCACCCTCTTAGTTAGCAGCCTGAGCTCTTAAACCACTTCGCCATCAGGGCTCCACTAGATAACTAAGACATATTATTTATACTTTTAACCTATAAACTGGTTAACCTCCCCCTGGATAATAAGAAGTTATAAGCATACCTGATGCCCCCAATGAGCATGACGTGTAGTAATTTGAAATTCTGCTAATACCTAAAAAGTGGTGGGAAAGAAGGAGCATGCGCATGAGGGCGAGTCCTAAGGATGGCCCTTCGTGACTTTCTTGTTTTCTGCTTCTCCTTCTGAACGCTGTGATTCAGAATGAAAACTTTATTTTCATGCATCCTCACTGTTTTGCTTTAGTGCATACCAATAAAAATGTGGTTCACATTATCACGGTAATGAAGCAAGAAATGTATGTTTATTTTAGAGGCAAAATTTATTTTCATAACTTTATACAGTTATGATAGAATCATTAAAGATCCAAAGGACTACTTAAAAATTTCAACCACAAGCTAATTTTGCCTACAGGAGACCAGTGTGGTAGTCAAGAAGTTGGGGATTTATGGAGGCATGAGAATGCCAAATATCCTACAGTATAAACACTGCACAAAAATAAAGATTAAGAAACATTTACCAAAGTGTTAATAGGAGTGGTATCTGGGTGATGGCAGAGGGAAGTCCCTTCAGCTCGGGAAAAGGCCTCAGCTTAGAGCCCTTGTACAAGGTCAGGAACCCTCCCTGGGGGCGGTCTGTATACGACTGGTCCATGCAGAGGAGTAGGGACCTGGTTCCCTTGCTTCAATTTGAACAACTCTAAAGAGCCATTCCAGCTCCAGAGCCTCCCACGGTCTTTGCTGCACCACTGCTGCTCGACTTTTGCCCCTGTGCAATCCCACTTCCCTCACTCCCTCACAAGTGCTGACCCCAGGGCCTCCCCCATAAATCTCCTGCACAAAAATTATGACCTCAGAGTCTGTTTCCTGGGAACCTGACTCAAGATGACACTCCCCCACTGGGGCTCTGAGAATGCCACCAACAATCCATTGTTGTAGAGACATTAATCTCAGTGCCAGCCTGCCCAATGCCCCTGCTCAACCAGGAGATTCCAGTCCCTACTCTCCACCCTTGCCATGGCTGATGGCCCAAAGGTGGGCAACTACCTTGAAAAGGTGAGGTGGTCCAGCTGGATAGCTTTCATGCACCAACCCGCCCTATCTACTTACCACCTACTCTACTATTTACTTGTACCTGACTCATTTTTACTTAGATGCATTTATTTAATAAGCAGGCATTATATCTCTATTAAAAATGGAAAACTAACAATGACAGCCATAAAATCATGAGCTGATGTAGTAGCTATATTTCTTAATATACATTAAAAGAAAATAATTATTAAAATAAATATGTCATCACTCCAGTATGTAGTACACAATTTGGAAATAATGACCTGGAGAACCCAGCTGGTGGCAGAAGGTAAAACTGAAAAAATAGAAGGCCATAACAGGCTGTGTACAAGTTAGGCAGAGAAAGCTGGTAACAGAGAGGAGAATGGAGCAGATGAAAGAGGGAAGCAGAGATACCATAGATGAGGAGGCTGGCTAAGAGACAGAGAGACACAAACATATACAGAGATGGTGACACAGAAAGAGCCAGAAACGGAGACAGAGCAGAGACAAAGAGAAAGAGAGAGACAAAAAGAGGAGAGGATATGCTCACAGGCAGAGCCATGGAGAGCCATAGGCACAGAGAGAGATGGAGGGTCAGAGGCAGAGTTCCTGGACCTGCTGGGTTCCTGAGGACACTCTACTTCCTACCTGTGCAGCGAACCCTCTTTTCACAGGGCACTGCCACTGGTCTTTGTTCTCTGCAACCACAGGATGTACGCAAACAAAACAACTCCCTTGGTCCTCCAGCTGGAATGCCTGGCACAGAGGCTCCAAGAGTCCAGGAATTCACTTACCTTGATTTCTACAGGGTCGTTCTGGTGGAAGTTGATTGGTGCAACTCCAGGGACATAGAAGGCTCTCGTTTCGCATATGAGAGAGAGAAGCAGCAGGGACCATGACAACCAATCCTGCTTGGAAGAAGAGAGGCCCAGCTGGAATGGTGGAAAAAGGTGACCATCACCCTGGGGCAGATAAAGTCACTCCACCTTCATGTCTGCTTTACCTGACCCAGAGTTGTCCTCCCTCTGGGAAGCCTGTAAGTGCTGCCACACAAATGCCACCAAGAGAGTTACAACACACTGATGCTGCATTTCAGAAATTAGCCATAAAATGAGTCAAGTAATTAACACCAAGGAAAAAGCAGACTGTTAATACAGGAGCCACATCTCTCCGCTTCCGGATCAGTCTTCTCTCAACAATTTCATGTTGCATCGCTCTCCAATACCCACCGCCACCAGTTGCTGAGTCGACTCCAACTCATGGCAATCCCATGTGTGTCACAGCAGAACTACGCTTCACAGGATTTTCAATGGCTGATATGTTGGAAGTATATCGTCAGGCCTTTTTTCCAAGGCACATCTGGGAGGACTCAAACTTCCAACATTCCAGTTAACAGTGCCTGCACCACCCAGGGGCTCCCTCTCCAATAAAGCTAGAAGGAAAAAGCTCCACAATGTTCCATTAATTCTCATTTCTCCTTATGGCACAGGTTTGCTTTGTCAGGAAGCTCCAACAGATTTTCCTGGTAGCCTTCTCCAAAACTGTACTGACCTCATCACCTCCCACTCTCTGCCTCCCTGCTCACTTGCTCCAGCCACACTGGCCACCTTTCTGTCACCTGATCATAGCAAGTCCTTTGCCACCCCTCAGGGACTTTGCCCTCACTGTCCCCTCTGCCAGAATGCCGTTCCCTCAAATAACTGCATGGCTCATCTCACCCCTAATTTCATTCAGGTCTCTCTCAAATGCCTCCTCAGAAAAGCCTTCACTTCACGGACCATGTTAGTAAAATAATATTCTCAGGGCTCCCACGACCCATTTCTCCATCATCTTACTCTGCTTTATTCCTCTTCATCATCTTACTCTGCTTTATTCCTCTTCATGTACAATATGTATTTGTTTTTTGCATATTATCTGCTCCCTCCACTTGAATGTAAACTATGGGAGCAGGGGCTGTATCCCTAGTGCCACAAACAGTGCCTGGCACAGACTAGGCACTCAGTAAATATTTGCATGCAGGATAGTCACTTGGGAATCAAAGGCAAGAAAGATCTATTTCTGGCCTCAAGAAATTCAACCCATCAGTGCTGGCCAAAGCATCCCTTTCCCTTTGGCAATAACGTCTCTTCACCTCCTCAAGGAACTAGAAGAGCTACCTGCCTGATTGCTCTCCCTTTGCCTGGTCTCACCAAGGACTTTTGTTGTCCATACACCTGAATCACCAACTCAACTGTTTCTGCATCTGCCTCCTCTTTCCAACCTCTTTACTGCTGCTATGTTTCAGACCCTCATTTCCTCCCTCCTGGACGAAGGTCACAGCCTCCTGGCTGATCATCTTGCCACTGCAGCCCCTCCACTCACCAAGCTAATAAATACACACACACTCTTTCTCTCTCGGATGATTCTTTCTGAAATTAAGTTTTATAGGGCATCAGAATCACCAAGGGAGCTTGCCAAAAATACACTCATCTGCATTTTTATATGGACCACAAGTTGAGAAAAATGGCTTTAAACATTTAAAGTTCTGAGCTCGGTGCACTTTTTGTAGATAGATAGCTAGGTCAAAGTCTTAAAAGCAATATGCTCACAGTGTTCCCCCCGCCCCCCGATTTGTCGTAAACTTATATAAGCATCTGCCATTTGATGTGAATTTAGTTACAACATTCATTATAAAATGTGAAATGATAGTTTGACCCCAATAAAGACAGTGAAAAACGGCTAAGACTATTGCACTGTATTTGGTAATCAGGAGCTCAGCAGAATAAGGGGTAGAATAGTGTCATCTTTAAAAGAGATAAGGTTAGAAGGTAGAAAATTGCCTCATGGGGCAGGTTTTGGTATAGGAAGAGAATATGGTTTTTTTTTTTAAACTTTTTATTTTGAAATAAATTTAGATTTACAGAAGAGTTGCAAAGATAGCATAGTCTCTATATACCCTTCACCCAGCTTCCCCTAACTTTTAACATCTTACATAACCACAAACGAGTAAGGCTTTTTAAAAATAACCAGCTTTTTAAAAAGTTTTAAAAAGCAATATATATACAGTAAGTAACTCAAACAGTACAAATGGGTAGACCCTGAAAAATAAATCTTCCTCCCACACTCCAGCTCCCCACAGACAACTGCTATTAGCAGTTCCTTGGAAATCCCGCTAGAGACAGTCTATGCATGTACAAAGGGAGGGGCTTACTGCTGTGGGTCTACCTTGAATACAACAATAACAAATAGATTTTTATTATTCTTTCTTCTTGAGTAGTAATGGAAAGCCTGTCGACTGTGGGCTGGTTACAGCATCCGATTTCCTCTCCATCAGAGGATTTCCTCCACTTGGTCCGTCATCTGGAGACTTTGGCCCTCCCTCTTTGGAGCCCTTTGCTAGCCCTCATTTGTCAGTCCTTAGAATGCGGTTGCTTCATGTGGGAGAAATAAATCCTGCCCTCTTTTTTCTTCTTATTCTTCTTTGTACCTGAATTCCAACTGACCCAAACATAAGGAAGACAAATCCTGTATTACTAGCATAAACTGCCACTCAAAACTTGTCCTGAATTTTTGAAAAACTAGGCAGAAACCAGACATCCTTAACCAAAGATACTATCAACAAACCATAAATCAATTTATCTTAGAAGAAGGGTGAAGAAATGAAAAATGGCAAAGGATACTTCCACAATAAGCTAGAATCTTTGAACCTAATTGGTAATATTAAAGTTGGCAACCAAAACCAATTCAGAAGTTTAGCTGAGAACTAATGACTACACCAAGATACACTGTCAGTTTTGGGTGCTAAAAAGTCACTGGTTTCATATGGCTGGAGAGACTGTAAACTGGAACACTTCTGTGGGTGGGAGGCAATTTGGCATTCTCTATCAAAAGCCCCCTAAAAGTACATACTCTTTGACCCCGCAATTGTACTTCTAGACATGTCAAGAAAAATATAACAAGTATGCCAAAAACGTACAAAAGAAAATGTTCACCACAGCATTGTTTAAAATACTGAAATAGTTCACTACTTATAACATTAAAATGTCCAATATTAGGGGAATGGTATATCCAGTTATGCAGTCATTAAAAATGATAATGTATTATTTCCTTAGTGGGTATGTCCAAGTTTTAGTTTTAAGTTCGAAAAGGCAGGGCATAAAGCACTATACGGCAGCATTCCTTTTTTATCTTTGGAAAGATTTAAGAGGTGAAATGAGTTACCTGGGGTATCTGAGTGGTGGACATTTTTGTGTATCTGTATTTTATAATTTTTTTTGAAGATTATACAGTATTTATACCACTTACGAAAAATAATAAATAAAAGCGGCAAAAGAAAACATCCTAAGAACAATCCTAAGCCTTTCCAGGAGTACCTCCCATCTTTCCTTTCTAAGCCTTCAGGGAGACGCAGCACCACTCGCTCAGGAGAGGCTGCCTCTGAGCCTTTGCTCAGGCTGTATACCCCTCAGACTCGCCTTATTCAAGTACTACTTACCCTTCAAGGTCCAGTTGAAGTGTTTCTTCCTGCAAGAACCTCTCTCAGATCCCCACAGGGGGGATTTATTCTCTTCCTCCCTTACTTTCCAAGGCACTTTGTCAATATCTCTATGATGGCACCAGAGGCAAGAGAATGGAAACATTACCTGATACCCAAATGAACTTTCTCACCTATACACGTTCAAAGACTGCTGCTTATTAGTTTATTTGACACATGTATAAATCTGAACTTGTTTAAAGTCTTACTATAGCATTTTTTGTGTTGAGTTATGGTCATTTAAGTATCTGCCATCTCCTCTACTTGCAGGAATCACTTGTCTAGCTTCGTTGATGGGATATTCAATAAATTTTTTTTTTTTAAATTGTGCTTTAGGTGAAAGTTTACAGCTCAAGTTAATCTTTCACACAAAAATTTATACACATATTGTTATCTGACACTAGTTGCAATCCCAATAATGTGACAGCACACCCCCCTTTCCACCCCGGGCTTCCTGTGTCCATCCAAACAGCTCCCGTCCCTTTCTGCCTTCTCATCCTGCCTCTGGACAGGAGCCACTCATTTAGTCTCGTGTATCTTCTTGAACTAAGAAATACACTCTTCACGAGTATTATTTTATGTTTTATAGTCCACTCTAATCTTTGTCTGAAGAGTTGGCTTCGGGAATGGTTTTTGTTCTGGGTTAAGAGAGAGTCCGGGGGCCATGTCTCCGAGGGTTCTGCTAGTCTCAGTCAGACCATTAAGTCTGGTCTTTTTCCGTGAATTTGAGTTCTGCATCACACTTTTCTCTTGCTCCGCCAGGGACTCTCTGTTGTGTTCCATCAGGGTGGTCACTGGTGGTAGCAAGGCACCACCTAGTTCTTCTGGTCTCAGGCTGATGGAGTCTCTGGTTTATGTGGCCCTCAATAAATTCTTATCAAACAAATTAATAATAAGCACCAACCAAGCTTTGATCTATACAAACGTGAAACCATCTATTCGCATACAGGTTTAATACTACGGTTCTTAATCTTCGCTGTATCCCCTTGAGAATCTGGTTTAAAAAAAAAAAAACCCTCACATTTAAGGATTTCGTGACACCCTCCCCCACCTTCTCACCTGTCCATAGACCTAGGTTGAGAACGTCTACCACCCCCACAACCTATCTGCATGTCTAGGATAGCAGTTCTCAACCTTGATGCATATTAGAATAACTTGAAGAATTTTTTTAAAATACTGATCTCATCCCAGACCAATTAAAAGTCAGAATCTCTGAGAGATGGGGCCCTCGCATCAGTATTTTTAAAAGGTCTCTAGAGCTTTACTACTCAAGGTGTTATCTGTGGAAAGCAGCACCAGCATATCTGGAAGATTTTTAGAAATGCAGAATCTCAGGCCCTACCCTAGAACTAGTAAATCAGAACCTACTTTTAAGCAAGTTCCCCAAATCGAAGTTTAAGAACCACTGCTCTGCTCTGGGTAGAAGGGTCTATCCTAGAAAATACAAATCCCTTAGAAGGAAGGTGCGGGGGCTGTATGTCTCTTTGACCAGGTGTAAAACTACACCCTGATAATCAATAGGGAGGCAGCTTTCATATACCGGGGAAAGCATGAGTTTGGGGCCCTAACATAACGGCAGGTGTGCATCCTCAGCTGTGCATCCTTAGCTGGTCAACTTTGCTGGGCTCCATGTCCTCATTTATTAGGCTGGATTCATGTGGCAGAAGCGGGGATCAAAACACATGGTTTTGAAAATGCTGAATCACCAGTAAACCACCACCCTTAGGTAGGGTAGTATCACTATCTCTTGCTAATCAAAAACATATGTGTTCTGAACTCCCCCTGGACACCTGGCCTCTCTGCCTTATCTGATATGTGATTTGAAGCCTAGACAGATGATTACAATCTCCTCTAGCTATCAAGTCAATTAAATCTAAGAAGTTACTCCAGTTCCACCTTCCTCTGAAACAGAATCCTCCAATCGTAGCTGAGATATACCGCCCTGGGGGAACTCAAGGGCTCCCTGAGAGCTCAGGCTGTGAGGAATAAAAAGCAAATCCTGAAAGACTTCAATACACTCTTTAGTTCCAAAGTCTCAAACCCCGGGAGCAAGTACACACACACAAAACAAAAACAAACAGACATAGCAACGAAGATAACACTCACCCTGGCAGGAAAACATGCCAAAAAGCAACAAGAAGCCACAGAGTCCCTGAGCACATGGCAAGGCACTACGGTGGACATGGACCCTCCTGTCCATGTGCTGAGTCCCTACTTTGCGCTTAGCATTTTACAAACACTGATTTGTGCCATCCTCACAACCCACCTGGGAGATGAGGATTTTTGCCATCATTTCACAGATGACCAGTTAACCCAAGACCCAGAGATTAAATAACCTGCCCAAGGTCACCGAGCCAAAATATAGAGGCAGGTGAATTGCATTACAAGATGATGAGTACGTAATGATGATGTTGCTAACAATGGCAGTTAACATTTACTGAATGCTGACTATGTGCCAGGCACAGTTCAGGTTCTTTTCACGCACTAACTCAGTGAATCTTCACAACAATCCTGAGGTAAGGACTCTTTTATCATCCTCATTTCATAGAGAGGAACTGAGGCCCAGAGAGGTGGCATAACTTGCTCAAGGTTAAAGCTAGTAACTGGCTGAGCCATAACTTGTGCCCAAGCAATCTAACTCTCAAAGAGCCCTGCAGCCATGATGGTTAAGCCCTCAGCTGCTAACCTATTACTGCTGTCCTGTGAAAGATGTGTACCTGTGTTTTATTGACTATGCAAAGGCATTCGACTGTGTGGATCATAACAAATTAAGGATAACACAGCGAAGAATGGAAATTCCAGAACACTTCACTGTGCTCATGTGGAACACAGACAGCTCATACTGTACACAGACGAAGAGGCAGTCGTTCATACAGGACAAAGAGATACTGTGTGGTTTAAAGTCAGGAAAGGTGTGCTTCAGGGTTGTATCCTTTCACCACACTTATTCAATCTGTATGCTGAGCAAATAACCCGACAAGCTGGACTATACGAAGAATGTGACATCAGGATTGGAAGAAAATTCATTAACAACCTGCAATATGCAGATGACACAACCTTACTTGCTAAAAGTGAAGAGGACTTGAAGCACTTACTGATGAATATCAAAGACTACTGTCTTCAGTATGGATTACATCTCAGAATAAAGAAAACAAAAATCCTCACAACTGGACCAATAAGCAACATCACGATAAATGGAGAAAATATTGAAGTTGTCAATGATTTCGTTTTACTTGGATCCACAATCAACGCCCACGGATGCAGCAGTGAAGAAATCAGATGACATACCGCATTGGGCAAATCTGCTGCACAAGATCTCTTTAAAGTGTTAAAAAGCAAAGATGTCCCTTTGAGGACTATGTGCGCCTGACCCAAGCCATGATATTTTCAATCGCCTCATATGAATGGGAAAGCTGGGCAATGAATAAGGAAGCCCGAAGAAGTGATGCCTTTGAATTATGATGTTGGCAAAAAATACTGAATATACCATGGACTGCCAAAGGAACAAACAAATCTGTCCTGGAAGAAATAAGGCCAGAATGCTCCTTGGAAGCAAGGATGGTGAGACTTCATCTCATGCACTTTGGATATGTTATCAGTAGGGCCTAGTCCCTGGAGAAGGACGACATGCTTGGCAAAGTTGAGGGTCAGCGAAAAAGAGGAAGACCCTCAATGAGATGGACTGACAAACAGTGGCTGCAACAATGGCCTCAAGTATAACAACGATTGTTGAGGATGCTGCAGGACTGGGCAGTGTTTCATTGCTGCACACGGGGTCGCTATGAGTCGGAACCAACTTGATGGAACCTAACAATAACAACATAATTTGTGCCCAGTCAGTCTGACCCCCAAGGAACCCTGTCCACACAATGGTTAAGTGCTCAGCTGCTAACCCAATGTTGCTGTCCTGGGCCATTGAGTCAATTCCTACTCACAGTGACCCTACAGGACAGAGTAGAACTGCCCCATAGGGATTCCTAAGCTGTAATCTTTAGGGGAGCAGATCGCCAGGTCTTTTCTCCCACAGAGCAGCAGGTGGGTTCAAACTGCTGACCGTTCGGTTACAGCTGAGCGTTTAACCTTTGTGCCACCAGGACTCCTCCTATAAAGATCACAGCCTAGAAAACCCTATGGGGCAATTCTACTCTGTCACATGAGGTTGCTATAAGTCGAAAATCAACTCAACAGTACCTAACAACAACAGTTTGACCCCAAGGTCCATGCTTTTACCAGTACAGAAATTAATTTGCCGTCTATTTATTGAACATCTACTATGTGTAAGGCTCTGTGCAAGCCTCACAGAATGCATGCTAACAAGGAGCTTTCAGTCAGTTGGCAGATGGCAACAAGTCATTGACCAATCACAACACTAGATCCCGAATGCTATCAGTGGCCTAAGGACTGCAGGTTGGGGAGTAGACAGGACCAGCAACATACCAAGTCTTGAAGGGGGGGATGTAGATCTAAAAACTCAAATCTACTCTAAGGCCTGAAGGGAGAGGAGAGGGAAGAGAGAAGTGGTATTCCAGGAATGTCAAAGAACAGGCACAAAGGCCTAGTGGCAACTATAAGGAATTCTGGTGGGAGGCAGGTGCTTCTTAAACTTTAACGTGCACAC
This sequence comes from Trichechus manatus latirostris, assembly GCF_000243295.1. Taxonomy (NCBI): domain Eukaryota; kingdom Metazoa; phylum Chordata; class Mammalia; order Sirenia; family Trichechidae; genus Trichechus; species Trichechus manatus. The sequence continues at coordinate 31,772,210 of NW_004443944.1, forward strand.
GAATTACCTGGAGACCTTGTTAAAATGCAGATTATGATTCAGCAGGTCTGGGGTAAGGCCTGAGATTCTGCATTTCTAATGAGCTCCCTGGAGAGGCTGATACTGCTGGTCTTGAGATCATACTTTGAGAACCACTTGTGTAGCAGAAAAAGCACAGGCTTTGGGGGCCGTACAGACATGAATTCAAATCCTAGACCTACCAATTCCTAGCTGTGCAATAAATAATAAGTAAATAAATACTATATTAAAGGCATCCCATTTGGAAAGAAGTAAAAGTGCCTTTATTTGCATATCACATGATCCTGTACACAGAAAATGCTCAGGAATCCACAAAACAACTACTAGAACTAATAAACAAGTTGACCAAGGTCACAGAAAACAAGATCAATATATAAAAATCAACTGTATTTCCACATACCGGCAACAAACAATCCAAAAATAATTAAGAAGACAGTTGCATTTATAACAGCATCAAAAAGGATAAAATATTTAGAAAAAACCTTTAAAAATGACTTGTATGCTGAAAATTACAAAGTATTACTAAGAGAAATGAAAAATCTACATGATTGGAGAGATATTCCATGTTCATGGATTATAAGACTCAATATTATTATGATGGCAATCCTCCCCAAACTGATCTATAGATTCAATACTATCCCTATCAAAATCCCAGCAAGCTTTTTTGTAGAAACTGACAAGCTGATCCTAAATTTATATGGAAATACAAAGGGCTCAGAATACCCAAAATAACTTAAAAAAAAAAGAGGATTTATACTACCCCACTTCTAAACTTACTAAAAAATTAAAGCAATCAAGACAGTATGGTAATAGTAGGCATATAGATCAATGGAACAAAATTTAAGAGTCCAGGAATAAATGCCTACATTTACAGTAAATTGATTTTTAACAAAGGTGCAAAAGCAATTCAATGGGGAAAGGATAGTCTTTTCAACAAATGGTGCTCAGGCAACCGGGTATACATATGCAAAAGGAACCTCAAACCATACACATAAATTAACTCAAAATGGATTATAAAGCCTAAATAGAAAAGCTAAAACTATAAAACTTCTAGAAGATAGAAAATCTTCATGATCTTGGGTTAGGCAAAGATGTCTTAGATACAACACCAAAAGCACAATCTATAAAATAAAAAAAACTGATAAACTATATTTCATCAAAATTAAAAACTTTTACACTTCAAAAGATACCATTAAGAAAATAAAAAGACGAGCCACAAATTGGGAGAAAAATTTTTGCAAATCATACATCCAATAAGAGATTTGTATCCAGAATATATAAAGAAATCTTATAACTTAATAAGAAGGAGAAAAACAACTGAATTTAAAAATGGGCAAAAGATTTATGCAGAGATTTCACAAAGATATACCAATGGCTAACAATCTCATGAAAAGATGCTCAATATAATTTGTCATTAGAAAAACCACACCCACTAAAACCAAAAAACCAAACCCATTGCTGTGGAGTCGATTCTGACTCATAGCGACCCTGATAAACTGAAAAAGACAAGACAGTAACAAGTGTTGATGAGGATGTGGAGAAACTGGAATCCTTATATACTGTTGGTGAGATAATCAAGTGGTACAGCCACTTTGGAAACAGTTCGGCGGTTCCTTAAAAAGTTAAACATAAACTTACTATAAATCAAAAAAACCAAACCCGTTGTCAAGTCAATTCTGACTCATAGCGATTCTGTAGAGAAGTGTAAACTGCCCCACAGGGTTTCCAAACAGCAGCTGGTGGATTTGAACCGTTAACCGTTTGGTTAGTAGCCAAGCTCATAACTACTGTGCCACCAGGGCTACAAACTTACCATACTACCCAGCAATTTTAATCCTAGGTATTTACCCCAGAGAATAGGAAATGTATGTCCATACACTTGTAATGAATGTTCACAGCAACTTTAATCACAGTAGTCCAAAACTGAAAACAATCCAAATGTCCATCAATTAGTGAATGGATAAACAAAATGTATCCATACAATGGAATACTTACTCAGCAGTATAAAGGAATTAACTACTGATAGATGTTACTACCCAAATGAACCTCAAAAACATTATGCTAAATGAAAGAAGCCAGATGCAAAAGTTTATATATTGTATGGTTTCATTTATATGAAATGCCCAGAAAAGGCAAATCTATAGAGACAGAAAACAGATGAGTGGTTGGCTGGGTGGAGCAGAGACTGATTCCAAGTGGGCATAAAGGAACTTGTTAGAGTGGCAGAAATGTTCTAAAATAATGTGTCATTCTGGTGATGGCTGCACAAGTCTACACTTTTTGTAAAAATTATTGAATTGTATACTCACAATGGGTGATTTTAGGGTATTAAATTACACCTTGATAAATCTGGGGCGGGGGTGGGGGTGGGGGTGGGGGAAGCTAGAGGTAGGGTATAGGGAGACATAAATAAAACAAGTTTGGCAATATACTGATACTTGTTGAAACCAAGTGATGGGTAATGAGCATTTATTATACTATTTTTTCTACTTTTGCGTATGTTGGAAATCTTTATAATAAAAAGTTTAAAAACAGAAACATTTTTATATGCATAAAAATTGCAAGTGGGCATAAAAGAACTTGTTGGGATGGCAGAAATGTTCTAAAGTATTGTGTCACTGTGGTGATGGTTGCACAAGTCTACACATTTACTAAAAATCATTGAATTGTACACTCACAATGGGTGATTTTAGATAGTATAAAAAAAGCCATACGATTTTAAAAAGGTCACTCTGCTACCCCCATCTGAAAATGTAGCCCTTTATTTCCATTCATCAAAGGTAAATACTCTTTTTTTTTTTCTTCTCCAGAATATTTTATATGCATAATAATGTTCTGGAGAAAAAAAAAAAAGTACTTTTGATGAATGGATTGGGGGTAGCAGAGTGACCTTTTTAAAAATTTTATGACTTTTTTATACTATCTTTTTTCCATATACGTAGATCACCTTTACTCAAAATAAATACATTTATACTTTAAAAAGGGGGTGGAGATGGACTGCTTCTGAAACTACTTGGGTGAGTTCCCCTGAAGGTGTACAGAAAGTGGGACACAACAAGGCAAGAATGATGCAGAGGGGATTCTGGCATCTTGTATATGGGTAACTGGACCAGATCAGCAATTCTTAACCTTGGGGAGGGTGTCATGAACTCCTCACAGACCCTCCTCCCACGGGAAAAAAAAAAAATTCCAATACACATAATCTGGTAGATGATTCCGGAGAGATCAGGGATCTAGAAATTTATGAGCTCCTGATAAGGCCCCTGGACTGGATACTGTTTCTTTACCCTCTGCTGCCCTGACAGCCTGATAGAAGAACACTGCATTTCTGCAAGGAAGTTAAGGAGCAGCAAATTCTTGGGAAACTCCTTTGTATCGTCCTTTAATTTTTAATTGATCACCACAGTAACTCCCATGTGAGGTTCAGTCTGAGAAGCCAATTAAGTATTCAGCAAACACCTTCTGCAATGTTCAGAGCTCTGAAAGGAGCAGGGGTCCTAAGAGATGTGAACCAGCCCATTCATGGTTATTTTGCTCTACTTGGTTTCCAAGTCACAAGATGGCAAAGTAAGCGTGTCAAGGAACAAGGTGATGGCAGTCTAGAAGTCCTTTATGCTATAATCTAATATTTCATCACTGGCAAAGATATGACCTGGAAAGCTGTAAAACTCAAGAGACGCAAGAATCAAGGTCTTTCTCTCCCTGTTTTATTCTTGGGGGTGAGACACACAGAAAAATTTCTTCCAAACAACAGCCCAATGAAAGGATGCTAGGGCTAAAAAGTACAGCCCCACAAAAACTTGCCCCACCCAGTTTGAAAAGTGTGAACAATTAACCTCTACCAAGGAAAACAGGAAGTTTCCTCTGAGAACTGAAAATATTTCATTCACTCACATTTCTCTGTGACCAGAAGTTAACCTTTTCTTTTCTGGAACCCCTCTGCTTTGTAATCTCCTTTCCCATAAATAGTATCATCCACTCTAGCCAGTCTGAACAGTCTTTTTGGCCACTGTTCTATGCCTTTCCTTAACAATAAGCTAAATTCTTCTCTCTCTTTCTCAAAGTCACCATTTTAAGACCACATTAATAACTGCTCCCCAGATTAACAACAGCAAAAAGGCTCTGGGGCACAGTCTGCCAACAGTTAACAAAAATAATCAATTACCCAACCAGTTAAAGCTGCCTAAGAATTCAACCACACATGAATGACAGCTAAAGACCACTTACCAAGCAGCCCCATGGAGCTAAATAACTCAAGAGCAAGAAAAACAGAACCACATTAGCCACAGGAGATCTGAAAATGTAGCCTTTATTTCAGAGACCATAGATACAGAGTAGCTGTTGAGCAGACACACATAAAAAAAGACTCAAAAAACTGCTACTGGGGTAGGGAAAACCCTCAACAGGCTGTGGAAGCTCAGATGGAACTAATAACTACCCTCACAAAGCAACAGGCAACCGACTTAAACCTTGAGGCGGAGAACTGCAGAAACAAAACATAAGGAATGCACTGATCTTCTCTCATCCCTTTGGGTATTTATAAAAGAACTTTCAGCTGGTCCGAGCAACGGGCTTATATAGTTCACTACTGGAAGATTTAAATACTTGGAATAGAAAAGAGTACTCAAAGTTACAGAGACCCCCTTTTGTGCTTGGGACTTTCATCTCACATTTCATTTAATCGTCACAATAATCCTTTGAGGAGGGTATCACTCCTGTTTCAAAAATAAAGAAACTGAGACTTAAAGAAGCAAACAGTTTGCTCAAAGTCACAAAACCAATCAGATTAGTTAGCCCAGGTTCTTGGGCCAAGCCTTAGTTTCTTCATCTGCAAAATGGACTTTTGAAGGATTAGATGGACTATTAGATGAGCATATGGTTTATCAATTAAAATTTACCATGCAAATAGAATTCTTTCCTCGGAAGTCAGGTAACATAGGGTATTACTACAAGCCCTTAACAGTTTTTCAATCAGAAAATCAGAATCAGAACATCATATACAAACCATCTCACTCAAGGGTTACAAATTCAACCACTCAAAGGGCCATGTAAATGACCTAAATGATGGGAGTGAGACAAGAGGGAGTTGAGGGGTAAGTGGGGAACTGGCCCCTGTATGCTATTCTCCTATTCGGGAATTTGGGCCCACATTTTCAAGAAAAAATTGAAATCTAGACTTTTAAATGTGAAATCTCCCAATTATTAAATGTTGACAACTAAAAAAAAAAATTTAAAGTCCTGTGCCAGCTAAAAAACAAACAAAATACCCAAATCTATGTCAAGATGTGGTCATGGACTGCCAATTTATAGCATCTGATCTACTTCAAGTAGAACTTGAGGCCCAAAGAGATTAAAGGACTTGCAAAAACACCCAGACTCCCTTTTAAACTGGCTTAAAAATGCAGTTCCAACTTGTGATTTGATTTGGTTTCTTAAGAAATGCTATTAGCATTTAGCATACCCTCTGAACATAAAACCTAGGAGGTCTGTCAGTTTAATGTATCAGGCACAGGTGAGAAATCATGTTAGGAAGACAGAGAAGGAAGCAATGAAGAGGAATGAGACGGAACTGGAAGTCCTGGGTGTCCCCATCCATCCATGCCCCATTTGGGAAATGCTGGTGTCAGCAAATGGTTCAGGGATCAAAGCAGGTTTGGGGATGCACGTTTAAGTGGCTCCTATCATTCAACTCCGGCCAGATAGCCCTGTTCATCCCGGGTCCTTCCCACCTTCCTGCCAGTGCCCAGAGATCAAAACTCAACCTTTTCAAACATTCTGCGACCTGCTTCTTTAGTGCTGAGATCAAAGGGGAACTTTTGTCCAAGTTGTAAAAGACAAACCAAGAAGCAACTTAATGCTATCTCTGCCTCCTCTGTACTCCTGGGGGGTTTAAGGGCACCCTTCAAAAGAAACTCCTTGGAGAAACGCATTTTAACCAAGGCCTGGTGTCAGCACAGGGAGCCCTGGTGGCACAGCGTTTAAGAGCTTGGCTGCTAATCAAAAGCTCAGCAGTTTGAATCCACCAGCCCCTCCGTGGAAACCCTACTGGGCAGTTCTATTCTGTCCTATAGGGTCGCTATGAGTTGGAATCGACTCAATGGCAATGGGTTTGGATGGGTGTCGGCACCCCAGCTCCAAAAATACAGTGGCTCCTGCAGAACACACGCGAGACGGAGTAACTCTAGAGCTCAGACAGACAACACGACCAACCAACAACAGCTTGGAAAGACCACAGGGTAAATGACCATGAAAAAAAAAAAAAAAACAACAACAAAATAAATCTGAGTTTGTAGGCATATTTGCCAAAGCTACCTTAAATGCAAACATTCTAAACCACAGAATTTTCAACCTGGAATTTAGAAATCAAGTCCATTTATGTGGAAACTGAGACCAAGAGAGCCAAAGTAATTTGCCCCAAGCCACACAGTGAATCAGTGGCAGTGATGGGACTGAACCGAGGCTCCCGACACTTACTCTGGTCTCAATCTACTGATGCCCATCCACACGTGGGGCCCAGAGGAGACAGCAACTTCCCACACCCCCTACACATGAAACCAGGGGCACAGCCCAGGCCTCCTGTTCCAGGACTCCACCCATCCAGCTGCCCAAAGGTTAGCACCAGATTCTATCACTAAAAACAATTCTTGTGCTTTTGACTGAAGGTGGAAGACTGGCTAGCATTGCCTCCATCTGCTCAAAAGAACCTTGAGGTCATTCAGTCCATTCCCCTGCTCCGGACTGGATCAAACCCAGGTAACCTCAAAAGAGTATGAATTGACCAGCATTCCACTCCTACGTATACACTTAAGAGAACTGAATATGAATGTTCATAGCAGCATTACACGTAACAGTCAAAAGTGGAAACAACCTAGATGCCCATTAACCAGTGAATGGAAAAAGAAAATGTGGCATATTCATACAATATTATTTGGCAATAAAAAGGAATGAAGTACTGACACGTTACCACCTGGATGGACCTTGAAAACATTATACTATATGAAAGAAGCCAGACACAAAAGGCTACATACTGTATAATTTCATCTATATGGAATGTCTAGAATAGACAGAGCCATAGAGACAGAAAGTAGATTAGTGATTGTCATGGGCTTAGAGGAGTGACTGCTAATGGGTAGGGGGTTTGTTTTTGGGGTGACAAAAATGTTCTAGAATAAGATACTGATGCTGGTTGTACAACCTTATGATTGTACTAAAAACCATTGAACTGTACACTTTGAAAGAGTGAATTTTATGTTATGTAAACTATATCTCAATTTTAAAAAAGGAAAAAGATAATTTAAAAAACAGTGTGAATAATGATATATGTGAGAGAAGTCAGAGTTTTATTCTCCAAATTAAAATTTCTAGACTCCTAAGATGCCTGAAAATACACCCAGTCGGCATTTCCCAAGTTCTACCAAAATAATACTATCAAGAGAAGTTTTCCATAAAAAGTGAGATATATCAGCCTGCCTCTTACCTCAGACCCAGTTATATCAACTCTGGATTCTGAAGCTTTATAGCAATAGTTTAAATCCAGCACAGCAGGAAGGCAGGAAAACCAAAGTAAACTTCAGCTTATACCAGCCATCTGCTCGTATGGTGGGAGTTTTGCCCTCAACATTCAGGAAACACCCACCTGCCAACACAGACCTGGGAGGTGGCAGCCCAACCCTTGGGGAGGGAGAGTCATTCACCAAGGGAAAGGAGCAGGGAAAAAAGCCCACAAATAACACTTGAAACTTGCACCCACAACCCTCATCTTCAAAACAATGAAACCAAAAAACCCAGCCTGTTCCCATAGCCACTCAGTTCCTCTTTGATTGTTATGACCTCTTTGGTTGTATCCCAAGGCGTATACACCCCCTACCCCCAGTGGTTGTGACATAGCCTGTGTTTTTGAGGGTGTGAAGACTGTTCTGACTTCCGTGTAAGAAAAGTGCTTGACACAGACCAAACTGAAGTCTACCTGTGATCCCACTTTGCCTGTTACACACATATTCTGGTAATAAACCTGCTTGCACACTTTTTCACGATTGCCCCAAACATGAAGTTTCCCAAGTGCACCCTTTAAATTGGCCTCTGTGGATCACTGTATACATTTATATATACACTTCCTTGAAATCTGCTACTCTTTTCAGTATGAAAGCACAATACTCCCAGGTGACACAATAAACATTAAATCACTTTCCACTGTGCTGAGAATAAAATCCAAACTCCTCTCTATGGCCTCTCTGCAGTCTGAGAACAAGCTGACACCCCTAGTGCATCATCCTGGAAGGGAAAGCAATATAATAGAACAGGCTATTTCAATATGCAGTCCACAGACTGTAAACTGTAGACTACAATCCATCGCGATCACAGGCATGCTTCTAGAAACTAAGCTGCTCCTGCCTCTTTTCAATTTCATCTTATATCATTCTCTCCTCCTTCCATCTCTCACCTCGCTTCAGACCCTACAGCCTTCTGTGTGTTTCTTAAACCAAGCTCTTTCCATCCTCGGTCCTTTACACTCACCATTTCCTTTGCCTGAAACATTCTGCCCTGGATCTTTGGATGCTGGCTCCTTCTTGTCAGTCAAGTCTCATCTCATAACACCTTTTCTGAAAAGACGTCTCTGACCACCCAATCCAAAGTAGTTGTGTCACTCTTGTCCCCCAGTCACTAGAGACTTCACCTTGCTGTCTTCACAGCACTTACCACTCTGACATTATTGTGTTTACTGCCTGTCTCCTGAAACTAGAAAATCTCAACAAGGGTAGGGACCTTGACCCTCTAATTCTGTGCTAGTTCCTGGTACAGAACAAGCACTCAAATATTTGCTGATTAAATAAACGTGTACCAGAAATATGTATTGCTAACTTCTCTCTTAAAAGTCTCTGAACCAGGCAGGAATTTCCCAGTAAACTACTATAAATACCATTTTATTGAACTTTTCCCCTCTAAAGCAAGAGAGGGTGTGACTTCCTGTTAAGTTCTTACATCATCCTTATTCTGAACATGGTCCAGTTAAAAAAGGGGGGGGTTCCAACATACCACTTTTGGGATTTGCCCCACTTATGGTTCAGACTGAAGTCTGAGACCACAGAAACCATTAAGGCTGTGAAACCTTTTACCTGACCTCTGAGGTGCTAAATAAGGAATCCTTCATTAACAGAAGGAGGGAGATCCTTTATAAGTCAATAATCTAACCCTTGTTGGAGAAAACCAACACCAAAGACTGTAAGCAAGAATCTTCCTTTGCTAGAGTCAAATGTCACTTCCTTTTCTCTGAGTCTTGCTTTGCATTCACTCCCAGGATAAAATTATCTAATGAGGAAGCAACATACAAGAAGACCCTGGAAATTACTCTGGACTAAGTGGCTTCAAATTTGGTTTTGGTCTCTTGAGCTGCACTTCTGGAAGAAAGGCCAGTCCTTCAAAGAGCTAACGTCTAGGGTTCTGTACCAGGAGCTTGCAAGTTCTTATCCACCGTCCAAGCACAGCTATTTTACCTCTACCCTGATCCACAAAGGCTGAGAAAAAACTGGCAATCCTAAAGAGCTATGTGGCCCTGCAGGGGTGTGGGAAGCCAGGTAGGGCTAGAATAGTGTTTTTCAAAACATAGTTCACAGGCCACTTCCATCAAAATCCCTGGTATGCTTATGAAGTGAAAATTAAATTTCTGGGCATCACATAACCCTACTGAATTAGAATCTTTGAGAGCCAGGCTCAGGAAACTCCAATTTTAACACGTTTCTCCCCCATCACACCCGAGATACTTATGCACAGCAAAGTTTGAGAACCAATAAATCAACGGGTCCTCAAGAAAAGAGCAAGGAGTTGATTGAGAGAAGACAAAAGCAGGGGTCTGGGGATGGAGGCTGGGCGGGGAGAGGAGTGAGGGCATGCTCTAGGGCAGCGGAAATCAACAGCGGTGCTTGAGGTTGGGAGGTGAGGACAGGGCTCTGGAAAGGATCCGAGACTGGACTGGGAGGCTGGTCAGGATGGTAGGGAGGCGAGATGCGGGGTGAGCAGGGTCTGGACGTGAGGGGGAGGAGCGAAGGTGCGATAATGGGGGACTCTCGGACGGGTCAGGCCTTGGAGATGAGGACTAGAAAAGGAGGGTCACAGGGCGCGGGGCCGCAAACAGCTACGGGACCTGGCTGAGGCAGTGGCCGAGATCTTCCCTCCGACCCGGCGCCTCCCCAAAAACTCGGGGCCTTGACAAGTCTGCATGTGGGGAGCGGGACCAAGGCCAGGGAGGGGGCTCTGGAAGGAAGCGAGCTCAGGGGCGGCCCTCAGGCCTGACATAGGGGTCCCGGAGGCGGCTCGGAACCAGGCATGGGGAGCCGGAAGGTCCTCGGATCCCCCGGAGGGCCCTGCTCCAGCTCCGGCTGCCGGAGTCTCCTTCACTCACCATCGCCGTCGCCATCTTGGATCCACGTGTCGCCGTAATGACGTCAGCGGAAATGGGGCTTCCCTGGTTACGGAGTTTAACTCCGCGAGGTGTCCTCCAGACTTCAGTTGCTCCTGGAGTTGTGACCACCGGAGGGGTAAAGGAAACTTAGCTCCTGCTCAGAACCTCAGTGTGGGCAGTTAGGTCGCTGATTAGGTGAAGAGAGAGAATGGTGTAACTATGGGCGCCATATTAGCTCCTGGCAGAGACGGCTCCTCCTCTCTCCACTGCATTGTGGGTAGCAGGGGTATGTGGAGATGCGCTCGCTCTCTGGGCGACATCTTTACTGTTGGCGGTACAACCCGTTGCCAGGGTTACCCGGAGCCATGATTTGGGGAAGAGGGACTGGCACTTGGGCTCCGATAGCAGTCCGATACCGAGAATAATTTGCAATTATATATTTGATTACTTATTTGATTGTCATATATCTTCTCCAATAGATTGTAATCCCTATGAGGGTAGGATCTTTTTTTTTTTTAACGCCCCTCTGTTTCTGTCTTCTTGTTTGTAAAATGGGGAGACACGTGGTAACACCTTCATTGTAGATTTACGATGAGGAATCAGTGACATAATGTACATAGTATGCATTCAATAAATAATTGTCATTATATGCTAATACATAGTGGTGGTTCAGTGGTAGAATTCTCGCCTTCCATGGGAGAGACCCAGTTTGATTCCCAGCCAGTGCAACTCATGGGCAACCACCACCATCGTCTGTCAGGCTTGCATTGTGCTATGATGCTGAACAAGTTTCAGCGGAGCTTCCACACTAAGACAGACTATGAAAAAAGACTTGGCAAGCTACTTCTGAAAATCAGCCAATTTAACCCTATGGATCACAATGGTCCAATCCTCAACTGATCATGGGGATGGCGCAGGAATGTCAGCCTTTAACTTGGTTGTGCATGGCGTCACCATGAATCTGGGAGACTTGATGACATGACAGCAGCTTCTGGTATATGGTAGGTGCACAATTAAATATTTATTAAATCAAAAACAGCATATTTAGTGGAAGTAGGCATCTTTATGGACTTCACCATGTGCTAGCTAGCCAAGTGTATGACTCAAGCAAGTTAGTCAACCTTTCTAAGCTACGTCGTAGAAGAGGGCTCAAATAATCATGATATTAAGATTAGAAAAGACCTCACAGTCCATCTGGTCCATCTGTTATTGGAAAGTGGGTATAGTACCAGTACTATCTGCCAGTGCTTCAAAAAGTTGTTAAAAGAATAGTAATGATTAATAATAGTCATCATCAGAACTTACTGAGTGCTGTGTGCCAAGCATTGTACTAAAAATGTTCATAAGACTCTCTTATCTAACCTTACTTCTTGTGGGGGGGGGGCAGTTGAACTTTGATCCCCACCTATGAGCACTATTGTGGTGGATTGTCTGCAAAGATGGCTGCCAACAAGTCCTCCCATCCTTGAATGAGTATGTTGTTTCTCCCATCAAGAAGTAGAATATTTTTCCCCTTACCTTGAATCTGGCTGGTCATGTCACTTGCTTTGACCCCTAAAATATGGTGCAAGTGACTCTGTGCCACTTCTCGGTCTTGGCTTTAAGAGACTTGGCAACTTCTGCTTCCACTCTCTTGGAAGTTACCTGCCATGTAAATAAGTCTGGTTACCCTGCTAGAGAGCCACATGGAGAGAGAGGAAGGCCCAGCCAGCTCCCCAAAACATTCTAGAAATTCCAGCTGAGCACTAGACATGTGAATGAAGTTATTCTAGACATTCCAACCCCAGCTCAACTGCCAGCTGAATGCAGCCACATGAATAACCTCATCTAACACCACATGGAATAGAATAACGGCCCAGCTGAGCCCAGTTGTTTTAAGTTTTGGGGTGGTTTGTTATGCAGTAAAGGAAAATTGAAACACACACCCACGAACTCTTATGATCTGCACAACCATCCCGAGGTGTAGCAGCACAGATGTTATCCCCAAGATGGAAGATAAGAGACTGGAAGTGATTTTCCTGGAGTCTCACAGTTAATAAGTCATAGATTGAGACTTGCAACCAGTTCTCCTGGAGCTTGAATTCTGGATACTTCTCACCATTTTTGGCTACCTGAGGAGGGATGACTGAGGAGGAACAAAGCTTCATGAATGGCATATTATTCCTCAGTATTTCCATTCTCCTCTTCATGCTTTGCATTTTTCCCAAACGGCTTTCATATCCCAATCTCCTTTGAAAATATAAGCCAAAATCCTGGGGCTAGGCTGTCTGGGTTCAGATCTCATTTCTACTTCTCATTACCTCCATGACTTGGGCAAGTTTCTTGGCCTCTCTAAACCTCAACTTCCTCATCTGTAGAGCAGGGATCGTAAAAGACCCTACCTCATAGGATGGTCATGTGGACTGAAGAAGTTAATATATTTCAATGGCTTAGAATAGTGCCTGTTATGTGGTAAGTGCCATATTCATGTTTGCTATTATTATTATTTTGAGATCAGCAGGACAGGTCTTCTTATCTTTGGAATGATGTAGAATTGAGAGGCAGAGATGTTAAGGGCCTTGGATAAGATAACCCAATGAATCAGAAGGGGGCTAAGGCTCAACTCAAATCCACTAAGTCATGTCGGCACCTCTGCTGTACAACCAAACAGACATAGAAAACCAAATCCAAACCAAAAAGGCTATTATGGTTAACATCAGGGCATACAGTCCCAGATACCTGTGAAAGTGCCTTTCCAAGGAGAATGGGAGGATGGGGCGGGGCTGGGCTTGCAGGAAACAAATTTGCTCCTAAATTGTCTTCAAGGAGAAGGGTAGAATGTACTCAATCTGCCATTCTCACGTTGGTTCCAGTTATCTATTGCTACATAATACACCACCCTAAAACCCAGTGACTTGAAACAACCATGATTTATTATTTCTCATAATGCTGTGGGTTGGCAATCTGGGCAGTTCTGCAAGTCTCATCTGGGATCACTCGTGTGGCTGTAGTCATCTGACAGCTCAGCTAGGGCTGGAAGGTCCAAGGTGGCCTCATGTCTGAATGGTTGGTGTTGGCTCTCCACATGCTCTCTCATCCTCAAGGAGGGTAGCCTAGGCTTCTTCACATGGTGGTCTCAGGGATCCATGAGGGTGAGAGCAGAAGCTGCAAGGTTTCTGAAGGCCTAACTTTCCAGAACTCTTTTAGCATTAGTTCCACAACATTCTATTGGTCAATGCAAGTGACAAAGTCAGTCCGGAGTCAAAGTGGGAGAGGACCACACAAAGGAAGCATGATTTGTAGGGGAGCCATTTTGTAACAATTCATCGCACCATCCTTATCTAGGCCACTGTCCTCTCTCTCACTTAGGTCTCCTACCTGGTTTTCCTACTGCCACTCTTATTACCTCTAATCTCTATTCTCCATTTAGCAATCAAAATAGTCTTTTAAAAACAAGAATTGGACTGTGTTTCTCCCCTGTTTAAAACTCTCTAGTGCTTCCCATTCTGATTAACATAAAATCCAGGGTCCTCACCCTGGCCTGCAACGCTCTGCATGATCTGGCCTTGTCTCCTACCATTTTTCCTCACTCATCATGCTACAGGCACAGACCTTTCTGGAACTAACCAAGCTCACCCCACCTCAGGGTCTTTGTAGTTCCTTCTACCTGAAATACTTCTCTCTAAATTTTGCGTGGCTGGCTCCTTCTCATGTTTAGGTCTTGGCTCACTCTCACCTCCTAAGATAGGTGTTCTCTGACCACTCCATCTAAGAAAGTTTTCTCCTCTCTTATTCTCTATACCTACACTCTATTTATTACCTGTCACAGTTTGTATATATTTGGTTTACATTTATTTAGTTACTTGTTATTGTCCATCTCCCACGAAGGTTGGGACTTGGTCTATGGTAGTCACGTCTGTATCTCTATGAAGTACATACGCAAAAAATATTTGTTGAATGCCTGCGTTATGAATTAACCTCAAACCTTACTCTATCAGTTGAGGATGACCCCCCAAAATAACAACGGCTTAACAAGATAGAAGCTTACTTTCCTTTGTCTTAGTTTGGGTTCCCCAGAAGCTGACTCTGAGAGAAGGATTCAAGTAAAAGTATTTACTTGGGAGGGGAAGGGACACCAAAAGAAGGTGGTATGTTGGAGCTGGTTTATACTGCCTTGCAAGAGCTGATTGGTAAATTTCTAGGAATTTTGTGAACTGGTTGTTAAACACAGGCATTACTGAAAATTAAATTAACATTAAATAAGTTATATTAAAAACAAAGGTAATAAATACTCAAAACTCATTACTTCCTAATTATTTTACTGTTGTTTGTGCTCTTGAGGTTATTTATGTCTATTGTATCTGTATAGTGGAAATACTGTTAATTGGTATGCTACTGCACATCTCTTCCTAACTCTGGGTTCAGTGACATCTGATTAGTAGCAGGGCCCACTTATCAATTAACACAGTAAGTGTAGCACCCAAGGTCCCTGATACTTTTAGGGGCCATGGAAATGTTTAAAAGAAATTGATTTCTTTTAAAATCAGAAGAAAAAAAAGACCTTTTAGGTCAAAGAAAATGTTTTCATATATTTGTCTTTATAACAATACAGTTGTAAAATATAATTTTATGGAGCAAGGGTCCCAAAAAGGCAAAAGTGCCTAAGGCCCATGAAATTCATGGAGCTTTTGTTGGTAGCCTGGAATTAGCCATGGTGGGAATAATTTATATCATGGAAATCATCAGCAAATGCTACAAATCAGGGCTTGATTTAATGTTTTGTTGATGGTCTAACCAGGGGTCAGCAAAATTTTTCTATAAATGGCCCGACAGTAAATATTTCAGGCTTTACACACCATATGGTTGTGTTGCAAATACTCAACTCTGCCATTATAGTACAAAAGCAGTTAAAGATTATAGATAAATAACAGGCACGTTCCAATAAAACGTACTTTGCCGTAGTTTGCCAAACCCTAGTCTAGACTTCAAGTGATGGAGAAAATATTAATAATGTAGATTAAACTTAAAAGTGTGTTGTCTGTAGCTGTTACACTGTGAATAGCACAAAAATGTGACAGTATTCACAACTCTTACCTCATTCAGCCAGGAAGTTGTTCACATCATTGACTAATAAGTGAAGTTCTGATATAAGACTTCATTATTTCACTTTCATCTTATTCATTAGTAGAAACAAAACTGTCAACCCACATTCATGTTGGAACTATATGTGGAGAGCCTGTTGTTAAACTTTACCAGCACACCACTGCCATCAGTGTAATGGGGAAGTGATATAGGGAAGGAAAGGTAAACCAATAAAAAGTATGTTGTCAAGCAAGTTACCACTGCGGGTAACTGGAGCTTAATCCCACAGGGAAACTCTGGGAAATGATGCAAAACATACACTGCAGAATTATCCCATCCAAGGGGCAAGGGAGCTGGGATATGCATATACCAACTCCCAAGAGTCATTAGTTGAGAACCTACCCCAAACCAGTTGCCATCAAGTCGATTCCAACCCATGGTGACCTGTGCACTACACAGGGTTTTCAAAGCTGTGACTTTTTGGAAGCAGATCAGCTGGCCTTTCCAGGGGTGTTAATTCCTCGGCAAGTCCAACCTTCTGAGAACACCAGCAACTGAGGCTTTCTGCAGTTCTAGAAAAAGAGCCCTCAGGCACAGCCATGCAGATAATGGCAGCTGAAAGTCCAGCACCCTTTAAGGGATGTGGGCAGGGTACTAACAGTGTTCACCACACCTCTGTGGTAAATGTCGGGAGGAGGACAATCCAGGCTGGTATGGTGGCTCTGCCCCAAAACGTCCTCAGCGACCCAGGTTCCATCCAGCTTTGCCATCCCTACAGTTCATCCTTGGTTCTCAGGGTCCAAGATGGCAGCTAGAGCTATAGCCTTCACGTCACATTCCAGGTGGCAAGATAGAGGAAGAGATGAGAAACAAGGGGAAAAAGAACCTATACCAGCTGTCATTTAAGCAAAGTTTCTGGAAGCTGTTGCACTATACTTCTGCTTACAACCCATTGGCCAGAACTTAATCACATGGCCATCCTTGGCTGCAAAAGTGGGTAGTCAGTGTAGCCTTCATTCCAGGTGGACATCTGCTTCTAATAAAATTTTTTTTATCTGAAAGAAGGGGGAGCATGGATATGGGACAACTAGCAGTCATTGCCAGCTCCCCAAAAGGAAAGGGATAGAAATAGAATGCAAATCAACATAACCTTAAGCCAGAACATACTGTGATGGGGGTGGACACATGACAAAATTGAGGGCCTAGGTTAGGATATTATTTCAAATCTCAGGGGAAAGATGAAACAAATACTTTCTTTGTATTTGAACTCAAAGCCGCAGCTAGAGGCTAGATTGAGATAGGTCATTGACAACTTAGAAGAGGCATCATACCCATGTCTTCCACTGTCACCTTCTAGGGGAGGCATTCTTACAGTTTTTCCCATAGAATTGGTGGCATGAAATTTATCCCCATGTTTTCATCCATTTTTCTTATGATCAGAGGAATGAATCAGACTGTTGGCTGATAGGGTTTAGAGGGCAGTGTGAACTGGAAAAGAAGGAGGAATTGACCCCATGACCTTATCCATACCAGTGATAGGCTCCAATCCCTGTGGTTGTTTCTGTCAGTTATTGCTATGATAATGCTGTGTAACAAAAAACAAACAAAAAAACCTCGGAATTCAAAGACTTATAATAATAAGCATCTATTTCTCTTTCACACATCTGCAGGGCAGCTAGGGTTCAGTTGATCTAGGCTGGGCTCAGCTGGGCTTAACTCCAAGCTGCAGTTTGGGACAAGGTCAGCTTCACATGTTGCTAATCTTTCTTGGACCAGTGGTTACCTGAGGCATGTTCTCTTCAAGGCAAAAGGCTGGAGTGCAAGAGGACAAGCCCAGCCCCACAAGCACATTCAAGCCTCTGCTTGCAGGTAGCTCCTAACATCCCATTGGCTAAAGAAGGTCTCATGGCCAA
This sequence comes from Trichechus manatus latirostris, assembly GCF_000243295.1. Taxonomy (NCBI): domain Eukaryota; kingdom Metazoa; phylum Chordata; class Mammalia; order Sirenia; family Trichechidae; genus Trichechus; species Trichechus manatus. The sequence goes on from NW_004443944.1 coordinate 31,789,598, forward strand.
GGGCAACATCAACAAGGTAGGGAAGTGTACCCCTCCCAGGGGGAGGGAGTAAATATTTTCTGAACAGTAAGCTAACGTACAAGTCACAAGTGCAAATTCCCATCACAGGACCCTGGACTCTGCCTTCAGATAGTCAAAGACACATCCCAAACCAGAGAGCAAGAGAGAAATTCAATCATTTAGCTAAGTAAATTGAAACATGGTTACTTTTGTTTTCCACTGCTCTTACACCCAGTCTCTAAGATTAGATCCCCGTCCTACTTGCAGGTACAGGATCAATTCAGTATATGGGTTCCATGGGACCCTAGATGGTATGGTAATGTAGATCCTTTAGGGGGTGCAATAATATAGAAAAGTGCCGTTTGTTTCTCACCCCACTGACCACCTCTCCTTTCCCTTTGTGACGTGAGCTAACTGCCAGGGATCTTCAGCTGAGGCAACATGCAGGAAGTGCCCACCACCTCCTTGTCGCCTCTGCTTTCTCCCAGGTCTCCCTCCCCTCCCATGTGAGAGCCTCCTGTGCAGGGTAAAGGTACTTTTAGCAGCCACATCTCCAGACCCCAGGATTTCAGCAATAATGGATGCTGCGATGGTTAATGTTATGTGTCAACTTGACTAGGCTATGATTCTCAGTGGTTTTGCAGACATGGGACTGATTGCTCTCCCATAATGTAATATAATGTAATCACCTCCATGATGTGATCTGATGCGATCAGCCAATCAGTTGAAAGGGGAGTTTCCTTGAGGGTATGGCCTGCCTATAGTAAATGGATGTTCTGGCAAAGCTCTCTCTCAACCTTGCACTCTTCTTGTCACCTGACCTTCAGTTCTCGGGATGTAAGCCTGCAGAAGTCTTCAGTCTGCCACCTGACCTGCAGATTTTGGATTTGCCAGTCCCCGCAACCCATGAACCAGAAGAAGCCTTTAGCCTGCCACCTGGCCTGCAGATTTTGGGTTTGTCAGCCCCTGCAACAACATGAGCCAGCAGAAGTCTTCAGGTGGCCACCTGACTTACAGATTTGGGACTTGCCAGCCTCCTCAGTTGTGAGCCATTTCCTTGAAGTAAATCTCTCTACGTTGTTGTTGTTAGGTGCTGTTGAGTCAGTTCCGACTCATAGTGACCCTATGTACAACAGAACAAAACACTGCCCTGTCCCATACCATCCTTACAATTGTTGCTATGTTTGAGTCCATTGTTGCAGCCACTGTGTCAGTCCATCTTGTTGAGGGTCTTCCTCTTTTTCGCTGACCCTCTACTTTACCAAGCATGATGTCCTTCTCCAGGGACTGATGCCTCCTGATAACGTCCAAAGTATGTGAGATGAAGTCTTGCCATCCTCACTTCCAAGGAGCATTCTGGCTGTACTTCTTCCAAGACAGATTAGTGCATTCTTCTGGCAGTTCATGGTATATTCAGTAGTCTTTGCCAACACCATAATTCAAAGGCGTCAGTTCTTCTTCAGTCTTCCTTGTTTATCATTCAGTTTTCCCATGCATATGAGAAGACTGAAAACACCATGGCTTGAGTCAGGTGCACCTTAGTCCTTAAAGTGACATCTTTGTTTTTGAACACTTTAAAGAGGTTTTTTGCAGCACATTTGCCCAATGCAATACATCATTTGATTTCCTGACTGCTGCTTTTATTTAAATCTCTCTCTATATATGTTTATATACACACTTCACTGGTTTTGCTCCTCTAGAGAACCTAGATTAAGACAGATGCCATCAGAACAACCATGATGGCCATGTGGCCATGGGACATGCGGGGGCTATGGACAGCCCTCAGCCTTGGGGGAGATCCAGATTGACCAGCTCACCTATCAATGTGGCCTGGCAGGAGAGTCTGGGTCCCAGCTCACAAGAAATCATTGTTAGCATTCTGGCAGTCCTACCTCCTTGGAGACAAATCCCCATGCAGTGTCCCAGAGCCAGTGTGGTAGGCAGAATAATATCCCTACCCCAAAGGTGTTCATGTCCTAATCCCCAGAACCTGTGACTATGTTACTTAACATGGCAAAACGAACTTTGCAGATGTGATTAAGTTAAGGATCTTGAGATGAAAAGTTTATCCTGGATTATCTGGGTAGGCCCAATGTAATCACAGGGGTCTCTATAACTGTAAGAGGGAAGCAGAAGAGTCAGTCAGAGAAGGAGATATGATGATAGAAGCAGAGGTTGGAGTGATGGAAGAAAGGGGACTATAAGTCAAGGAATGTGGGCAGCCTCCAGAAGATGGAAAAAGTAAGGAAATTATTTCTCCCCTAAAGCTTCCAGAAGGAATGCAGCCCTGCTGACCCATTTTGGACTTCCAGAACTGTAAGATAATAGATTTGTATGGTTTTAAGGCACAGAGTTTGTGGTAATTTGTTACAGCAGCCACAGGAAATGAATACAGCTAACACTATTTTAGGGCAGTTAGAAAACTGCCAGCACTAGATCCCACTCTCTTCTCACTACTGGTCACTGGGAGGGTCCTTCCTCCCTTCAGACTTGCTGCACAGCAAGAAGGCAAATAGATACTTGGGAACTAAAACACAAGAAAGCAAACCTGTTGATGAAGTCTTTGGCATCCATATATTTTATTTAAATATTTATTTCATTATTTTTGAAGTTTCCCATCCAAACCATAGCTGTGACTGAGATCCAACCATCCCAGGCAATAGCAATATCAACTTGGGGTCTCTTGGGAATTGCAGATTGTGGATTTCCAGAGTCAAAAAGAGATTGTCCAGTTCAATCCACCCACTTGACAGACGAAGAACTGTGGCTTCAAAGAGATTGGGTGTCTGGGAGTGGGAAGGCTGAACGGGAAGTGGTGGACTGTGCTGGAGCCACCCCCCAGGTACTGCTCTGTTCCTGGTCCTGTTCTGGCCCTGCCCCCTCATGGCTGCTGTTGGTACTGGCTCTCGGTGGCCGTGTAGAAGTCATCCAGCACACTCTGGATATATTCAAAGGTGGGCCGCTCCTCTGGGCGGTTCTTCCAGCAGCGTGTCATGATGTTGTAGAGCTCCTCAGGACAGTGCTCGGGTCGAGGCATCCGGTATCCACGCTCTAGTGCACGGATCACCTCAGGGTTGGACATCCCTGAGAAGGAGGGTTTGGGAATGGGCACACATAGTTGTTGCTTCCCTAACAGCCATCACTCCCCAACTCATCTTGGGAGCTAAGCCCCTCCCACTGTAAAAGTCAGATACTCATTTTCCCATTTTCCCTTGGAGCTAGGGCATGGGCATGGGCATGGGACCCAATTTTGGCCAATGGGAGCAGAGAGGAAGTCTGCTGGGGGGTTTCCAGGAAAGATTTTCCTCCCTGATTGAAAAAGAGGTTTTGGGATTGAGTTTATGTTAATGGTGGTAGAATAATTTGGAAAAGGATAGCGAGAATGGTTGCACAACTTGAAGAATGTGATCAATGTCACTGAATTTGTACATGTATAAATTATTGAACTGGTGTATGTTTTGTTGTGTATATTTTACCAGAAAAAAAAAAAAAAGAGCGAGAGAAGTTTTGGAGGAAACACCCTTCCTCCCTTCCTTTGGACACTGCAAGAGGATTTGCTACATGGACCTGCAGCAATCATCCGACCACGTGGGAAAGATAATCACAGAGAAACTAACTCAGAGCCCTAAAAGTTGCTGAGCTGCTGAACTAACCAGTTATCTATGCCAGACTTATTATTATAGAGAATAATAAACTGCCTATTGTTGCAGTCAGTCTTAGTCTGTTATTTTGTTACTTGCAGACTAATGCATCCTAATGGGTACACAGTTCCATAACTCATTGCCTGGTTTTTACTGGTGTATCCTCAAGACAAACTAGGTGGCCAGGCTCAATGTGCCCCTGTGAGTGGGACCATTTCCTCATTTAATATAAGTTCATGTTCGTTATCCATAATAACAACCATTTAAATGTCTATGATCCCCAATTTTATACTATCAGTCTTGAACTCCGAACTCATATATCCAAGTGTGTCCTTGAACATCTCTACATGGATGTCTATGAGTCACCTCAATTGTAACATGGCTAGAAAAGAACTCTTGAATTTCTAACCCCAGACCATCCACTACCCACAAATTGCTCAGTTAAAATCAATAAAAATCAGGAGAGTCATTCTTGATTCTTCTCTTTCCCTTATCTCCCATATCAGCAAGCCATATCCTTTCTTCTTTTGAAATGTATCACCAGTTCATCAACTTATCTCTGTTACCACCACTACCACCCTATCCAGGCCACCATCACTTCTCACTTAGGCCACTGCTGCAGCTGCCTCATGGGACCACCATCCTTGCCCCCCAATCCATTCTCCACACTGAACCAGAGCATCATTTAAAAATGGGCATCAGATGATGCCACTTCCCTGCCCAAAACCCGCCAATGGCTTCCTGTATATTTAAACTAACCTCCATATGCTAAACAATGACCACAGGTGGGACCTGCATGATCTGACCCCTGCTGACTTCATCACCTACCACTCTGCTCTCATTTATTGTCTCCAGCCACCTGGCCTCCTTGCTATTCTTCAGACACAGTGCAGGTCCTATGAGCTAGCAGTGCCTTCTACCTGGAATCCTTCCCTAGAGCACCACTTAGCTGTCTTTCAGCTGAACAATGAACTGTTCAGACAGGGCTCCCTGTCTGTAGAGTTCCAGGTCGTGCCCTCTCACATCCCCCTGCTTTATGTTCTCTTATCAGCAGTGATCTCCATCTGAGAGTGTTTGTCTGTTTAGCGTGTGTCCGTCTAGGCTGGACCGCAAGCGCCTTATGAACACCAGCTTCTTACGAGCAGGCACCACTGTATCCTCAGTGCCCAACAAGCAGTAGGGACTCAGTAAATACTGTTGAATGAACCAAATGTCTACATCTTTTATTTCTAATCCTCACAAAAACCTATGCAAGGTAGATAAAATTACCTCCATTATTTACAGGTGAGAATACTGGGGTATGAAGAGCGAAGTGAATTTCTCAAGATGCAATACAGTAAAGCCTACAAAAGCTAGAACCTGTGTAAGGCAGAAACCTATCAGAGAAGAAAAATTCAAATGTTTTCAACTAAAACGAGTTGATAGAAAAGTGGTAAGACTGCATCTTGCAAAGGCAGAAAACTTGCAAGACCCAGAAAAATGAGGCAGTTTCATTGAGTTCCAGCTCTTATAGGTTTCACTGTAATTAATGAGGACGGGATTCAAATTTGGGACTGTAAAGTCAGGGACTCTTTACATTGGCCTTACCCACTCTTCGCTAGTGCTCTGGCTACTGATACCCCAGGAGACATCGCAACTAAAAAAGGGACTAAAATTAAAAAACAAAAAACAAACCCAACCTGTTGCCATCGAGTCGACTCTGACTCATAGTGACCCTGTAGGACAGAGTAGAACTGCCCCATAGGGCTTCCAGGGAGTGGCTGTTCGAGTCAAACTGTTAACCTTTTTGTTAGCAGCCGAGCTGTTAACCACTGCACCACCAGGGCTCCAAAAACGGGACAGAGGACATTATTTATTGAGTCGCAGCCACTCTACGTGTTGGGTACATCTTTGCATACCCACCATGATATACTCAGTGTAGGGTGCTACCCGCAGGCATGAGGATAAATTAGTCCATTCAACAAATAGTTACTAAGCATCCACTGTGTGCCAGAGGTAGGCACCATGGATAAACTGGTGAGGAATACAGACATAATTTCTGGCCTCATAGAGCTTAGAGTCTAATGGGGAAAAGAGAAAACAAATATATACCATAAACAGACAGTTATAAATTGTGACAAATGCTATAAATGAAACATTATAGGCTATTATGAGAGAGAATAACTGGGGAGATGTATGGTACTTTAGATGACTGGGTGATGGGGTGCAGCATAAGATGAAGCTGGAGAGGTAGGCAGGGGATAGATCAAGGACCTGTAGGCCATAATTAGGAGTTTGGGATTCTATCATAATTATAATGTGAGATGATTAAAGAGTTAGAAGTGGAAAAGAGACAAGATGTGACTCACAGTTTATAAAGATCCCTCTGGCTGCATGTAGAGAATAGACAATAGGAGACAGGAGAGAAAGCAGGGAGACTGATTAGGAGGCCACTGCACCAGCCAAGTGAGATGATGTTGGCTTGGACGTGGTGGATGCTGTGAAGATTTGGCATATGTTTTGGAGCCAAATGTCCAGAACTTTGTAAGTGCTTAGATGTAAGGGGTGAGGAGGAGGGAAGGGTCAAGGAAGTCCCAGTTTTCAGGCTTAAGCAATTGAGTGGATAAGATTTTTGTCTTTAACTGAGATTGGGAAGGTTAGGGGAGATTGGGGGTGAGGATCAAGAACTCAGTCTGGATGATGGACGTATTGAGAAGAAGAGGGAGCCAGGCTGGGCCCTAGAGTTATCCCTAAGCTGATGCCTCCTCTCCTACCTGGGTAAGGGATCCGGCCATAAGTGACGATCTCCATCAGCAGAATACCAAAGGACCAGACGTCTGACTTAATGGTGAAGGAGCCAAAATTGATGGCTTCAGGAGCTGTCCACTTGATGGGGAACTTGGCCCCTGTGGGGTTGGACATATCCAAGTCAGGGAGAGTGTGGGGAGCAGCCAGGGCTGAGTCTCTGCTAGGTGAGGGGACAAGACAGGGGCAACAGCTGCCAAAATCTGCCCTCCGCAGAACTACGATTTTCCACAGTCTGGCACTCCTATGGAACCAAGAAACATCCATCCTGATGACAGATGGCTAAAGTGGGGTGGAATGGGCAGAGAACATTTTCATCCTCCAAAAAGAAACCTCGAACCCATTAGAAGTCACTTCCATTTCTCCCTAGCCCCTATAGCCCCTGGTAACCACTAATTTACTTTCTGTCTCTATAAAAACCCCATTGCCGTGGAGTCAATTTCTACTCATGGCGGTGCTATAGGACAGAGTAGAACTGCCCTATAGGATTTCCAATGCTGTCATCTTTATGGAAGCAGACTGCCATATATTTCTCCCATGGAGCGGGTGGTGGGTTCAAACAACCAATGTTTTGGTTAACAGCCGAGCACTTTAACTACTGCACTACCAGGGCTCCTTTCTGTCTCTATAGATTTGCCTAATCTGGACATATCATATAAATGGAATTATATGCAGTCTTTTGTGACTGGCTTCTTTCACTTAGCATAATGTTTTCAAGATTCATCCATGTTATAGCATGCATCAGAACTTCATTCCTTTTTATGGCTAAATAAGGTCCCATCGCATGGATATACCACATTTTGTTTATCCATTCATCAGTGGATGGACATTTGAGTTTTTTCCACTTTTGGGCCATTAGGAATAATGTTGCTACAAATATTCATGTACAAGTTTTACCTTTTTTGAATTTCATATAAATGGAACCATATAGAATGTAACTCTTTCTTTTGCTTGATTTCTTGCATTTTGACATTATGTCTGTGAGTGGTTCATTTTGTTGCATGTAGCGGTCATTTGTACTTTTTCACTGCTGCATAGTATTACATCTTACTGCATTGGATACTACCATTTATATATCCATTCTACTGTTTATAGACATTTGGATTCTTCCCAGTTTTTCACTGTTACGCGTAAAGTTGCTCTTATCCTTGATTTCAACATACACTTGCTTTGACTAAGTCTGAAATTGATGAACAGTTCTCTCTCTGGTCTGAAATCTCCCTGTCGAAGCCACTGAGTGAGATTCTTAAGCACAGGACACTACCCATTAAGGACCCTATCAAATTTAATGGTACACAGCTAATACTGGGACAGATTTTTGCATTTTATAGATCACTTTCAAAGGCAGTAACTCTCAATACTCACAGCCCTTCCAAGTGGGCACCACGGGTCCACTTGGCAGCACTCCTTACCTTCTCGAGCTGTATACTCATTGTCCTCAATAACCCGTGCCAGGCCGAAGTCAGCAATCTTACACACCAGGGATGCAGAGACCAAGATATTGGCAGCTCGAAGGTCTCGATGAATGTAGTTCCTCTGCTCGATGAACGCCATGCCTTCTGCAATCTCCACCCAAAACAGAGACACCCATGTCCTCAGACTCAGCCCAGCCCAAGCCAGTCCCACCCAAAATCAGAAGAGGAGGGCCCAAGTATGAGAAAGCTGGAAAATGTCTGAACCAGCTCCTCCTTTTCTGTCAGTTGGGTCCTGGGCTTAGGCTGGTGTTTCTCTGTCCACCGACCCAGGTCATGTGTTGGGGAGACCCTCAAAGCATGGGTCAGTTTGGGGGCTTTTCTGCAGTTCCAAGACTTCCAGACAGCACTTTGAAAGGTTCTCAAGGGAAAAATGATGGGATTAGTTCTCCAGGACTTACTGGGAAGAAGAATAAGTAAATAATCACACACACACACACACACACACACACACACACACACACACACACCCCAGGATACTATGAAGAGCTTTTATCCCCAAACCCCCTTCCCAGAGACAACCTAGGCTCATGTCGTACTCTGCTGTAGCTCTTATACCTTCTTCATCTCCAAGCCTGGGTAGGGAAAATTCATTAATTCATTCAACAAATAGCTGCTGAGTATCTTGTGGGCATTAGACATGCTACCTGAACAGGCATTGATGCAGTGAGCCAGGCAGCCCCTGCAAGTGGTGCTAGGTACCATAAAGAAAAAAATAAACCAGGGTAATGGGACATGAAGTATAGAGGGTTTTTTTTTTTTATTATTATTGAATCATCAAAGACTTTGAGGAGGTGAAATTTTAGCAAAGATCAGAGTAATCATGACATACCAGACAGACAGAACATCAAGTTCAAAGCCCTGGCAGTGGGAATGAGCTTGGGTGTTAACAGACCATCAAGGAGGCCAGAGTGGCTGAGTAGAGGATGCCACAGGGAGAGTAGGGGGAGTTGAGGTTGAGAAGAAGGCAGGATTGATCACATAGGGCTTTGAAGACCAGGAGAGGAGGCTGGATTTTTTTCTGAGCATGATGGGGGAACATTAGGAGCTTCGATTTGGAATGGACATCATCTGATGTGTGTTTGAAGATCATCATGGCTGCCAAGTGGAACAACAGACTGTGTGGAGGCTGCTTATTCGCAACAGGGCCCTGGGAGACTCAAGAAGAAACCTGGGATTGTGCCTTCGAGAGATTTTTACTTACAAGGGTTTGGGCAAAAGAGGTTTCAGATCAACCCTCAGAGACCCAGAAAACAGGTCTCATAGTTTACAAACTGGCCTGAGAGCCCCTTAAGTCAGTGATGTCATGATCGCCATTTTACAGAAGAGGGAACACTTGTTCCAGATCACATCACCAAGAAAACGCTGAATGTCAGGATCAAACTGGTCTGTAGGTTACAAATTCAGAGTCCTATGCTGCCTCTAAATGAACCAGAACTGCAGTGCTCTAGAGGACTGTGGCTGGGTGCAATCTGGTGAGATTATTTGGCAGGGTTGTGGGGGGGGAGCGGGGGGGGGCGGGGTACTGTAACCTGGTGGGACAGACCAATCAAGGCACCAGCTGGCTCAAAGCCCAAGGGGTGGGTGGTACACTTGCAAGGAGTAGCCAGCAGGGGGCAACCGTGGCCATCAGAACTGCGGTCCTAGACTTCAGGCTTTCCAATAGAAACTTGAAAGGAATTTTCTGATTTTGTTTTGGGTATGAGGACTGGGTGTGGAGTGAGACAAGGTCTCTCAGCCTAGGGGGTGGGTGAAACTCACAAGGAGTCCTTAGACAAACAGTTATTGGCAGCTATTATGGTAAGGACAAATATTATAGCTTATTCATTTATCATAAGATGATACTTAACAAACACTTCTATAGCATTTATTCTGTGCTTTGGGGGAGGTACTATTGTTATCAGGGAGCCCTGGTGGCACAATGGTTAAGTACTCGGCTGCTAACAGAAAGCTTGGCTGTTCAAACCCACCAGCCACCCCATGGGAGAAAAGACCTGGTGATCTGCTCCTGTAAAGATTGTTGTTATATGGAAAGGAAAGAGGGCCCACATAAACAAAGCATTATTGAAGAAAAAGAACAAAGTAAGAGACCTCACACTACCTGACCTCAGAACCTACTATACAGCCACCGTAGTCAAAACAGCCTGGTACTGGTACAACAACAGACACATAGACCAATGGAACAGAATCAAGAACCCAGATGTAAATCTATCCAGCTACAGTTAGCTGATCTTTGACAAAGGAACAAAGTCCATTAAGTGGGGGAAAGACAGTCTTTTTAACAAATGGTGGTGGCAAAACTGGATGTCCATCTGCCAAAAAATGAAACAGGACCTATACCTCATACCATACACAAAAACTATCTCAAAATGGATCAAAGACCTAAATATAAAACCCAAAATGATAAAGATCCTGGAAGAAAAAATAGGGACAATAGTAGAGGCCCTAATACATGGCATGAAGAGAATACAAATCATAACTAAAAATGCACAAACACCAGACGATAACTGGGAGCTCCTAAAAATTAAATACCTAAGCTCATCAAAAGACTTCACCAAAAGATAAGAAGAGAACCTACAGATGGGGAAAAAAATTTTGGCTACGACATATCTGACAAGGGTCTGTAGAATACTTCAACATCTCAGTAAAAAGACAAATAACCTAATTAAAAAATGGGCAAAGGATATGAACAGACACTTCACCAAAGAAGACATTCAGGTGGCTAACAGACACATGAGGAAATGCTCGGATCATTAGCCATTAGAGAAATGCAAATCAAAACTACAATGACATACCATCTCACCCCAGTATTACTGGCACTCATCAAAAAAACAGAAAATAACAAATGTTGAAGAGGTTTCAGGTAGATTAGAACACCTACGCGCTGCTGATGAGAATATAAAATGGTACAACCACTATGGAAAACCATATGGTGCCTCCTTAAAAAGTTAGAAACAGAAATACCACACAATCCAGCAATCCCACTCCTAGGAATATATCCTAGAGAAATAAGAGCCGTCACAAACATAGATGTATGCACACCCATGTTCATTGCAGCATTATTCACAACAGCAAAAAGATAGAAACAACCTAAATGTCCATCAACAGATGAATGGATAAACAAATTATGGTACATATACACAATGGAATACTACATGACGATAAATAACAAAGATGAATCCGTGAAACATCTCACAACTCGGATGAATCTGGACGGCATTATGCTGAGTGAAATAAGTCAATCACAAAAGGACAAATATTGTATGAAACCACTATTACAAAAACTCATGAAAAGGTTTACACACAGAAAAAAACATTCTTTGATGGTTATGAGGGAAGGGCAGGGCCGGGAGGGGAAATCACTAACTAGACAGTAGATTAGTGTTAACTTTGGTGAAGGGAAAGACAACACACAACATGGGGAAAGTCAGCACAACTTGACCAAGGCAAAGTCATAGAAGCTTCCTAGACACATCCAAATACCCTGAAGGACTGAGTTACTGGGGCTGAGGGCTGGGGACCATGGTCTCGAGGAACATCTAGGTCCATTGGCATAACATCGTTTAAAAAGAAAATGTTCTACATCCTACTTTGGTGAGTAGCATCTGGGGTCTTAAAAGCTTGTGAGTAGCCATCTAAGATGCATCTATTGGTCCCAGCGTATTCAGATGCATCTATTGGTCCCAGCATGTTCAGAGCAAAGGAGAATGAAGAAAACCAAAGACACAGGGAAAATATGTGTCCAAAGGACTAATGGACCACAACTACCACATACAGCCTTCACCAGCCTGAGCACAGAAAAAGTAGGTTTGCCCAGCTACCACCATCAACTGCTCTGACAGGGATCACAATAGAGGGTCCCGGGCAGAGCAGGAGACAAATGTAGAACAAAATTTAAATTCACACAAAAAAATAAAAACCAGACTTACTGGTCTGACAGTGACTAGAGGAACCCCCGAGACTATGGCCCCCAGACACCCTGCTAACTCAGAACTGAAGCCACTCCCCGTCTGGGGTCTTAAAAGCTTGCAAGCAGCCATCTAAGATGCATCAAACTGGAGTAAAGGACAATGAAGAACACCAAAGACACAAGGAAAGTAGCAGCCCAAGAGACAGAAAGGGCCATAAACCAGAGACTTCATCAGCCTGAGACCAGAAGAACTAGATGGTGCCCGGCTACCACCAATGACTGCCCTGACAAGGAACACAACACAGAGTCCGGATGGAGCAGGAGAAAGGTGGGGTGCAGAACTCAAATTTTAGTAAGAAGACCAGACTTAATGGTCTGACTAAGACTGGAGGAACCTCGGAAAGCATGGCCCCTGGATTCTCTATCAGCCCAGAACTAAAACAATTTCCGAGGCCAACTCTTCAGACAGGTATTGGACTGGACTGTGGGACATAAAGTGATACTCGGGAGGAGTGTGTCTCTTAGCTCAAGTAGATACAAGAGACTAAACGGGCAGCTTCTGTCCGGGGGTGAGATGGGAAGGCAGAAAGGGTTAGGAGCTGGTTAAATGGACATGGGGAATCAGGGGTGGAAAGAAGGAGTGTGCTGTCACAGTATGGGGAGAGCAATTAGGGTCACAAAGCAATGTATGTATAAATTTTTGTATGAGGGAAAAAAAAAGAACTGAAGCCACTCCCAAAGTCCACCTTTCTGCCAAAGATTAGACAGGCCTATAAGACAAACAATAACACACGTGAGGAGTATGCTTCTTAGTTCAATCAAGTATATGAGACCACATGGGTAACACCTGCCCCAAAGAAAAGATGAGACAGCAGTAAGGGACAGGAAAACTGGATAAATGGACACTGAGAACCCAGGATGGGAAGGGAGAGGGGGAGAGTGCTGACACACTGGGGGATTACAACTAATGTCACAGAACAATTTGTGCATACAATTTTTGAATGACAAACTAGTTTGTGCTGTAAACTCTTATCTAAAACACAATAAAAGAAAATAAAAAAATTGTTGTTAGTTGCTGTCGAGTCAGTTCTGACCCATAGTGACCCTATGTACAACGGAACAAAACACTGCCAGGTCCTGCATCATCCTCACAACTGTTCCTATGCTTGAGCCATCATTGCAGCCACCGTGTCAATCCATCTCACTGAGGGTCTTCGTCTCTTTCGCTGACCCTCTACTTTACCAAGCATGACGTCCTTCTCCAGGGACTGGTTCCTGCTGATAACTTGTCCCAAGTATATGAGATGAACTCTTGCTATCCTTGCTTCTAAGGAGCACTCTGGTTGTACTTCTTCTAAGACAGATTTATGCATTCTGGCAGTCCATGGCATATGCGATATTCTTTGCCAACACCATAATTCAAAGGCATCAATTCTTCTTAGGTCCTCCTTATTCATTGTCCAGCTTTTGAATGCATATAAGGCTATTGAAAATACCATGGCTTGAGTCAGGTGTGACTTACTCCTTAAAGTGAACTTTTTGCTTTTTAAAACTTTAAAGAGGTCTTTTGCAGCAGATTTGCCCAACGCAATACTTCGTTTTACATCTTGACTGCTGTTTCCATGGATGCTGATTGTGGATCCAAGTAAAATGAAATCCTTGACAACGTCAGTCTCTTCTCTGTTTATCATGATGTTGCTTATTGGTCCAGTTGTGAAGATTTTTATTTTCTTTATGTTAAGGTGTAATCCATACTGAAGGCTGTAGTATTTGATCTTCACCAATAAGTGCTTCAGGTCCTCTTCGCTTTCAGCAAGCAAGGTTGTGTCATCTGCATATCGCAGGTTAGTAATGAATCTTCCTCCAAGCCTGATGTCGTGTTCTTCATTTACTTCACCTTCTAGGATTATTTGCTCAGCATACAGATTGAATAAGTATAGTGAAAGGATACAACCTTGACGGACAACTTTTTACAGATTACAGCCTAGGAAACCCTCTTTGGCAGTTCTACCGTATTCTAGGAAACCCCAGTAGAGTAGTGGTTAAGAGTTTCGCTGCTAATCAAAAGGTAGGCAGTTCAAATCCACCAGGCGCTCCTTGGAAATCCTATGGGGCAGTTCTCCTCACTCTATTCTATAGGCTTTAAGAGTCAGAATCGACTCAAAGGCACAAAACATCAACAGCTATTGTTATCAGTCCTATTTCACAACTGAAGCCCAGAGGGATAAGTAAATGGTCCAAGGTTACACAACTTGCAAGTGGCAGAGCCAGGATTGGAACGCTGACAGCCCAGCTAGAGTGCATGCACTCACCCATTCTCTATATAACCTTTTGCCTTGTATTTAGCACTGAGCAGCACTATTGCTGATAGTTAACATTACTTAGTACCCACTGGCAGACATTCATATATTATTTCAATGATTTTCACATGAGCTCACTGAGGCAGACATGACGAAGGCAGTAGAGGGTAATGGCTAAGTGGCTCTAGAGTTGGACCAGCTCAGCTTGAGCCTCATAGCTTTGTGATCGCAAGCAAGCTACTTCCCCCCTCTGTGCCTCACTTTTTTATTTGTAAAATGGGGCCAATAATAGCATCTGCCTCTGAGGGGTTATGTGATTAATACTCTAAGCCTACATCAAAGGCTTAGAAGAGTGTCTGGTGTGCAGTAAATTTTCACTTCGATGGTAGCTATGAATGCCCCTTGTTGAGGAAAGTAGGGCCCAGAAAAGTCAAGCAACTTGCTCAAAGTCACACAGGCAGATCTAGGATCAAAAACAAAGACTCTGTGTGACCCCTAAGCCCATGCGTTTACAAGTGTTGCTTCTCAAGGGTTTGTCCATGGGTTTGTTTACTGAGCTGGGGGTTGATCTAAGACTTCAAGGTTGCCGATGTGGTGAGATTTCATGAGCACCAAGCAGGCCACCATGATGCCAGGCATTGGAACTTGAGTTTGCTTCCAAGAGTATCTGGAAATCACAGAATCACAGCTGGAAGGGCCTATAGGGATATTCCAGCCCAGGGCTCTTCGACCTGAATCCTACTGTGCTCTGGGCTGTCCGATGGGAGAGTGACAAAACAAAGGCCACATACGGGGCTCACTGCCCACCTTCAGTCACAGCGGCTCTGTTTTGATCTATTTTTATATATTCAGTTACTTGTATAAGATTTCATTTGGCCAGTGGAGTAGTGGCTAAAAAAGCTTTCAGATTTGAAAAACCACAGATATGGTCCAATTCTCTCATTTGACATATAGGGAGACTGAGACCCAGAGTGGAGTCCGAGGTCATACATCCAGCTGGTGACAGGACTGGGGCACCGTCCCACCACATGGATCCCCTCTCTGGGACTGGAGGTGAAGACCAGGTTCCCAGATAGGTGTCTTCATGTCCCTGGGCTCTGAGTCCTCCTCTATTTCTGATGTTCAAAGGCCTGGAACCTCTTTCCCTCCCTTGGTTTCTATTTTCTCATCTACGAAATGGGGAGACTAACTCTGGTCCCAGTTCATGACTCCCACCCCACAAGATTTCTGCCGATTTATGGGTATAATTTAGCAACAGGCCAGATTATGATTTCCCTGGGAACAGGGTCCATTGGAGTGAAAATGCTAGGTCTTGATTTCCATATCCCTCAGCCCCACCTCAAATTCCAGGCTCTGAGGGTAGAGCTTTTTATTATAACTTGGTGGTGGCCCCGGGATCCCTGGATTTGCATAATCAAATGAGCTCTGCCCTTGGCATCTCCAGGAGGCTCAGTCCTAGGTCCAGGAGCAGGTCTCCCTCAATTCCCACCAGGCTGCAAACCACACCTCCTTCATCCACCGACCCTTAGGCTCAAGGTGAACAAGCGAAGTCATCTGCTTTGGACTTGTGTACTTTTGCTGTTTCTTCTGTCAAAATCACCCTTCCCTCTCCTCTTCATTTGCCTAATTTCTGCTCATCTTTCAAGGCTCAGCCTAGATGCCACTTCTCTGAAGTCTTCTCTGATTGCTCCTGGATCAGGCTAAATGCTCTAGCTGCGCAGTCCCACAGTACCCTTTTCTTCCTCTGTTTTCACACAGACAGGACAGAGAGAGAATGAGATAGGACATACGTAAAATGCACTCAGGCTGGGGTGAGAGGAGTTGTAGGGGGTGAGGGGAAGAAGATGAGAAAGAATGGAATTTTAAGACATGTTTCTGTCATTTATGCACGCTATTTATTTTACTGGACAGGTATTCTTTGGACCCCGAGCCAGGATCACTAGGCTCATGGCTCTCTAAGCGATTCAGTCATTTAGTATCTATTTTCCTATCTGGACTGTAAACTCTGAGGATAGGAACATTTTTCCATTTTGTTAACTGTTGTATCCTCTATAACCAGCACAGTAACTTAGACAAACCATTTAATCTTACTGTGCCTCAGTTTCCTCATCTGTACTCAACTTCTTCTCTATGCCTTAATTTCCTGTTTTATAACATGAGATGATAATTACCTATTTGTGGCAGAAGGTTACACTCACGGCCCCCAATGAACCAGGCCTCTTAGGGGTTTATGCCCTTGGAAAGTCCCCTCCCACGCTGACTCTGGGCTTGGCCATGTGACTTGCTTTGGCCAAGTCAGCAAATGTGATGCAAGCAGTGGTTTGATAAGCGCTTGCACATTAGGGCTTGGCCTCTTTTAACACTCTCATTTGGAACCTCTTGGCTGTGCTGTAAGGAGCTCTGGTTAAACTCGTGAGTGGAGAGGCCATATGGAGAGAGACCCCAGAGGATGAGGAGGTATCTCGAATGCATCCTCATGAGTAATCCCAGTTTCCCTGCTTGGAGAAGAAGAATTAACAAACCGACTCCAGTCAACCCACGGAATCAAGAGAAATAATCAATTGCTGTTGTTTTATGCTAGTAAGTTTTGAGGAGGTTTGTTACATAAGAATAGATAACAAAACCCCCTATCTCATAAGATTGATGTGAGGATTAAATAAATGAGCTAGTATATGTACCCCCCTTCCCCCCCACACAAAAAAAATCAAACCCATTGCTGTCAAGTTGATTCCGAGTCATGGTGACCCCATGTGTTACAGAGTAGAACTGCTGCATAGGGTTTTCTTGGCTATAATCTTTACAGAAGCAGATCACCAGGCCTTTCCTCCACAGCACAGCTGGGTGAGTTTGAACTGCCAACCTTTAGATTAGTAGTTGAGCACACACTTTTTGTGCCACCCAGGGACCTAGTATACGTAACCCATTGCTGTCAAGTTGACTCCGACTCATAACATGTACGTAAGGTACGTACAAAAAAGCTGGCACACATTGAGCACGGAATAAATGCTAGCTGTTATTATTGTTATTATTACAGTGCGTGTTCAATACATATCTGTTGAATAAATAAATTCCTGCCCCTCTTCCCTCATCTTCCCTACTAGACTCTCACCTGGGCTGAGAAGTCAATGAGCTTGGGCAAGGGCTGTTTGCTACCTTCTTCACTTTTCAGAAAGTCCAGCAGGCTTCCTGTATGGGAACATTATACGACTCTTAGTGTTTTAGTATGTGGTTCAAGTTTTGCATAGCAATGGATTTCAATAAACATATTTATTTACCACTCCCAGTGTTTGAGAAATAGAATTTGAGTGATTTCGACATAATTTTTTGATTGCTAGTCTGGTTCTTTGACTGTTTTTTTTTTCCTTGAGCCTGGATAGCTGGAGTCATGGCTTTACGAGGCTGGTATAATTGTATATTTAGAGGAGGAAAAAAAGAAGTTGAGATTTCAAATCACACAGAATGAGTTGTGTAAGATGTTACTGTTCATCCAAAAATGGTCAGGGGTTGAAAATTACTGAAATGATGGCCTAAAAAACAAAACAAAAGTCCCCGAGAAATCCTGAATTGTGGCAGAGGGTGGTGGGGGTCTGGAACCAGTGCTTCACCTCAGCGTCTTTCCCAGGGCTTTGGTGCTTGTAGGGAAGATGGCTGGTGAGGGACAGAGTCACTCTGGCCTCCGAAGGCTCCTTGTGAACTCATAAGCCTCTTCTCCCATCATCCAGGGGCGTTCTGGCCCCACTCTCCTCTCCTGGGGGCCTCGTGTTCTCCCCTTCCTGTGGTGTCCCCTTAACATGATTTCACCCCATTAGCCAGGAGATTGGGTGGTTGCATCTTAAGGTGCTCAGTAAGTATTTATCAATTGGGGGTGTCTTGAGGGCAAGAGTCATGTCAACCTTTGAGTCCCCAGTTGACCAGTGAGGGCCACAGCCCGCATGCCAGCCACCCAGAGCACGGTACCTTTGGCCATGAACTCCGTGATGATGTAGATGGGCTCCTCTGTCACCACTGCATGCAACTTCACCAGCTTGCCATGCTGCAGAGTCTTCATCACGTTGGCCTCTGCCAGGAAGGCTTCCACTGACATGCTCCCTGGCTTCATCGTCTTCACGGCCACCTTGGTGTGCTTGTTGTAGGTGGCTGGAGGGGATAGGGAGCAGGGAAGGTGGTCAGACTCCTCTGGTCTCCCCCCACAGCCCTGGAAGGCCCAGCGGCAGGTCTGCCTCCTCTAGAAAGCCTTCCCTACCCTCTCATCCCTTAGAGAGGTATGGAATATAGTTCATCATCTCCTGGCTGTGTATCCTTGAGTACATCACTTAACCTCTCTGAGCCTCGGTTTTCTCATCAACAAAGTGGGAATAATAAGCACTCCCTCTGAAGGGCTGTTATAAGGATTAACAAATACCCTCAAAACACGACTCAGATTATCTCACACACACACACACACACACACACACACACACACACCACCTTTGCTTATAAAGCTCTTGAAATAAATACCAGACTCACCATGGCCCATAAGGCCTTGCATAATCTGGCCCTACCACCTCTCCAGCTTCATTATCCACCAAACTCCCTCTTGTCTTTTATGTGCAAATCACCATGTAAGTCACTTAGTCCCTCAAGCACCCAACTCCTCCTCCCGCCATGAGGACTTTGTATAAGCTGTTCCCTAGTCCCACCTCACCATTGCTTCATCTCATGGATTCTGTAAATCTCATAATTGCTCGTTTCCTTCTTTGCTTTGGTTGCCAGGAAGCTCAAACCCAGATGTGTGGTCTTCCTCTAATAAGAGTCTAGGGCCTTACATAGTATTTATTGTTATCCAGTCTTACCACTCAAATCTGTCTTACCTTCTCATATTTTCTCTTTGCCACAATGTACTATTCAGTGCCTGGCCCGAAACAGGCTCTCAATAAATGCAGTTGAAATATGTAGATTTTAAACTTATTTAATCTGGATGTATTGTTTGCATCTCTGTAATCTACCTTCACTCCCACTTGGAACACAGTGGGGTGTAAACACAGCAGAGTGCAACAGAACTAGGCCAGGTGCTTTTGTGCATGGCCTCTACCCCACAACCCTGCATAGCAGCATTGCTGTTCTCCAGTTACTGGGAGGAGGATGGCAGGGATGAAAGATGCCTCTTTGGTGTCCCACGATGCCCCAGTGCAGGGCTGGCCACACAGTAGGTCTCAGAATAGCTTGCTTATCGGTTGCCAACACTGAACTGCCCTGGAAATCTACAAGCTGCATTTCTTTACTCTTAGTTTTCACCATTCCAAGAGGCCTCTGTTATCTCAACCCCAAACTGGCAGACTGTCCCAGCTCCACAGGAGGGAGGAGAGTCCCCATCCAGGACTCCTATTTCCCAGAAGGAAGCTCTTGACCCTGACAGGCCTGTCCTCAAAGGCAAATCAGGGTTTGCATGGGCAGGACAATTTGGTTTTCTATCAGAGGAATTACTCCTTTATGGTTATTATTCAAATCTCCCCCTTTGCCCTGGGTATCATCCCCACCATTCCCAGTTTCCCTCAGGGTGTTCCTGGAAGGAAATGAATGACAGCCTCCTCCCCTCTCCGCCCCTGTCCTCTACCCCTTAGCCCTGTGGGCTCTGGTCCTGGGTCCTTACCCATCCAGACTTCCCCAAACTGCCCGGCTCCAAGTTTCTTCTCCAACTTGAGGGACTCCCGGGGAATCTCCCAGGCATCTTTCTCCCATGGCTTCTGGGGCTTGGAGGACATGCAGGGCACTGTCAGCTTCTGGCAGAGCCCATCTTTCCCCTCTGAAACAGAGCCCCTGGTCAGTTGAGGGTACCAGCTCCCAGCAGCCAGAGATGTACCCTTGGAGGAAGCCTCCCTATCTGGTCCACTGCATGTGGCCAATGTTCCAACTGGTTGCTACCATCAAGGATACTCCCAAGACTGCAGAGCATGAAGGGAAACCACCTCTACAGCCTGGCCACTTCTGACCTCCTGCTCAACAGGCCTAAGATTCTGGAGAACCCAAAGCAACTATGTGTCCAGGGAAGCTCAGAAGAGTTTGGCAGGCCTCAGAGGTCACAGTGCCCTCTTGATTAGGATTTCCGGGGGACAGGTCCAGCCCGTTGGAGCTGCAGCCCTGGGGCAGAACTCACTCTTGTAGTGGTCCACCAAATCCTGCAGGGTGCTGAAGGTGCTCCGGGGGGAGATGTAGAAGCCCCCACCATCCAGGGTCCGGATCTTGTAATGTTTCACCGTGTCCCCGTACTGGGGGTCGTAGTCACGCACGGACAAAGAGTAGCTGCCTGCATTGGTCAGAGAGAACACTCTCAGGAGTGAGACCTCAGAGGCCTACCACCACCCCATGTCGGCACCTGATACCCCCTTTTGACACCCCTGTAAGGTCACCAAGGGCAGGGTGGGGAGGAGTGGTGTCACCTTTGGTGGTCTCACTGTCTCGGATCATGAAGGAGCCCAGCATATTGCCAGGGGCCAAGAGGTGACGTTCCGCATCCTTCCGGCTGATGCCCTTGAAGAACCACCTGGTGGAAGGGGGCGGTCGCAGAGTGTGAGTCTATGGGTGGGCAGTCCTATCCTCACTGACACTGGGCACCCATGAGGTCCAGGCAAGAGTCAGGGGGTACCAGGATACTGAAGGCCTGGCTTCCTGCAGCGTCAATTTTACCCGAAGATTCTTTTGGGAGAAACAACCATTCTTTTTATATTAAAACAGATGTTTTACCAAAGTGAATCCAATTTGCTGAGACTGAAGTTTATACAATTTGGGGGACTTTCTTTAGGAAAAAATAATACATCACAAATACAAAGTACCCAAGGACCATCTCAGTGTTCCCCAGCGTGAGGGAAGACTGAATGGAAAGAGACCATGGTCTCAGCAATCCCACTCCTACGTATACACTCAAGAGAGCTGAAAGCAGCGATGCAAACAGACACATGCACACCAGTGTTCACTGCAACACTATTCACAATAGCCAAAAGGTGGAAACAACCTAAATGTCCATCAACAGTGAATGGAGAAACAAAATGTGGTACAGACATACAATGGACTATTACTCAGCCATAAAGAGAAATGAAGTCTTGATACATGCTACAGCATGGATGGACCTTGAAAACATTATGCTGAGTGAAGTAAGTCAATCACAAAAAGTCAAATATTGTATGATCCTACTTATATGATATATCTAGAACAGGCAAATGTACAGAGACCAAAGTTTATTAGTGGTTACCAGGGGTGGAAGGCAGAGGAAATGGGAAGTCTTGTTTAGGAAGCATGGAGGTTCTGTTTATGGTGATGGGAAATATGGGTGATGGTTGCACAATATGCTTGATGCCTCTGATGTCACTGAATTGTACATGTGCAAAATGTTGAATTGGCAAATGTAGTGTTACATATATTTTTACAACAATAATAAAAAAAAAAAGGAGACAGTGGTTTGAACCAACTGTGGTTAAAAAAAATCTTACTTTTGTGAATTTTACAAAAACACATGTGAAATCTCATAGAAGTACAACCATCAGGAGGATCCCTCTCAGGGCCTCGGAGGGCCATGCGTGTGCAGCCTAAGATTCCTTAGCTTCACAGTCAGTTCTCCTCTGGGTAAACAGAATTGAATATAAAGTCAGCTTGAATTTGTAAACTAAAATGTGAGATCTCAAAGAATTTTATAGCTGGGGCCAAATTCTTGGATCTTTTCTTCATTCTCCCTGGATATTTGGAATACTGGGTGGAAAAGGGTAAGCAGTAGAGGCCGAATCCATTCCTACCACAGTAGGGTGAGGTGTGGTTCATGTGCTATGATGAAAAAGCCCAGGGTCAGAGGTCAGTAGGCCTTGGCCCTGCTATAACTTGCTGTGTGACTTTGAGCAAGTTGCTTTCCCCCTCTGGACTGGTATTCTCTGCTATCACTTGAGGAGAAAGACAACTGACATTCATTAAGTTCTTGTTATGATCCACTCAACCACTCTATGGAACTATTACCTTTATTATTCCCCTTTTATAGTTAAGGACACTAAGGAACAGAAAGGACCAGTACTTTGCCTGTGGTCACACAGCTAGGAAGAGGTGGAGGCAGGATTCAAATCCAGGCAGTCTAACTCCAGCACCCAAGCTCTATTATATCACAGTATGTGGCCTATCTGCCTGCTTTGCTTTCATTTTGTAAAGTGATTCATGCCATGGTAAAATATTCAAACAGTGTAAAGGGGCATATAGTAAGAAACACCTCCCCAGCAATTCCATCTGTAGGGACTTATCCCATGATTTTCTTGCACAAGGAAGAAATGACATAAGCACAAGAAGATTCACTGCAGCTCAAGACTGGAAGCAACTTAAGTGACCATTGACAGGGGACTGACTGAATGAATGGCGGGGCTTATATGTGCTGGACACACTGTAAAAAGGAAGGAGGATGCTCTAGGTGCTGCATGGAACAATCTACAAGATGAGCAGGTAACTGGAAAAAAAAGGTGCAGAATCTTGTGCATAGTATTTATAACTTGTGCAAATGAAAAGGGGATGTATGTATTTTCTCAAATAGGTATAAAGCTTCTGGGAGGGATCACAAGCAATTGGTCATACTGGTTGCTTCTGGGAGGGAAGAGACTGGCTGGGGACAGGGAGGGAGACTTTTCACTCTCTACTCTATGCCCTTCCATACTGTTTGCGTTTTGAAACATTTGAAAGTATTGCCTGTCTCAAGGCTGGGGACGGGTGGTAGGAGGCTTGAGGAAGAAGTATGTTTCTTCCCACCCTGATTCCAAATGCCCTAGTTGCCCTGCCTAGAGGCAGCCTCTGGTAAAAGTTACTGGATGCAGACGCAAGGACCTGTGAGAGTGCACTGCAAGGATCCATATGAGTATTTAGGACAGTGGTTCTCAAGGTAGGTCCCTGGGCATCAGCCTTACCTGAGAACATGCTAGAAATGCAAATTCTGAATCAGACATTTGGGGAGTGGGACCCAGAAACCAGTATTTTAATCAGCCCTCTAGGTAAGACTGATGCCCACTCAAGTTTGAGGACACCTATTTATGTTATTGCCTCTTTATGCAAATAATAACCCACCGTACATGTGGCTGCACCCACTTAGCAATTATAGAGCCTTTGAGGAATAATACCAGCTGTGCCTCCTCCAAGGAATGAGGTGGTGCCAGAATTCTGGAAGTGTTCAGAGCCCAGAGTGGGGGGCAGAGCATGGGATGCCCCAGGAGAGGGCCTAGAAGAAGGAGGGAGAAGCAGCCAAGACCCCCCTGCAGTGTTTGAGGGTGGGCAGGGGGACTCCCAGGACAGCAGGATCAGCAGTGGGAGACGGGGCTTCCTCACAGCCGTAAGAAGGGAGACTCCACAGGGCAAAGGGGTTTCATGTGCACCAAGAAGGGGAAAAGCTCAAATTTTTCATTTGTATCAGCCTTCCAACCGGCCAGCATCCCAAACCCACAATGCCATCTAGCCAGAGGGAGGAAGCAGAGGAGCTAAAGTCATGGGAACCATCATTTTCCAACATTTTCACTGGCTGGTTCTTAATCAGATCTATTGCCACCCTCTAGTATAGTCATCTTTTTCCCTGCCAGTCTCACCCACCACACTGTGAACACAGGGAGGAACCCTGACTGATTCACCTAGTATCTCTGGAATAGGGCCAAGTATACGGTAGGTGCTCAAAAACATCTGTTGGATGGTTGGCTAGATGGACGACCGAATGACTGACTGAATGAAGAATGAATGTTTTTACTTTCAGAGTCAAGTCAGACACAAAGAAGAATCTACAGCCAAGAATGATGGGTTACAGGGGCACCCTGGGGGCAGGGACACGACTTTGTTCTTACAGTTCCCGCCTGGCACAGGGTCTGGCAAGTTGCGGGCACCAGCACATGTTTGTAGAGTGAATCAAATGAGGGGATGACTGACTAGGTGTGGGCTGGCTCACTTCTCAGAAGACTCTCCTCAGTACAACCATGTGCTTCATTCAACAAGTATTTATAGACCACCTACTGCATGCTAGGCCTGTGCCGAGGATGCAGCAGCAGACAGGCAAGGCCCCTGCCCTCATGAGCTCACAGTCTAGCAGGGATGCAGGCAATACATGTGTGAACAACTAGATAAATAAGGTAATCTTCACTAGTGAGAAGTATTCAGAGAGAATAAGACAGGGTTCCACAGGGGAGAATGACAGAGGGGACCCACTTTAGACAGGGTGGTCAGGGAAGGCCTGTCTGAGACCTGAAGGACGAGATAGAGCCAGCCAGGCAGAGCCCTAGGAAGACTGTGCCAGGCAGAGAAGACAGTGAATGCAAAGGCCCTGGGGTAAGAACAAGACCAGCTTTGCTCATGCTTCCTTCTGGAAGGTGGGACAATGAATACTTACTCTTCTGTCTCCAAAGAGTTAACATGGGCGACATAGTTGCTCGGGATATAGCCTTCTTTCTGGGTGGCCAGGGATCGAGCCCTCCACCATTCCCCAGACCTGAGGGACAGAAGGGAGTGAAGAGGTCAGGGGGCAGAAGAACCATCTCTCTGTTCCTTTTGGGCCTCCCAGCCTTGGCCCAGAATAACCCCCACCCCCCAGCAAGCCAGCAGGGTGAGAGGCTGGGCCATGACTGTCCTGGCCTCTAGTGGGTACCCCAGGATTAGGGCAGGGATCTTTACAACAGTCCCCACTGTGCATCTAAGGGTCTGGAATCAAAGCTCACAGTCCTGGGCCTGTGGCCCTACTCCTCTTCCCATGACTTATGACCTTGGCCTTACTAGTCAAACCCAAGGCAGGGCCCATTGCCTGTGGGAGACTCACACTGGTTCAGCCGGGGCCCAGAGTCACAGCGAGTGGGCTCGGGAGTCTGACCAAGCATGACCACTCCTGTGCTCCAGCCCCAGCACATCCCGGACACTGCACCCACTTGTGGTGAAGACTATAAGAAGGTTGAAGGTGGCAAACTCAGTGATCCAAGGATTTCTGAATGCAAAGTCACCTCAGTAGAGCGTGATCCATAGGTAAGCCTATAACTTGATCACAGGAGCCCTAGGAAGGCTTCTTTGAGAAAATGCTTTCACTTGTTCATCTCTGCCTGGGTGTGCACAATCAGTACACAACCCCATTCATTATGGCTTTCATCCATGTTGATAGAAAACCCTAACTCCTTTAGTATGACCATGTTCTTGTCAGTCATTTACACCCTAGTATACGACAGTCTATCAGGTTCTTTAGTCAAAGGACAAAAGAGAATATAATCGACTGTGGAGGTGGACATGTCTTGAGGGATGGGGGAGGGGAACTCACTCTTCCAGGACCACCATCTGGTCCCCCTTCTGGAAGCTGAGGTCTTCGCAGTGAATGGCCTCATAATCATACAGGGCGATCACGACGACGTCCTCAGAAACTGCTGGAAAGGGAGGCACATGGGAGGGTGTCCCTGCCACATGCACAGTCCTGGGTGTTCCCCATCCCAGCACCTGGCACCCAGCCCTGGACCCACTGAGGTGTCTGTCTCATGATGTAAGTAAGCAACCTGTCATGCTGGGTGTGATTCTAGAATTTAAGCTAACAGTGTTTTGTTCATGTTACTAACAGTGTTACAGAAACACAAAAGTCTATATGAAATACTTCAGGGGCAATTTAGGGGATTTTCAAGGGTGGTTTTGACTGTTCAGGATTTTTGCCTCAAGCTCAGACTAAGAATCTAACCTTCTGCATAATTCATGACTCTTCTGCATGTGTCTGTCAGATACTTACCCTCTGAGGACGCTGGCGGTTTGCTGTTGCTGTTAAACCCCTGTGGGGAAGAAACAGGAGGAATGAACCTGGGAGTGTGTAGGAAGCCACGGAAGATTTATGTTGAAAAGGATAACTGAGAGCATCTTGTCCCAGCCCTGCATGTCATGAGAGGAGGCCCACAGGTGGCTGGGGACGTGCCAAAGGTCATACAGTGCGTTGGGGTAGACCCGGCACAAGAATCCAGGCCTCTTGAGTTGTGGGCTCTGCCCTCTGCCTTGGACATTCTGGGGGATGCTGACCTGTCCCTTCCCTTTGGCAGTGAGGGGGTTTGTCCAGATCAGTGTTTTCCAAGATGTGTTTGAAGAAACCGTAGGTGCATCAACGTGTCCCGTGAATAAAGGTTCCGTAATGTATGTGAAGCAACCTAAGTGTCCATGCAAAGCGGACCTGGCACCTGAACCGTAGTGCTCTAAGGAGCCCTTATGACAGGGGGGCTGGGCTTCACTACTGACACAAGCAGACCTCAAAGATAGATTGTTACGTGAAAAAAGCTAGTTTTGCAGAATGATCAATACATTTATGTAACACACACATTCTAAATATTTTCTGTAGACACACACTATATATGTTATGAAAATTCATTGAAGTTCATAAAAATTCATGAAAAAGGGTTTGCGAGGGTCCATACCAACCTAACAGCAGTTGACACCTCTAGGGAAGGGAACGGGTTAGGAGGTGCTAGTCAGTAGAAACTGCAGTTTTATCTGTAATTTATGTTTTTATTTTCAAGGAGAATGTATCGTGTATCATGCTCACAATTAACCATCAATTTAAAGAAACAAGTTTTGAAACACTGAGGAGGACACCCTTCTTTGGGAGATTCATACAACTCATTGCAAAGATTCGCAAACGTTCCGACGAGTCCCGCAGTGAAGGAGCCCGTTTGGCCCAGGGTTTCCCAAACTGATTTGACCTCAGAACCCTTTCTCTGGGGAACGCCTACTAATTTACTGCTCAACTAACATCCTGCAGGAGGGGAACAATAAGTAGCTGATGACAGCATCCCTTAAATCTGACCCTTAGCTAGGACAACCAAAAACTGGTGGGAGAAAACCCTCTGCCACCTGTTGGCAACAGGCCAGACGGCCTCAGAGAACCTAAGAACCTTGAGCCCTCACCACAGAAAGGGCCCAGGGCCATGCCAGTGAGGAGAGGAGCAGACCTGGAAGTGATTTAGGTGTATAGTGTGTAGTCAGCTCAGGACGTCACCAGCGTGAGAAGCTGAGGCTGCTTTAATAGAGGTTGATTGTCAGAGGGAGGGAGGTGACTTTCCTACTTACACTCCTATT
Organism: Trichechus manatus latirostris; assembly: GCF_000243295.1. NCBI lineage: Eukaryota > Metazoa > Chordata > Mammalia > Sirenia > Trichechidae > Trichechus > Trichechus manatus. Next base: position 31,816,758 of record NW_004443944.1, read on the forward strand.
TCCAAAATTAGTCCTGTTCTAGGCATTATGGCTGGAAAAGGGAAAGCAGGATGGAAAAGCCAGGAACCCATGTCCAGTGAGAAATGATTGGAAGGTGGGGTGGGTTGGCTGTTACTGGGCAAAGGGTGTGGATGTGTTTGGAGTGGGATAAGAGGTAGGTTTGGGATAAAGGAATAGGGGTTATAGATAACAGGCCTCCTTTCAATACAAGGACGAACTTTCTAAAGGATAGCACATCCTGATGGGGAAGGGGCCACCCTGGGAAGGAGTGAGCCCCCATATGGAGGCAGCAAGCAGAGGCTGCACTCCCCTAGATACCCTCAGGGAAAGAAATGGACTAAAGGGCCACAGAAGAGAAACAGCCCCAGCTCTGGGGTTAGAAGACCTGGCTCTACTGCTTCCCAGTTGTGTAACCCCAGGGAGCCATTTAACCTCTCTGAGCCTTAGGTACCCTCACTGTAAAGTGGGATAACTCCTGCCTCATGGTTTTTGGTGAGAATTAATGATACAGAACACCTCCCTCCAGTGCCTGGAATATAGTAGGTGTCCAAAGAACAGTAACAATTATTGCAACTATTACTGCTGTTATTAGTACTGTCATCACCATTACTATTACCAGTACTGTTATTATTGTTGGAGCCCTTGTGGCGCAGTGGTTAAGAGCTTGGCTGCTAACCAAAAAGTCAGCAGTTTGGATCCACCAGCTGCTCCTTGGAAATTCTATTGGTCAGGTCTACTCTGACCTATAGGGTCGCTAGGAGTCGGAATTGACTAAACAGCAACGGGTTTTTTTTTTTTTACAGGTTATTATTGTTACCACCACTATTACTATTGTTACTGCTCTCATTACTATCGCCATTACAGCTATCATTACTAGTGTTGCTACTGTGACGGCTACCACTACTATTTCCAACGCTACTATTACCACCACTACCACCGTGCCTAATGTTAGTATTTGGTTTCTGCCTCTGTTACTCTTGCTCCTGGCACTGGTACTTTGGAACCTGTACTGCCTGAGCTTGAATCCTGGTTCCACCACTTACTAACCATGTAGCCTGAGGAAAGTTATTTAACCTCTCTGTTCTTCATCTGTAAAATGGGTATAATAAAAATTGTTACTTATACTAGGGTTATTGTGAGGATTAGAGGAATTGATAATTGTAACATGCTTAAGACAGTACTTGGTTCATACAAAGCTCTGTATAAGCATAAAATAAGTAAGTAAATACCTCTACTAGTATTACTACTTCTCTTATTTACTACTCTTTCTATTGTTCCTGTTGCTAGTATTGCTCTTATACTCCATTATTTCTGTTACTATTATTACTACAATTGTTACTGCAGGTATCACCGTGAAACTTATTCCACCACTACTGCTGATACCATGTACTACGATGCTCACTCAGACCTGGTCAGTGGAGCCCAGGCTGATTGGCCAAGGTCTGGACTGCAGGACAAAGAGAAGTGCCTTCCTGGCCCCAGACGCTCAGTGCTCAGTGCTCAGTGCGGCTGTGTCATGGAGAGTTAGGGCACTGCGGGTAGCTGGGCAGCTGTTTCACCCCCAACACACCCTGCTCACCCTCAGGGCACAGTAGGCTATTAGGGCAATGTTGGGGCAGTGTTGGGGTAGCCACTGGTACACTGGGCCCACTATCCCTTGTCCCCCACTCACCCGCTTGCCCGACGATGTGGGATCCGGCACGTACGTGGGGCTCTGCAGGGTGGAACTGGGCTCAGTTTTCAAGACCTTGCCTCCTTGCCCGAGGAACTTGGACTTCATGCACCCCATTCTGCAGCAGAGAGAAGGGAGGTAAGCCCCACACAGGTGAGTCCTCTGATGTTAGCATTCCAGGCCCCCTACCCCAGGCTGGCTCCCACTCGCCTGCCTAGCCTTAACTCCCCCCACCCCAGCCAGCCCCACTCATCCCCACCCTAGCCACACAGAACTCGCCGTGCCCTTGCCACCTCCAGGCTTCCCCATATCCACATCTGCAAAGCCCCCAGCACAGAGCTGGCAAGATGCCATGGTCATGAGTACCAAGGCCTAGTGTGATGGGGAGTTCATTAAGAAAATAAGTCAAGAGGATAATAGAAATTCAACAAGTTGAGCTGTGGGGCAGAGTGGGTAGTGGGCTGCTGGCTCTCAGCCAGAATGCCTGAGCTGACATTTGGCCCCTCCACTGTACAGCATGTCCTTTATTACCCCCCCACACCCGGTCTCAGTTCCTCAAAACTAAAATGGGGGCAATAATAATACACACACGCGGTGTTGGGTGATGAAATGAAAAAGCACACTGGGGGAGAAATACTCAGCACAGCGTCAGGCTCAGAGCAGTCTGTAAAGTGAAACTACAATTATTATCACATAATAAATTAGCATTTTACAGTAAATGACAAAGTGAGGTTCTATCATGTGGATTGAACAATCTAGCTAAATAATAGTCAAAACAGCATATTCCTGGTGTCATTTTATATTGGCTTAAGAGTTCCTTTATGACTTTTTTCTTTTTCTTTTTTTTCTCTCATGGATTTTTTGGTTATTCGTTCATTCGTTCACTCAGCAAACATTAAACACTGTTCTAAACCGTGAGTGCCTGGGTGGCACTTGGCTGCTAACTGAAAAGTTAGTGGTTTGAGTCCTCCCAGAGGCACCTTGTAAGAAAGGCCTGGCAATTTACTTTTGAAAAATCAGCCATTGAAAACCCTATGGAAATGATAATTAGCAACCAAAATTAGCCTGTGTCAGGGGAATGGTAAAGACTGTGGCGAATTAGATAGTGCTTGCACTGTTTTTGTCAGGAAGTCTCCCCTCAGATTCAGCCCTTTAATATATACGGCAGTATGGGATATGGGAGACCCTGGGTGGTGTAAATGGTACTAGGCTGCTAGTCAGTGGGTTGGACACCTCAGAAGAACAGCCTGGAGGTCTGCTTCTGAAAAATCAGCTATTGAAAACCCTATGGCATACAGGGTTGTCGTGAGTCCCACTCACTCTACAGCCAACTGTTTTTTTGTGGGAATATGAATGCGGTGTTGCCAGACTGGTTGATTTAAAAAGAAGAAAAAGAAAAACCTGCAGAAAAAAGAAAACCCTATGAACAAGTTCTACCTTGACACACATGGAGTTGCCATGAGTCAGAATCAACTCAACGGCAAGTGGTCAGGTAAACAAATAAATAAGACATAACTTTAGTTAGTGAAATGCAGGAGGACATTGAAAGAGGGGATGTGATAGGGAACAACTGTGCAGGGCTCCTTCAGACAGGGCAGTTGGGGAGGTCTCTCTGAGTAGGTGACATGGACCTGTGGCATGAGTGACACCAAGGAACCAGTCGTATGACCTCTGAAGAAGTGTGTTCCAGGCAGAGGGAACAGCACGAACAAAAGCCCTGAGGCTGGAACGTGCTTGGAGTTATTCAGGCACTGAAAGGAAGCCAGTGTGGCCGTGGAGAGGCCAGTATGGTTAGGGGAGAAGTTAGGCTGCTCCCTCTGGTAGGGTCAGTGAGGAATTTGGATTTGAGTCTAAGGATGATGGGAAACCACACACAGCTTTAGGCAGGAGAATGGTGGGATTCAATTTGTGTTCTAAATCATTCCGCTGGCTGCTGGGAGGAGCGTGGACTGTGGGGAGCAGGCGTGGACGCAGGGGGCCCAGGGAGGAGGCCCCACAGTTGCCCAGGCATAAACTGATGGCAGCCCGGCCTGGCGTGGCTGCAGAGGAGATAAGAAGGGGATGGACAATTTGGAGGTAGAGTTGACAGACTTTGCTTGTGGATTAATTAAATTTAGGGTCATTAAAAAAAGATCTCTACCTGATAAGAACCAACACTTAATTCCACAAGTGGCAGAAATATTTCATTTTTCTCAAAATGCACACACGTATTTTCTGTGGAGGCAGGCTGTGAGCAGCCACACAAGGAAGTGATTGCTTTCCTCATCTATGCACAATTATAATTTTCTTCTACAGCAGGTAGAACTCAGTTATACTTATCTTGTTAAAATAAACACGTGTTTGTTGTTTAAAAACAAAACAAAAAACACCCAAATTCCTAGGCTTGGAGGAGTTACTTCTAAAAAATTAAACATTCCTTTTACAAGGATGTTTTTGTCTCTCCCTGGTGGGAATTGGGAATGATTTACCACCTACGGACTTGAGCGGTTTCTGCTTCATTTGCCTTTTGTAAATAAGTCAGGAACCGATTCAGATTCCTGGAGTGCTGTATCATGAATTTGAAAAATTATCACAATTAATCACTTCTTTATAATATATTGTATATGAATTTAAAACTGAAACCAACAACTCTCTTTGATTTGTGATAACTATGTATTATTACAGTTCTGAGAAATAAAATAACATATTGTGTGGTTTCATATGACAAAACTATATCACAGTTCATCTATTTGATCAATATAAGGGTGTTCTGGGAAGAGTACCACTGTGTGATGTAGGGCAGGTCCCTCCACCTCTCCGGACCACCAGTGTCTGGCAGCTGTGAGCCTCAAAGTTCCCAATCCCATGGGTATAGAACACCTAGTATATCAGGCAAGGAGCTCTGGCGGTGCAATGGTTAAGTGCTCAGCTGCTAACTAAAAGATTGAGGTTTGAACACACCAGCCATTCTGCACGAGAAAGATGTGGCAATCTGTTCCTGTAAAGATCACAGCCTTGGAAACCCTATGGGGCAGTTCTACTCTGTCGTATAAAAACAAACAAACAAACAAAAAAACACCATTGCCGTCGAATGGATTCCAACTCATAGCAACCCTATAGGCAGAGTAGAACTGCCCCACAGGGTTTCCAAGGAGCAGCTGGTAGATTCGAACGGCCAACCTTTCAGTTAGCAGCCAAACGCTTAACCACTGTACCACCAGGGTGTCACTCTGTCATATAGGGTCACTATAAATCGGAATCCACTCATCAGCACACAACAACAGTATATCAGGCACTTTACATGTTCAAGGAGTCCTTGGATAGCACTAATAGTTAAGTGCTCAACTACTAGACCAAAGGTTGACAGTTCAAACCCATCCAGAGGCACCTCGGAAGACAGACCTGGCGATCTGCTTCTGAAAAATCATCATTGAAAACCCTACAGAGCACATCCTACTCTAACACACATGGGGACTCCAAGAGTTGGAATTGGAGGCCTTGCATTCATCCACAATCCAAAGCCACTCCTGAGAAGGGGTAGTAGGGTTCTACCACTCTGATTGTGAGTGGTTACATTTACATTGATAAATGTAAGTGTTACAGAAATGTTAATTGTCTAAAACCATTCCCAAGGCCAACTCTTCAGACAAAGATTAGAGTGGACTATGCGACATAGAATGATACTTGCGAAGAGTGTCCTTCTTAGCTCAAGAAGATACATGAGACTAAATGGGCAGCTTCTGTCCAGAGGTGAGATGAGAGGGCAGAGAGGGTCAGGAGCTGGTTGAATGGACTCAGGAAATCCGGGGTGGAAAGGAACAGTGTGCTATCACAGTACAGGGAGAGCAACTAGGGTTACAAAACAATGTATGTATAAATTTTTGTACGAGAGGCTAACTTGAGTTGTAAAGTTTCAGTTAAAGTACAACAATAAAAAGAAAAAGTTAATTGTAACCATTTCCGTTACCAGCAAATGTGGCACTGTCTTGTCTGCCCTGTTGCATAACCCAAACATGGTTTGCAATTCCTCTGTCTGGCGCGGCAAGCTTAGTGACGTGGCAACACTGGAGAAGTCACAGGGAATTCCTATTAGTTCAATTTTTTGCCCAGTAACGTGTGATTCTAAAAAGTAATATATATTGAGATGGTGTATGTTTTGCTATGTCTATTTTTACGATAATAATATTAAAAAAGGAATATACTGGCAGGAATAAATTTGTATAAAATATCACTGTCCCCCTGAACCAAGAGACGCCATGACCACTTTCTGATGTAGAATAGGAATCAGAAATGCCCGTTCTCAGGTCCACTAGACAAGAGCCATGTGTATAATTTAAGGTTTTCTAGCAGCAACATTTTTAAAAGTTAAAAAAAAAAAAGCGAAATTAATTTTAAAATATACTTTATTTTACCCAATATATAAAAAATATCAGGAAAACAGTGTGGTGGTTCCTCAGAAAGTCTAACAGAATTCTCACATGACCACTCCGAGGTATATACCCAAAAGAATTGAAAGCAGGTACTCCAACAGATACTTGTACACCAGTGTTCACTGCAGCATTATTCACAACAGCCAAAATGTGGAAACAACCCAAGTGTTCATCAACAGATGAATGGATAAAGAAAATGTGGTATGTCCACACAATGGAATATTATTCAATGATAAAGAGAAACGAAGTTCTGATACATGCTATGACATGCATGAGCCTTGAAAACTTAATGCTGGGTGAAATAAGTCAGGCACAAGAGGACAAATATTGTACAATTCCATTTACATGAAATATCTAGAATAGGCAAAGGCATAGAGACCAAAGTTTATTAGTGGTTACCAGGGGGACTAGGAGAGGAAAATGGGGAGTTACTGCTTAAAGGATGCTGAGTTAAGGGTGAGGAAAAAACTTGGAAATGGTAGAAACCATCATAACGGTGACGGTTACACAACATGGTGAATGGAATTAATGTCACTGAATTGTATGCATAAAAGTGGTTAAATTGCAAATGCTATGCTACATATATTTCACCACAATAAAACTTTTTAAAAGTATCATTTTAACATGTAGTAAATATAAAAATTATTAATGAGATACTTTTCATTCTCCTTATTTTTTGTAGTAAGTCTTCAAAGCCCAGGTGTATTTTACACTTACAGCACATCTCAATTGGTACTCACCATATCCAGGTGCTCACAGCTGTATGTGGTTCAGACCACCGTTACAGACAGTGCAGATATAGAATGTTTCCATCATGCAGCAGACCGAGCTGTGTCTGGGTCTTGTTTATGTCTACGTCCCTCAGTACTTAGCTCAGTGCTTGCCTGGCGTACAGCAGGAGCGTAATACGCATTTAATGAATGAATACACACCCAGAGCGCCATGTTCTATGCACTGGAAAATAACAGTGTATGACATGGTTCTTGCTCCAGGAACCCACAGACGAGTTGAGAAGTGAAGACTGGACATACAGAATTACATTCCAAAGTCACATACAAAGAAGTTTTTAGGGAGTGGCAAAGATACACAGGACCATGGAAAAATTGCTAAGATACTTACTGAGTGAAAAAAAGCAAATGACAAAACATGTATAATACCAAACCATTTAAAAAATGAATACATGTGTATATGCATATGTTAGTATGTTTGTAGAAAAAGCACCCTGTTTATAGTAATAATTGTGCAGCAGGATAGTGAGTTGAGTTTTAAAAAACAGGGAGAATTTGGGTAAGTAAAGATTTGGGAAAAGTCAAGAATATTCCAAAGAAGAACTGACTTCCAAAGAGATATGCAGAAAGTTCATGATATTCAGCCATACGCAAAGCAATTTGTGACTCGAAAAGGGTTGCTCTACACCATTTAGAAAGGAAAGATTATTGAACCAGAAGCCTAGGGTGTGGCTGCTACTGTCATTGAGTACTAGATTTATCTCTGACTTTCCACTATCATCAAGGTAAAGGAAACTTTGGTGGTGTAGTGGTTAAGTGCTATAGCTGCTAACCAGAAGGTCAGCAGCTCGAATCCACCAGGCGCTCCTTGGAAACTCTATGGGGCAGTTCTACCCTGGCCTGTAAGTTGCTATAAGTCAGAATTGACTCGACAGCAACAGGTTTGGTTTGGTTTTTATGGAAACTTATCTTTCCATAAGATCCTAGAAAGCGCAGCAATTTGTCAACAGAAACAAATATTTTGGGGAACTAAATTCAGAAGAGAATTTATCGTGTGGATCCTTGTATAAAGTCACTGAAGGGCGCAATGGTCAATTTCTCCAACTAGGACTTGGCAGCAGAGTCTGCAATATGTTGACTAGTGGTTCCTAGATTTGACTGCTCCTGGAATGTCCTAGAGAACTTTAAAAAAACTCTAATTCCCACCATTGGAAATTATGATTCAGTAAGTCAGGAGTGGGGCCCAGAAAGCTGGATTTTTATACAGCTGCACAGATGGCACTGATGTTCAGGCAGGTTTGGGAACCACGGGGGAGGATGATATAGAGGTTTACATAGCCCAAGGCCTCTCTGCAGGGTGCGACCTGCAAAGCCCTGCAACACAGCGACGTGAAGTGGGTTTAGAAATGCAGAAGAGTATCTTGCTACTCAGAGGACCAGCAACATCAGTATCATCCAGGAGTTTGTTAGAAATGCAGAATCTCCATCTCCCAAATCAGAATGCATGCTTTAACATGGTAACCAGGTGATTCGTGCACATTCTAGTCGAAAAGCACTTGTATAGTGAACATCTGTTGCTCTTGCATGCTCGGCTTCTGTCTCTCTTCTGATAACAGCATCTAAATTTACCTTTGAGGAACCAGCTTTCTCCACTTAGTGCATGAGATTTAGTAGGACTAACCTCACTCTTGCCTTCAGGGATTGGCAACTTGATGCAGGCTTGGCCAATCAGAGTGTTCTGGCTACAGTGATTGGCTCCAATATGGGCATGTGATTCTAGCTGAGTGAATGAAAGTCGGCCCTAGGATTTTGTTGGAAAAATTAGGAAAAGGGCCCTTCCTATGAGAGTTGTTGAGATGTAGGAACCTGGAGCTCTTGGGAGCCACCTTAACATCATGAAAGGAGAGGCTGCCTTACAGTGAAGCCGCCACGGAGGGCAGCAGAGATGAGCAATGGAAACAAAGTGACTACTAAAGACATGTTTGAGCACCTGGATCCAGCTACGCCTGAAGTTTCTTGATCCCAGGATTTTTCAGTTAATGAGCAAATAAATTCCCAATTTTGCCTAAGCCAGTTCAAACTGGGTTTCTGCCACTTGCACCCAAAGGGTTCTTACCGATTCTTGCGTAACTTGGGCCGTACTCTGGACGGAATGAACCAGAGTTTCTGGGGATGAGGGCCTGGAATCTGAATCTCTAACAATTCTGCAGGAGATTCTTACACACACTAAAATTTGAGACCCACCAATGTAGTGAAATGAGGGCTGAATTGGCGGCCATAATTTTCAGGTTTGGATCCTGATTCTGCCACCAACTGGCTGTGTGACTTTGGGCAAGTCACTTCCCCTCTCTGAGCCTCATTTCCTCCCCTGAAAATAGAAGACACTTGCTTCTCAGGCTTGGTCTGAGGTTTCATGTGATAAGGGATGTGAAAGACTTAAAAAACCTCCATGTACACATGCTTCTTGTCTAACGTGGCTCTAAACCAGGCTCTGAGAGCAGAAGTGGCCCACTTGGCCCCACACTAGCTCAGAGCTGCTGACTCCTGCCAAATACACTTTTTCAGGTCACTGCCAACTCCTGGGACCTGAAACCTGCTCTTCATCCCCTTAGCCTCTGTGGGTGCTGGGTGGGAGGGAAATGAGAAAGGTAGGCTTGCTTGCCCTGGCTGCTTTCTACAGTCACCATGCTGGCTGCAGAGGCCCCAGAAACTCCTCCTGTACTCAGAGTCAAACCCACATAGGAGAGGCCAGGGCACTGCCAAGCATCCCTTGGACTGGGCAGAAGACAGTTTTCTGGGAGTTTCTAGGCTCGAGCAGGGGCCTGCAAGGGCCAGGGGTGAGGAGTCCTGGATTCTGGTCCCACTTCTGCCACAAGCTTGCTGTGTGACCTAAGATAAGCCTCAACATCTCTTGGGCTTCAGTTTCCCTAGATATGAAGTGAGACATTAGATGAGAAGATCTCCGAAGGGGACAACTGTGGTGTTCCCTGTGCAGTGTCTGCTCCCCCTTCTTCTGACCAGAGATCCATAATTTCCCTTTGGGAACTCTCTCTCCCCCATTCGCAGTTCATGGGTTAGGGTAGAGTTGACTCCAATCCTTGGCTGCAGAGGTGGGTCTGTGACCAACTCTGACCAATTAGAGTTGCAGTAATAGAAACAGAGACTGGCATATGACTCAATCCTGGCCCGTGAGAGCCAATCATGGGCCTTTGGTTGGAACTATAGGGAAAAAGGTCGTGGGAGCAGCAGAGCCAAGAAATGGAGAAATAACAAACTTCTGGATCCAACCCTACCTGAAGCTCCTGGATCCAGTCCTGCCCAAAGCTGATAGGCCCATGGACTTTCCAATAACCTCCCTTTTCTGCTTGAGCCAGTTTTAATTGGGTTTCTGCCCCTTATTCCAAAGAGTCCTGCCAAATGAAATCTCTGAGGTTCTCCAAGCTTTAAAACCAATGGATGCATCTCATACCTGTCTCCTCAGGCTGCACAGCTCTGGCATAAGACTATCTGGGTTCAAATCCTGGCTTCCCCATTCACTGGTCCTAAGACCTTAAGTATGTTCTTAAAACTTTCTGTGCCTCAGTTTCCTCATATATGAAGTGAGTTTACTAGCAATGTTAACAGCATGTGGCTGCCTTAAGAATTAAACGAGGTAAGGCTTTAAAGGGCTTAGCCCAACACCTAACCCATAGTTGGTGCTCAGTGATGATGGTCGCGATACACACCCTTGGTTAAGAACCACTGCTCCAGACCAATCCCTCCTTTGCAGAGATAAGAGAGCAAGAACTTAAATTCCATCCAGTTGGACAAAAGAGGGCTTGGGGCTGGGGTGGCCTTATCCCTTTGCTTGGGTGACTCTGTAATACAATTTGGTTTCATAGGTGCTGAGAAGATTGATGCCTACAAATACCTCTCCAGTGCCTAAAAGTCACCATTAGTTCATCATTCATATAAAGGCTTTATTATCCATTAAAGTAAGGCTCCTCCCACCACCACTGAGGAAGAGAGGGTCACGTGAAGCCCTTCCTTTTCTCCTTGAGTGATACTTTCAGAGAGACTGAGAAATCTCTGATTCTCCCAGCTGTCTTCTCCACCTGCTTCCTGCTGCCTGAAATCCCACCGTGAGCACCCCAAGTCAAGATGTTATGCATCTTCTGTTTGGGTTCAGATATCCCTGTGATAAGCCCCATATATTAAACTCTTCTTATTCCTTGTCCATTTATCCCCTCATCTGGCAGAGTAGGTGCTTAAATAGATGTTGGTTCTCTCTGCTCACCCCCCTGAGACTATTAGGCTTGTTTTTTGGGTAAAGGTGGTCAGGGAAATCCAGAAGCCACTTAGGAAAAAGATCAACCAGGAAGCTGTATCTCACCCAGCACCAGCTCAGTCATTAGAAATACTGCCTCGACAGCCCTCCTTGCCTCCCTCCCCCATATTCTCAAGAAACCCAGGGTCTAACTCCACCTCCTGCTTGTATCACACAGGTCCAAGAAAAAAGCTTTTCTGGCCCCAATCAGGACTCTGGCTCAGAATACAGATTCCCTTGGCCAAGGAAATTCTTGTAAGGGATTGCAATTCATACTCAATTGTAAAGCGCTAATGGCAAAGTCTTCTCTGACAGCAGGTTTTGATGTAAGAGAAGTTAGGTATTAGACCCACCAGAGTAGGTCAGGGTGAGTGGAATATGGACCCATGAAGCTGAGGGTGCTGCAGCTATGCCTAGCGAGTTCCTGGCACACTGTAGGCCCCCCATACACATTCATCGAATGAATATACTGTGTTCAACCCTCTACAGGCCTCATTATACTTGGTTGAAGTCATAAGAACCAGAATTATGAACCTGTTTTTCAGTTGGGGAAATGGAGGCCCATGGGAGAAAGAGAGGGCACCTCAGCTGCTCAGTGGCCGGTAGAACTGGAACCCAGATCTCCTGACTCTCATCCTCCACTGGGGTCAGAGAAATGGAGGGGAAGGGGAAGGATGAAGAACCCAAACAGGAGGCTCAGAAAAGCAGATATCTAGGTCCCAGGGCTTGAGACTGCCCAGCTAGAGGAAATTTCCCTTTCTGGAACAGCTCAGCCATGGAGATGGGGGAAAAGTCTTCTTCAAATGGGGGCCAATTTCCTGAGGAGTTTCATTGGAACCCCTTGGAATAACTTTATCTCTAAGTTAGGCAAGGGGGCAGGGTAGTATGAAAAATATAGGATGGGATTTGAAGTCAGACAGATCTGGATTTGAATCTCCATTCTGCCTTTTACAAATAAGAGCCTTTAAAAATGCAACTAGATCATGGCCCTCCTCTGCTCGAAACTCTCCTGGGGCTCCCATCTCACTTGGAATAAAAGCCAAAGTCTTCTTCACAGCCAGCAAGGGCCCATGATCTGGGCTCCCTCTAACCTTGCTGACCTGTCCCCTACCAACCCTCCCTTGATCACTCCATTCCAGCCACAGCAGCCTCCTTGCTATTCCTCAACTCATTAACAAAGCTTCTACCTCAGGGCCTTTGCACATACTGGCTTCCTGGAATGTTCTTCAGATAGTCTCCTTTACTTCATCCAGCTCTCTTCACATGTCTCATCTTCTCATAGAAGCCGTCTCTCATCACCATGACTAAGATAGGAACTGCCATCCCCAAATCCCATCACTTTCTAGCCCCTTACTAGCTTTATCTTTCATAACTCTAACCACCGCCTATGGTGGCCATGAGGATGTGCCTCTCAGATCTCCAAGTGCAGACAGCATAATTGAGCAATGGCCCTAGCTACTCTGCTTTGAAGTCACTGTTCTCATGGGCTGCTCCCAGTCAATGACTGAGGCAGGCCTGTGCCTGGGGACCTTTGATGGGTGACTTTGGCCTAAGGGCTCTCCGACAGCCTCACCAAACTTTCCTTAGAACTGCACTACAGCCTAAGACGCTTCCACCTTTCCTTCTTCTTTCTTCCCTCTCTCCCTTTCTCCCTGTCTTCCTTCCTTCTCTCTTTCATTCTGGGTCAGACTTGCCTTGGCATCTGATGGCTCTCTCAGCCTCTCCTGGTTTCCTCCCCATATTCTCTCACAGGTGTTTCCTCTAATAATTTTCTCACATTTTTAATTGCGTTTGGAGTCTGCTTCTCAAAGAACCTGGACCAACACACCTGATATATTACATATTGATTTGTTTATTGTCTGTCCCCCACTGGAATGTAAGGCCCACGAGGGTAAGGATGACTTTGTTTAGTTCGCTAAAACTGGGCCACAGTAGGTGTTCAATAAATTTTTGCTGAAAGATTGAATCAAATCCCCTTTCACCTCTTTCACCTCCTGGATGGCACAGTTTCCCCATCTGAACCATAGTGATGAATGTGCATTTAAACTGAGAGGGGCTATCCATGTTTGCTCATTTCTGCTTGGAGAAGAACAGAGCTGGCTCTCATCTTTCCTTGGCCAGAGTTGAGTGGAGGTTGTCCCCTTCAGACAGGACATGCCAGCCAGTTTGTCTTGGGGCAACTTTTCACTCTAATCTCCCATGATGCTCTAAGGTCAGCTGCCCCCACACCTGTCCTCCACAAAGAGAGCCCTCAGAGCCACGGTAACGCATGCTTGTGACCCTTTTACAGTTATATATATATACATTTGTATATATAGTCATATAGGCAAAGATATGTGTATATTTGTATATATTTATTCAAATATAGCATCTGCCTTTTATTCCATATAAATATATTATGTACTTATATTAGAAACTAATATAAATATGTATGGTTATATTTATATTATATTAATACATATATGACAGAGCTCCAGACCTCAGTTTCTTTGATTTTTTTGTAGTGTATGTTTTGTTTTTAAAATTACCTTTCATCACCCAAGCAAAACATTAGTACCTTCTCCTTGTTAAAAATTAAAACATTACAGATGAATCTAAGGTACCCTTGGGTTACTCCCTTTACAGGCCATTCTCACTGGGACCCCCTATAACTTCTGCCAACATTGGGTGTGTGTCCTTCCAGGCCTCTGCCTTTGCATTCACCTACATACAACTGAAGCAGATGCTGCCGGTGTCTCACCCCATCCCTCCACCCTTTACCATTTTGGAAAACTGACTGGACTTCCAACTACTGGCATCTGTATCTCTTGGTCTGAAAGATTTCTCTGTGGCCATTGAAGCCTGCTCTGTCCATGAGTTTGGCAGGCCAGAAGTGTTAGAGGATTGTCATCCCCCCAGGAGAAGCCCCCAACCAATGACTAATGGAAGGAGTGGACACATATCCTAATTCTCTCACCTTCTGGACGTGTTCTGTACTGCCTCCTAGAGTTGCCCAGCAGGACTGAGCTTCAGTTGCCCCCATGGTAACTTGCTTGGTAACACGCTTTTATTGGTTACCTTTCCTTCTCTGTCTCACTTTGCCACTTCCCTGCCAGAGTTTTCTGGAATCAGCTCCTAAATAAACTGTTTGCACTTGAAATCTTGTCTAGGGTTTGCTTCTGTGGCAACTTGAACTAAGACATATATACCCATAGACTATATGGAATGTTATTTTATATGTGTGTGTTTTAACATAAAAGGAATTGTGCTGCATGGATCATGAGGTAGCATCTTTTCTAGCCCCACTTTTCAAATGAGGAAACCCAGACTCAGAAAGCACAGGGATTTGCTCAATGCATCACAACTTCCATGAAGCAGAGTCGGCACACAGATTCAGGTCTCCTGTGCTCTGTCTACTGTTCTTCATTTCTCACCCAGAGATAAGGGTGGGACTCCTATTCTCTTGGGTGCACTTATGTCTCCCGGGCCAAAGGACTTCAGGGTGATTGTGGAAGCTCAGGTGGGTGCCATTACGGCAGAATTAGGAATGCAAACCCGAGTGCTGCCATGCAGAGGGTGGCCATAGCCACTAGCCAAGAGCAAGGACACATTTTACATTTGACCAAGGTTGTCTTTTGCATCATTATCCATACTTCTAAAAATGTGTTAAAACTCCTAGTCCTGGGGTGGGGAAAACTGGAGAAATGGGATGGGGACCAAAGTGTTGCAGGGGATTATTTAGAAAGAGACAGAGAGGTTGTACCACTAATTTGTTGTGTGACTTTGGGAAAGTTTCTTACCCTCTCTGTGCCTCACAATTCTTTTCTATAAAAGAGGGAGGCCTTGTCACTATTGGAAGTTTGGGCTTGAAAACTGAAGTGGCTCTAGGGGCCTGGAGGGTCATGCATATGAGTGCATTAGGCAAGAGCGGTACAAACTAGACAGCCCAGGCCCAGTCCGTGGGGCATCCCTATTTAGCTCCACCAATACTGCCATGAGGGAATAGCAGAGCACAGGAGATCTGGGCTCTAGTCCTAGGGCCACCATTTGTCTCATTTTTCAGAAGACAGGAACATAGATTTACATGAACTCTCTTGATTTTAAATGGTAGCAACTGACTAAAAAGAATCACAATGTGGGGTCAACTGAAATACACCCATGGGCTGAAATATCTAAGTCAGGAGAAGGGAGAGGTTGTTCAACATTTGTTACATTTGTCCATTCAGTATATTTTCAGGCCCTAGTATGAGTCGCTAGGAGTTGGAATCGACTCCATGGCACACAACAACCATGAGTCAGGTGTTAGAGACTCAGTGGTTTACAAGACAGACATGTCCGTGTCTCCGAGAAATTTTCTTTCTAGAAGAACTAAAGTCCAAGCCCTGGCTGGTCCTCTGAGTGCAGACAACCTTCTCCTGACCCACTGGGGTAAGGGCCCTCAGACAGCAGCCTGTTGGGCTGAGGTTAGAGGTATGCTTCCAGTTTTTGAGCACCTGCTAAGTGCCAGGCACAGGGAACAAGGCAGATGAAGATCCCTGGCCTTGTGCAGTGAGAATGTGAGAACTGGGAGGTCAGCAGAGTCAGATTCTTCTTTCGTTTCTGCCCCAGACTCCCTGGTGGACCTTTCCAGGCCCCCAAAAGGGGAGGGAGACAGGTGCCCCTTTGGGAAGCCATCAACCTTTTGGCATTGCCATCAAGAAACACCTGCAGGAACCGCCAAGACTATGGCCCCTCAGAACTGAAGCCACTCTTGAAGCCCACTTTTCAGACAAAGATTTGACAGGCCTATAAAACAATAACACAAGAGAGGAACATGTTTCTTAGTTCAATCAAATATATGAGACCAAATGGGCAACTCCTGCCCAAAAGCAAGACGACAAGGCAGGAAGGGAGAGGAACTGGACAAATGGACACAGGGAAGCCAGGGTGGAAGGAGGGAACATGCTGTCACGTTGTGGGGATTGCAACCAATGCGATAAAATGATATGTATATAAATTTTTGAATGAGAAACTAACTTGAGTCGTAAACTTTCACCTAAAGCACAATAAAAAAAGAAAGAAAGAAAAGAAACACCTGCATATGTGCCCAACACCACAGGCTCAGGATGGTCCCTGCAGCATTGTTTGTCGCAGTGGACACCTGGGAACTACTGAAGGTCCACCAACAGGAGAATGAGAAACAGTGTGGGTGGTCACTCACCTGGACACTCCTCTGCAGTTAAAAGGAATAAATGAGACCATTATTTCTCATCATAGATAGATCCTGACAACTTAATGGGGGGGGGGGGAGAAACTGCAGAGGAATCTTACAGTTAGATAACATTTATGTAGCTCTTAAGAAGGAAAATCATTCTGTGTATTGTTTATTGATGCATTACATATATATGCAGTAAATGTATAAAAACATAGACTAGAAGGACTGTAATTTATGACAGTGGTGGACTTGGGAGGGAGAGAAACAAGACTGGGAGGGATATGGGCAGGGGGGTTCAAGTTTATATTGCTTTTAATAATTTTATTTAAAAAAAAACTCAGAAGTAAGCATGACCAAATGCTAACATTTGTTAATTCTGGGTTGTGGGTTCCTGGGATATTTAGTATACTAGTCTCTTCGCTTTTCTGTATTTTAAAAATCTCTATTCCCCACTCCTCAATACGGGATAGTGACAAGAAAGGTGTGAGATAAGGGACTGGTATCTACTGAGACCTTTCTCTGTGCCAGCCGTATGTTAGATCAATGGTTCTCAAAGTGTGGTCCTCGGACCAGCAGCACCATCATCATCTGGGACTGCAAATTCTCTGGGGCCCTGCCCCAGACAACTAAATCACAAACTCTGGGGGTCGGGCCCAGCAATCTGTGTTTTAACAGGCCCTTCAGATGATGCTGATGTATCGCTAAAATTGGAGAACCACTGGGTTAGACCTTAACAGCTATGACAATCCAACCACTAGTTACTATCAAGTCCAACTCATGGCAACCCCATGTGTGTCACAGAAGAACTGTGCTATGGAGGGTTTTCAATGACTGATTTTTTTCCCCTCTGAAGTAGATTGCCAGGCCTTTCTTCTGAGGTGCCTCTGGGTGGACTTGAACCTCCAACTTTTCTGTCAGCAGCAGAGCCTGTTAACCATTCGCACCACCCAGGGACTCCGCAGCTATGGCAATAATTAAATTAAGCATGCATACCTGTCAGGCAGTCTCTAAAAGCTTTCCCCATGGTAACTCAATTTAATCCCCTAAACAACCCTGTGACGGAAGTATTATTATTTTTATTCCCAGGAAACCCAGGCACAGAAAGATCAAATCCCCTGCCCAAGTCCTTTCCCTTAACCACTATACTAAACTGTCTCTTTTTAAGAGGCAACAACCTCACATACATAACTTCTCACAAACTCTAGCTTACTGTAGCCTTTGAGGAAGGAATTAATAGCCCTGTTTTACAGATGAGAAAACTGGGATTCAGAGCAATGAAGCGACTTGCCTAAGGTCTCACAAGAGTAAAGTGACAGAGTAACATCCTGCGGTCTGCCCACGAGGTTTTGGGGTTTGACTCAGACCTTCTGGGGGTCCCGGCCAAGCCCGCAGGGAGAGCGAGCGCAGCGAGTTGGCCCAGGTGCTACGCCGCCTGGGTGGGGCTCATAGGTCACGCCTCCACCCTGCTGCCCCCTTCCCCCGCCGGCCTGGGGCGGGGTGGGGGGGAAGGGGACTTCGACCAGCTGCCAGCCCACTGTGACCTGTCATCCACCCCCACCGAAAATCGTAAGAGCCCTCCCCTCCCGGCTGCTCGTGGGAGCCCCATCCCTTCCTTCTCGTTTTTTTTTTTTTTTTTTTTTGCAGAAGGGGAACCTGGACGGCAAGAGAAGTGGCAGCTCGAGCATAAAGTCACTCAGCCCTTCGTTTGGGCTATCCCAGGCTCCCGGCTGGGCCACGGCAGTTCCGCCTTCACCTGGGCACCCACCTGTCCCCGTCGGTCCTCCATCCCATCGCCTATCCGCGGCTCCCCCGACACGCTCTGCTCGGGTCTCTGCGACTGGCTGCACCCACAGCCAGCCCTAACCAAGACCCGGGGCTCCCTCCGCCGCCCAAGAACTCTGGGCTGAGCTCACCGGCCAAGTGCTATCGCCCCCGCCACAGGCCGGCCCGCTGCACTCACCTGGGTGCCCGCTCCTCGTCTCGCGGGCAGCCCGGCTCCTCGCAGCTCGGGCGCCCCCCCAGCTTAGCAGCCCCCGGGGTCCCGGGGAGCCCGAGCCTGGAGGAAAATGGAGTGACTTTCGAGAAAAAGATGCTGGGGCGCCGCTCCGAGGGCTTCGGCGCCGCGGGCCTTCTTGGACTTTTCTGCCGCTGAACCGCTCGGTCCTCTCCCGCTTGCCTCTGAGGCTGGGCGGAGCAAGGGGGCTGGAATCGCGGACGCGGTAAAGCCATCAGGCCGGCTGCGGCCTTTAGCCCCGCCCCACCGATGTTAACCCCGCCCCAAAGGCTCCTAACCCCTTCCCCCGAAAATTGTAACCTCACCCCAAGAATTCTAACCCGTTCCCTGGGATCCTAACCTCGGTCCACTCCTCCCAGGATCCAGGATTTTTATCTCCATCCACCGGAGGCCTTAACAGTGCCGTCAAAGACTCTCACCCCGCCCCCAAGGACTTCAACCCATCCCCCACAGAACCTAACCTCCATCTCCTCCTCCCAATATCCTAACACAGCCCCTAATGTATTCTAATCCCGCCTCCGAACGAGCCTAACCCAGTCCCCAAAAGATTCTAAACCTTGTCGCTAGGGCTTCTAACCCGCCCTCCAGAGAACCCTAACCCCGTCCCTTCCTCCTAAAATCCTAACCATCCCACAGAAGATTTAAAAAATATATATATATATTTTTTTATCGTACTTTAGATAAAGGTTTACAGAACAAATAGTTTCACATTAAACAGT
>NW_004443944.1:31835878-31870357 GCF_000243295.1 Trichechus manatus latirostris
TTGGTTAACAACCCCACGACATGTCAACACTCTCCCTTCTCGACCTTGGAAGACCCTTTTTTTTTTTTTTGCGAAAGTATACATAGCCAAAGTCACACCATTTCGAAAGTGTCTACATGTACAATTCAGTGACATCGATTACATTCTTCCCGTTGTGCTGCTATTCTCACTATCCTTTTCCAAATTATTCCATCACCATTATCTTCAACTCACTGCCCCCTAGGCTTCCCATCAAACCTTTTGCGTTGCTGTTGTCAATTTGATCTCACATAATTTTTTTTTGTATCTTAGATGAAAGTTTGCAGAACAAATAGTTTCTCATTAAACAGTTAGTACACGTATTGCCCTATGGCAATGGTTAACAACCCCATGACATGTCAACACTGTCCCTTCTCAACCTTGGGTTCCCTATCACCGGCTTTCTTGTCCCCTCCTGCCTACTAGTCCTTGTCCCTGGGCTGCTGTGCCTCATTTGTCCCGTTTTGTTTTATGAGGCTGTGCAATCCCCGGCTGAATGGTGAACTTTGGGAGTGACTTCACCACTGAGCTAAAAGGGTGTCGGGGGGCCATACTCTCAGGGTTTCTCCAGTCTGTCGGGCCAGTAGATCCGGTCTTTTTGTGTGTGTGTGTGAGTTAGAATTTTGTTCTACATCCTTTTCCAGCTCTGTCCAGGACCCTCTGTTGTGATCCCGGTCAGAGCAATCTGTGGTGGTAGCCGGGCACCATCTAGCTGTACTGGACTCAGTCCGGTGGAGGCCGTGGTAGCTGTGGTCCATTAGTCCTCCGGAACAATCTTTTCTTTGTATCCTGTTCCCACAGAGGATTTTTGACTCCACTTTTGAAGGATTTTTAACTTTGCCCATCATAGGTTTCTACTCCTGCCCCCAAGGATTTTAACTCCTCTCTTCAAGTAATTCTAAAGGAGCCCTGGTGATGCAGTGGTTAAAGCAATCGACTGCTAACGGAAAGGTCCGCCGTTTGAAACCACCAGCCCCTCTGAGGGAGAAGATGTGGCAGCTTGCATCCCTAAAGATTTACAGCCTTGGAAACCCTAGGAGTCAAAATCCACTCGACGGCAGTGGGTTTTTGGTTCTTCCAATAATTCTAACCAGCTCCTCCAGACTTATAGCCCTAACCCTAGGGATTCTAATCCCACTCCTGAGTGATTCCCACTTTTGTTCCAGAAGGATCGTAATCTCCCCCTCAGGACTCTAACCCTGCTCACCCAAAGATTCTAACCCGCCCCCCAAGGATTCTAACTCCACCTATCGAAGGATTCGAATCCGTCTTTTCAAAGACTCTAACTCGGTCTGGAAGGGTCCTAACCCCACCTCGTCTCTCCCAGCAGGAGCCTAACCTGCCCCCCCATTCTAATCCCTCCCTTGCCCACCCACCCCCTAAAGAACCTAATTCAGTTCCACTCCCTCGTCAAGACGCTAATCTAGTTTCCTCATCTCCCCTCACCCCACAGGAGTCTAACCTCCTACCCTACCCTCTCAGGCTTCGAGTTCCTTCCCTGGGGAATCCCAACATCTCTACCACCTCTGGGTCTCCCCATCCGCCAACCTTCCAGCCCAGGCCCCTTTCCCACACCACGTCCCAGGCCTTTCCGTCCCCTCTGTGGTTAGTGGTTTCCCCTCCACAGGCCCTGCGCTATTCAAACGCCATGCAAAGTTCCTCGCCCTCAGAACTACCCTTGGCTGGTTCCTGCCGGTTTCCAGGCAGCTCAGACAGCTTCCCAAATTGAGAGGGGCAGAAAGTGGGCAGGAGGGCGACTGGAGGTGGATGGGATCTGGCTCAGTGCCAGAGAAGGGCACAGTACATCCGCCCCTGGAAAAGAGAGGGACTGTCACCCTAAATTCTATCAAACACATCTTTAAAATGTACTATGTCTCTCTATTCCACTGTCACAAGCCAGTTCTGGCCATCATCATCTCTCACTCATTCATTCAGCAATACTGTGGGGCACTGTGCTAGGCACCTTGATAAATAGGGTTTCTCAAACTAGATACTCTTGATGTTTGGACGTGTAAATTTTGTAGTAAGGGGGCTATCATGTGCATTGCAGTCTTTTAAGCAGCACTTCTGACCTCTACCCACTAGATCCACCACCTGTCTACTTGCATCAACGATCAACGCCCATGGAAGCAGCAGTCAAGAAATCAAATGACAAATTGCATTGGGCAAATCTGCTGCAAAAGACCTCTTTAAAATGTTAAAAAGCAAAGATGTCACTTTGATGACTAAGGTGCACTTGATCCAAGCATATGAAGTTTTTTCAGTTGCCTTATATGCATGTGAAAGTTGAACAATGACGAAGGAAGACAGAAGAAGAATTGATGCATTCCAACTGTGGTGCTGGTGAAGAATATTAAATATACTGCAGACTGTGGGAAGAACAACAAATCAGGCTTAGAAGAAATACAACCAGAATGCTCTTTGGGAGCTAGGGTGGAGAGACTTCGGCTTCTATATTCTGGACATGTCATCAGGAAAGACCACTTGCTAGAGAAAGACATCATGGTTGGTAGAGGGTCAGTGAAAATGAGGGAAACCCTGAATGAGATAGATTCACACAATAACCAAAACAACGGACTCAAAAATACCAGTGATCATTGTCTTCGTCATCTAGTGCTGCTCTAACAGAAATACCACAAGTGGATGACTTTAACAAAGAGAAATTTATTTTCTCACAGTCTAGTAGGCTACAAGTCCAAATTTAGGGCATCAGTTCCAGGGCAAGGCTTTCTTTCTCTGTCTACTCTGGAGGAAGGTCTTTGTCATCAATCTTCCCTGGTCAAGGAGCTTCTCCGAGCAGGAACCCCTGGTCCAAAGGATGCGCTCTGCTCCCAATACTGCTTTCTTGCTGGTATGAGGTTCTCAACTTTCTGCTCCCTTCCTTTTCCTTTTATCTCTTGTAAGATAAAAGGTGGTACAGGCCATACCCCAGGGAAACTCTCTTTACATTGGATCAGGGATGTGACCTGAGTAAGGATGTTGCATCCTACCCTAATCCTCTTCAATATAATCCAATCTTGCCTCATTAACCACAGGCAGAGATTAGGATTTACAACTGTTTTAGTCATCTAGTGCCACTATAACAGAAATACCACAAGTGTATGGCTTTAACAAACGGAAGTTTATTTCCTCACGGTAAAGTAGACTAAAATTCCAAATTCAGGGTGTCAGCTCCAGGGGAAGGCTTTCTTTCTGTCGGCCTTCTCATCAATGTTCCCCGGACTAGGAGCTTCTCTGCCCAGGGACCACCCCGGGCCCAAAGGACATGCTCTGCTCCCGGCACTGCTTTCGTGGTGGTATGAGGTTTCCCTGTCTCTCTGCTTGCTTCTCTCTTTTATATCTCAAAAGAGATTGCCTCAAGACACAATCCAATCTTGTAGATTGAGTCGTGCCTCACTAACACAACTTCCGTCCATCTTCCCTCATTAGCATCGTAGAGGCAGGATTTACAACATATAGGAATATCACACAATAGTGGGAATCATGGTCCAGCAAAATTGATACACACATTTTTGGGGGGACATAATTCAATCCATGACAACAACCTACAGCAAAATCAATCACAAAATAGAGGACGACCACACAACATTGGGAATCATGGCCTAGCCAAGTTGACAGATATTTTGGGGGGACACAATTCAAGCCACAACAGTCATGAAGATGGTGCAGGACCAGGCAATGTTTCGTTCTGATATACATCAGGTCTCTATGAGTGGGAGCCAACTTGACAGCAACTGTCAACCAACAACAACAACACACTAGATGCCAGTAGCACACACATCTCCCAGTTGCGACGGCCACAAATGTCTCCGGACATTACCAAATGTCCCCTAGGGGCTCACAACAGTGAACAAGAAAGACAATGACTGCTCTTACGTGTTTGGTAAATGTGTGTCTTAGTCATCTAGTGTTCCTACAGCAGAAATACCACAAGCGATGGCTTTAACAAACAGAAGTTTATTCTCTCACAGTCTAGTAGGCCAGAAGTCCAAATTCAGGGCATCAGCTCCAGGGGAAGGCTTTCTCTGTCAGCTCTGGGGAAGGTCTTTGTATCAATCTTCCCCTGGACTAGGAACTTCTCTGTGCAGGAACCCCAGGTGCAAACGACAAGAGCTCTGCTCCCAGTGATGCTTTCTTGGTGATATGAGGTCCCCCTATCTCTCTGCTTGCCTCTGTCTTTTATATCTCAAAAGAGATTGGCTCAAGACACAATCCAATCTTGTAGATTGAGTCCTGCCTCATTAACATAACTGCAGCCTATCCCACCTAGTTAACATCATAGAGGTAGGATTTACAACACATAGAAAAATCACATCAGCTGACAACATGGTGGACAATCACACAGTACTGGGAATCATGGCCTAGCTATATTGATACACAGATTTTGGGGGGACACAATTCAATCCATGACAATGTGCTTAAATATATGTACGCACTTTTTAAAAATAGGTAATGTTTTAAGTGTGTGTTTAATTTACCTGAATGGTATTCAATTTCATACTTTTTTCACTCTGTCACAGTTATTAATATCTAGCCATGTTGCTGGAGGTACTTGTTGTTAAGTGCTTCTAACTACCATGTAATCATTGTTTACATCCTCCACATTTTATTTATCCATTTCCGTAGTCATAGACACCTAGATTGCACCCAGCTTCTCACTAACATAAACAATGCCACACTAGACATCCTTACATACATCCCCTAACGGATCTGTGTGAGAATTTTGTAAAGGCTTGCTCTTGCCAAGAATGGTAAATACTTGGAGAATGACTGCTGCCCTACGTCTCTCCAACAATTTCCCCATTATCTTCATCAACGTTTGGTATCATCCACTGGTCTTAATTTGCATTCCCCAGAATCAAACCTCAGACAAGGATTCAAGTGAAAGTAGTTTATTTGGGAAACACAGATTAACACTGGTAGAGGAGTGAATGAATGAGATAGGGAAGGGAAGAAAACCAATTAAGGAAGCATTATCAAGCAAGTCGCCATGAGTTGGAATCGACTCAATGGCAACTAACAACAACATCAAGCTGGAGCTCAGTCCTGCTGGGGAACTCTGGGAGACAGTGTACCCTACCCACTTGAGAGTTATCCTACCTGAGAGATGAGGGAACTAGGACATTTATACACCAACTCCTCTCGTGATTGAGGGCTACTCCCAGAGGGTGTTAATGCATGGTCATCAGAGACCGCCTCCAGGAAGAGAAGCAGGTCCTGGTAAAAGCCGAGGGGACATGGGAGGTCCATTGTCTGCATCTGCTACATCTCCTTCCAAAAGTTTGCCATTCTGATGGCAGAGGATCACAGAGAGCTGAGACATTCTTCTGTTAATGACCAATTTTCTAATTTTTTGCTATTAAAGTAATGCTGCAATAAAAATTCTTGTACATGTTCCCAAATCTCTTATCAGCTTTACTAAGTATAATTTTCATACAGTAAAATGCAACCATTATAAATGTACAGTTTGATGAGTTTTAATAAATATATACACCAATGTAACCACCACCCCAACCAAGATATAGAACTTTTTCATTGCCCCCAAAAGTTCCCTCATGTCCTATTGCAGCCAACCCTTCCCACCTCTGGCTTTAGATAACCATTGATCTGCTTTTTGTCATTATAGATTAGCTTTGTCTTATCTAGAATTTCACATAAATGCAGTTATATTGTATGTTCTCTTTTGTATCTGTGTTCTTTCACTCACATATTGCTTTTGAGATTCTCCATGTTGTTATATGTTCCACTAGTTTGTTCCTGTTCACCGCTGAGTAGAATTCCATAGTATAGGTGTATCACTGTTTATCTATTCATTTATTCATAGACATTTGGGTTGCTTTCAGTTTTTGACTATATGAATAACTCTGCTAGGAACATTCATTTACAAGTCTTTGTGTGGACATGTTTTCATTTCTCTTGGTAAATACTTGAGTAGAATTGCTGGGTCATGTAGCAAGTGTATGCTTGCTTAACTTTATATTAAACTGCTAAATTGGTTTTCAAAGTGGATATATCATTTTGTATTCTCAGCAGCAATGTATAATTTCCAGTTGCTCCACATTCTTGCCAACATTTGGCATTGCCATTCTTTTAAATTTTTTAAATATTTCACTTCTAGATCACATTAGCATCAAAAAACTTTTATAAATTGCAAATTTTATTCTAAAACATTGCATTATCAGTCTTTGGGACGGCAAATTTTTTTTATTGTGGTTTAGGTGAAAGTTTACAGCTCAAGTTAATTTCTCATTCAAAAATTTATACACATATTGTTTTGTGACATTGGTTGCAGTACCCACAATGTGACAGCACACTTCCCCTTTCCACCCCGGGTTCCCTGTGTCCATCTGACCAGTTCCTGTCCCTTCCTGCCTTCTCATCTTGCTTTTGGACAGGAGCTGCCCATTTGGTCTCATATATTTGATTGAACTAAGAAGCACTTTTCTCAAGTGTATTATTTTTTGTTTTATAGGCCTGTCTAATCTTTGTCTGAAAAGTGGGTTTTGGGAATGTTTCCAGTTCTGCGTTAACAGAGCATCTGGGGGCCATAGTATCGGAGGTTCCTCCAGTCTCTGTCAGACCATTAAGCCTGGTCTTTGTACGTGAATTTGAATTCTATTCTACATTTTTCACCTGCTCTGTCCGGGACTCTGTTGTGTTCCCTGTCAGGGCAGTCATTGGTGGTAGCTGGGCACCATCTAGTTCTTCTGGTCTCAGGCTGGTGGAGTCTCTGGTTCATTTGGTCCTTCAGTCCTTTGGGCTAGTATTTTCCTTGTGTCTTTGGTTTTCTTCATTCTCCTTTGCTCTGAGTGGGATGGGACCAGTAGATGTATCTTAGATGGCTGCTCCAAAGCTTTTAAGATCCCAGACGTTACTCACCAAGGTGGGATGTAGAACATTTTCTTTATAAACTATGTTATGCCAATTGACCTAGATGTCCCCCCAAACTATGGTCCCCAGGTCACAGCCCTAGCTACTCTGTCCCTCAAAGTGTTTGGATGTGTCTAGGAAACTTCTTTACTTTTGCTTTTCTCCAGTTGTGCTGACTTCCCCTTTATCGTGTGTTGTCCTTTCCTTCACCAAAGTTGACCCTTGTCTACTATCTAGTTAGTGATTTCCAGTTCTCATAATACTGGTCTCATACAATATTTTTCCTTTTGTGATTGACTTAAATCACTCAGCATAATGCCCTCCAGATTCATCCATGTTGTGAGATGTTTTGAGGATTCATCATTGTTCTTTAGCGTTAAGTAGTATTCCATTGTGTGTATGTACCATATATTGTTTATCCATTTATCTGTTGATGGGCATTTAGGTTGTTTCCATCTTTTTGCCATTGTGAACAGCACTGCAATGAATATGGGTGCACATATGTCTATTTGTGCGACAGCTCTTATTTCTCTCAGGTATACTCCTAGAAGTGGGATTGCTGGATCATATGGTATTTCTATTTCTAGCTTTTTAAGGAAGCACCATATCATTTTCCAAAGCGGTTGTACCATTTTACATTCCCACGAGAAGTGCATAAGAATTCCAATCTCCCCATAACCTCTCCAACATTTGTTATTTTGTGTTTTTTGGATTAGCGCCAGCATTGTTGGAGTGAGATGGTATCTCTTTGTAGTTTTGATTCGCATTTCTCTGATGGCTAATGATCGTGAGCATTTCCTCATGTGTCGGTTAGCCACCTGAACGTCTTCTTTGGTGAAGTGTCTGTTCATAGCCTTTGCCCATTTTTTAATTGGATTGAATTGTTATTGTTGAGGTGTTTGTTGCAGTATCTTGTAGATTTTAGAGATTAGACCCTTATCGGATATGTCGTAGCCAAAATTTTTTTCCCAGTCTATAGGTTCTCTTTTTACTTTTTGATGAAGTCTTTTGATGAGCATAAGTGTTTGATTTTTAGGAGCTCCCAGTTATCTGGTTTCTCTTCAGGTGTTTGTGCATTGTTAGTTATGGCCTGTATACTAGTTATGCCATGTATTAGGGCCCCTAGCGTTGTCCCTATTTTTTCTTCCATGATCTTTATCGTTTTCGATTTTATATTTAGGTCTTTGATGCATTTTCAGTTAGTTTTTGTGTACAATGTGAGGTATGGGTCTTGTTTCATTTTTTTACGGATGGATATCCAGTTATGCCAGCACCATTTGTTAAAGTGACTGTCTTTTCCCCATTCAACGGACTTTGGGTCTTTGTCCAATATCAGCTGCTCATAGGTGGATGGATTTATGTCTTCGTTCTCAATTCTGTTCCATTGGTCTGTGTGTCTGTCGTTGTGCCAGTACCAGGCTCTTTTGACTACCATGGTGGTATAATAGGTTCTAAAATCAGATAGTGTGAGGCCTCCCACTTTGTTCTTCTTCTTGAGTAATGCTTTATTTATCCAGGGCGTCTTCCCTTTTCATATAAAGTTGTTGATTTGTTTCTCCATCTCTTTAAAAAATGCCGTTGGAATTTGGATCAGGATTGCACTGTATCTGTAGCTGGCTTTGGTTAGCATTGCCATTTTCACAATGTTGTGTCTTCCTATCCATGAGCATGGTATTTTTTTCCACTTATGTAGGTATTATGGATTGAATTGTGTCCCCGCAAAACGTCTATCAGTTTGGCTAGGCCACGATTCTCACTGTTGTGTGATTGTTCACCATTTTGTCATCTGATGTGATTTTCCTATGCATTGCAAATCCGACCTCTATGATGTTAATCTGGTGGGATTAGTGACAGTAATGTTAATGAGGCAGAACTCAACCTACAAAATTAGATTGTGTCTTAAGTCAATCTCTTTTGAGATACAAAAGAGAGAAGTGAGCAGAGAGACACAGGGACTTCCAACCACCAAGCAAGCAATGCCAGGAGCAGAGCATATCTTTTGTTCTTGAGCTTTGAACCAGGGGAAGATTGATGACAAACACCTTCCCCCAGAGCTGACAGAGACAGAGAAAGCCTTCCCCTGGAGGTGACACCTTGAATTTGGACTTCTAGCCTCCTAAACTGTAAGAGAATAAATTTCTGTTTGTTAAAGCCATCCACTTGAAGTATTTCTGTTATAGCAGCACTAGGTAACTAAGACAGTAGGTCTTTTTTGGTTTCTTGCAGTAGTATTTTGTAGTTTTCTTTGTATAGGTCTTTTATGTCCCTTGTTAGATTTATTCCTAAGTCCTCTATCTTCTAGGGGCCTACTGTGAATGGTATTGATTTGATGATTTCCTTTTCAAAGTTCTCTTTGTTGATGTAGAGGAATCCTACTGATTTTTGTATGTTAATCTTGTATCTTGTTACTTTGCTGAAATCTTCTTTTAGTTCCAGTAGCTTTCTCGTGGATTCTATGGAGTTTTCTGTGTATAAAATCATATCATCTGCGAATAGGGATACTTTTACTTTTTCCTTATCAATTTGGATGCCCTTTATGTCTTTTTCTTGGATGGCAAATATTTTATCTACTTGTTCATTCATTCATTCATCCATTGTCATGGAGAATATAGTCGACCACCAGAAGTGGCCCTAATTTTCAAACCCTGGCATTGCCATTTATCAACTGGGTGATCTTGCACAAATCAAGTCACCTCTCTGAGTCTCAGTTATACTATCTGTCAAATGGGGATAAGAATAGGACTTCAGTGGATGGTTGTGAGAATCAAATGTAAGTAAAGTGCTTAGCGCAACGCTTGGCACACAGTAGGCATACGACACATAAATGGTAAATTTCATTAGTACAGCCTGTGTCTGTATCATTAAGACTACAAATTGCTGCTGGGCACTGATTCAAGTATAATTTAGAAGTCCCCTCAGATATACCCTGTCTTGTTCCAAAAGTAAAAGAAGGAGCATATGCCTTTAGAAAGAAGATATTGCCCTGTGGATAGTGGACCCTTTTGAAAATGGCACAAAGGGAACCCTGGAATGAGGGTTATACTTTTGCTAGGGGGTGAGCCTTCAGCCTGGTGAATTGAGAGGGTCCTGTGGCAGGGAGCCAATCCTGGACCAGCAGTAACTAGGCCCAGATTCTAGTGCTCCTTCCACTCCCTGGATGTGCGGCCATGAGCAAGCCATTTGATCGCTCTGATTTTCTTAGTCAGTCAACAAACATTTATTGAGCACCTGATGGGTGGTGGGTCTTGAGTGGAGTGTAAGGGATACAGCTGTGAATGAGGCAGCTATGGTCCCTGACCTCATGAAGTGTTTAGCTTAGTGGAAGGCATTAAACAAATAGTACACAAATAAGAGGGTGGTTAGCCTGGTAAGGAGGTGAGTACAGGGAGTTTCAGAGAGGCTAACAGGGGAAGAACGAGCCCTGATGGCGCAGTAGTTAAAGCACTTGGTTACTAACTGAAAGGTAGGCAGTTTGAACCCACTGGCCACTCTGCAGAAGAAAGATGTGGCAGTCTGCTTCCATAAAGATTGTTATTGTTGTTAGGTGCCGCCAAGTTGGTTCCAACTCATAGTGATGCTGTATGACAGAGTAGAACTGCCCCATAGGGTTTCCATAAAGATTACTGCCTTGGAAACCCTGTGGGGAAGTTCTACTTTGTCCTGTAGGGTCACGATGAGTCCGAATCAGCTCAATGGTAATGGGTTTGTTTCTGTTTTTTTTTTTTTAAACAGGATAAGGTAAGTTTCCCAGAGGAGACCGCTGTCATGGATTAACTTCTGTTCCCCCAAAATATGTGTCAACTTGGCTAGGCCATGATTCCCAGTATTATGTGATTGTCCACCATTCTGTCATCTGATGTGATTTTCCTATATGTTATAAATCCTACTTCTGTGATGTTAATGAGGCAGGATTACAGGCAGTTACATTAATGAGGCAGGGCTCAATCTATAAGATAAGGTTGTGTCTTAAATTCAATCTCTTTTGAGATATAAAAGTGAGAAGCTAGCAGAGAGATGGGGAAACCTCACACCACCAAGAAACAAGAGCCAGGAGAATAGCACGTTCTTTGGACGAGGGGTCTCTGCACTGAGAAGCTCCTCAACTGGGGAAGATTGATGACAAAGACCTTCCCCCAGAGCTGACAGAAAGAAAAAGCCTTCCCCTGGAGCTGGCACCCTGAATTTGGACTTCTAGCCTCCCTGACTGTGAAAGAATACATTTTTCTTTGTTAAAGTCATCCACTTGTGGTGTTTCTGTTATAGCAGCACTAGATAACTAAGACAGACACATTTAAGCAGAGACCAGGAAGATGAACAGGAATCAGCAAGGCAAAGAATCAGGGAGAACAGGAACAGCATGTATGTATTAACCAGTCTCCAAGATGGCCTCCTAGAATTCATGCCCTGTGCACCACCCTCCTACACTGAGTAGGGCTGATCTGTGTGACCAACTGGATGTGGAAATGATGCAGTGTGACTTCTGAGACTAAGTCCTAAAAGACATTATAGCTTTTGCCTTGCTCTCTCTTGGATCATTCTGAGAGAAGCCAGCTGCCATGCTGTGAGGACATTCAAGCAGCCTGTGGAGATGTTTACATGGCCTCTTGCCACCAAAGAATAAAATTCTTAGGAAGAAAATTAACAAATAAGTATAAGGATTGTACACTGAAAGCTACAAACCATTGTTGAAAGAAATTAAAAAAGACCTAAATAAATGGAAAGACATGTACCAGGTTCATGGCTCAGAATACTTAATATTATTAGGATGACAATACTCCTCAAACTGATCTACAGATTCAGCACAATCCCTTTCAAAATCCCAGGTGCCTTTGTGTGTGTGTGTGTGTGTGTGTGTGTGTGTGTGTGTGTGTGCGCGCGCGCAGAAGTTAACAAGGTGATAATAAATTCATACAGAAATGAAAGGGACCCATAATAGCTAAAAACAATCTTGAAAAGAAGGACAGTGTTGGAGGACTCACACTTCCCTGTTTCAAAACTTACTACAAATCTCCAGTAATCAATACTGTTTGGTACTAGCGTAAAGATAGACATATAGATCAATGGAATGGAACTGAGAATCCGGAAATAAACCCATGCATTATAAGCAACTAATTTTCAACAAGGGTGCCAAGACAATTCAATGAGGAAAGAATAATCTTTTCAACAAATGGTGCTGGAACAACTGGAAGTTGTTGCTGTGTGCCATCGAGTCAATTTCGACTCATAGCAATCCTACAGGACAGAGCAGAACTGCCCATAGGGTTTCCAAGGCTGTAATCTTTATGGAAGCAGATTGTCACATCTTTCTCCCTCAGAGAGACTGGTAGGTTCGAACAACCAACCTTTCAGTTAGCAGCCAAGCGCTTAACCACCGAGCCACCGGGGCTCCTTGGAACAACTGGATATCCACATATGAAAGAATGAAGTTGGATCCCTTCCTTACACCATACACAAAAATTAACTCAAAATGGATCATAGACCTAAAAGAATGTGCTAAAACTATAAAACTCTTAGAAGAAAATATATAAATAGATCTTCATGACCTTGGGTTAGGCAAAGCCTTCTTAGATAGGACACAATAGATGACTTGAACTTTATCAAAATTAAAAACTTTGGTGCTGAAAATGATACTAGTGCCCTCATTTACATTTTCTCACTTAGTCTCTGTGAAATAGAGATGATCATAAATGACGGCTCAGAGAATTTAAGATACTTGCCCAAGGACACACAGCCAGTGAGTGTTGGAGCTGGGATTTGAACCGAGGCCTGAGTGCTGCCAGTGTGCCTCCAAAAGCCGTGCTCATAATCACTACACAAAATGCAGTAAGTGTGCCCTGGAGATTGAGGAGTATAGCGAGAGATACTGTGTAGAGGACACGACTCAGGGCAGGAGATAGGAGACAATGCAAGCTTCACTTATCAGTGGGTGGGATGCCGGCTCTTTCAAAAATATATTTCCCTGTTTCTATGGGCACTTGCATTTCATATTCAAATTCCTCAGGACAACTGTTCATTGTTCTGCATTCAAAACAGGATAGGGGTGGAGGTGGGGAGAGCCATAGTCATTATTTCAAGGCTCAGGTATTTCCCCTTTTTATTCGCAAAGTAGCCAGTGTTCATTTCATAGCTACACCCTACCAGACAGGAGATCACTGCTGCCCGCATTGTCCAGGATGGGCAAATGAAAATTTGAGAAGACCAGCCCTTGAGTAACTCACAAAAGCCCCAGCATGTCCCTGACTTCCCTTCTCAAAGGCTTCCTTCATCCTCCAATCTTCTCTAGCCCCCCATCCTGCCTTATTTTTCTCCAGAGAACTTGTCACTACCAAGCATTATAGTATGTATTAACCTGTTATTGTCTGACTCCTCTGCTTTTTTGCAAGTTTCTTGCAGGTACTATTTATGTGCCCATTTTACAAGTGAAGAAACGGAAGCTCGAGGTTTATGAAGAATCAGTGATTCAACCCTTCATTCTTTTTTGTGTTTGAGTGGTAAAATATGTGAGTCGGAATCAACTCAACGGCAACAGATTTGGATTTTTTGGTTTGATTGTAAAATGTATACAACAAAGCATTTGCTTTTCCAGCCATTTTTATGGGTGCAATTCAGTGACATTGATTATGTTCACCATGTTATGGAATCATCATCATTATCCGTTTCCAATTTTTTTTCTCACACTTAACAGAAACTCAGTGCCCCTTAAGCAGTAACTCCTCCTTTCCCCCTCCCACCCACCACCCCTGGAAACCATTAATAAATTTTGGTCTCTTTGCCTTAGCCTATTCTAGATATTTCATATAAATGGGATCATACGATATTTGTCCTCTTGTGCCTGACTTACTTCACTCAGCATGATGTTTTCAAGGTTCATCCATGTCTGAGCATGTATCAATTTTATTTCTCTTTATGGCTGAATAATATGCCATTGTATGGACATATCACATTTTGTTTATCCATTCGTCTTAGGTTGTTTCCACCTTTTGGCTATTGTGAATAATGCTGCAATGAACACTAGCGTACAAGTGTCTGTTCGACTCCCTGCTTTCAAGCCTTTGGGGTATATATCTAGGAGTGGAATTGCTGGGTTATATGGTAATTCTATGTTTAACTTTTTGAGGAACCACCAAACTGTTTTCCACAGCAGCTGTACCATTTTAGAATTCCACAAGCAATGGATGAGGGCCCAAATTTCTCCACATCCTTGTCAACACTTACTGTTTTCTGTTTTTCTCATAATAGCCATCCTAGTGGGTGTGAAGTGGTATCTCATTGTGGCTTTGATTTGCATTTCTCTAATAACTAATGATGTTAAGAATCTTTTCATGTGCTTATTGGCCATTTGTATATCTTCTTTGGTGAAATGTTGTCATGGATTGAATTGTGTCCCCCAAAAATGTGTGTGAACATGGCTAGTCCATGATTGCCGGTACTGTGTGATTGTCCACCATTTTGTCATCTGATGTGATTTTCCTGTGTGTTGTAAATCCTACCTCTATGATGTTATTAAAGTGGGATTAGCTTAGTTTATGCTAATGAGGCAGGACTCAATCTACAAGATTAGGCTGTGTCTCAAGTCAATCTCTTTTTTTAGATACAAAAGACAGAAGTGAGCAGAGAGACATGGGGACCTCATACTACCAAGAAAGAAGCAACAGGAGCATAGCGTGTGTCCTTTGGACCTGGGGTCCCTACGCTGAGAAGCTCCTTCACCAGGCGAAGATTTATGACAAGTACCTTCCTCCAGAGCCAACAGAGACAGAAAGCCTTTCCCTGGAGCTGGCACCCTGAATTCAGACTGTAAGAGAATAATTTCTGTTTGTTAAAGCCATCCACTTGTAGTACTTCTGTTATAACAGCACTAGATGACTAAGACAAATATCTATTCAAGTCCTTTTCCCATTTTTTGAGTGGGTTGTTTGTCTTTTTGTCATTGAATTGTAGGATTTCTTTATATATTCTGGATATTAAACCCTTATCAGATATATGATTCTCAAATATTTTTGCCCGTTCTGTAGGTTGTCTCCTCACTTTATTGATAAAGTCCTTTAATGCACAAAAGTTTAATTTTGATGAAGTCCAATTTATCTATTTTGTCTTTTATTGCTTGTGCTTTGGTGTCATATATAAGAATTCATTGTTGAAAACTAGGTCCTGAAGCATTACTCTTATGTTTTCTTCTAAGAGTTCTACGGTTTTAGTTCTTACATTTAGGTCGACCACCTTCATTCTTTAACTCTATAGAGCGCCAGCAAAAATGAGGAAAACCCTCAATGAGATGGATTGACACAAAAGTCTCAGCAATGAGTTCAAACATATCAACGACCATGGAGATGGCCCAGGACTAGGCAACATTTAAGTCGTCATGAGACAGAGCAGATGCCACAGCAACTAACAACAACATATGCTTTTGTGTCAGGGTCTAGGAGCACAAAAATGGGGGCATCATGGCCCTCAAGCAACTTCTAATCCCATCAGGGAGACACACAAAGCAATAATTTAGATAGAGTGGAAAACACTGCCCTAGAGAGAGGCTCATGATACTGCAGGCCTAAGCAGGAGGAGTATGGGGTCCAGTCTGGGGTGCATCAAGGAGGACTTCTTAAAGAAGGTGACATCTGGGTTGAGGCTTGAAGGATACTAGTAAAGAGCAGGGTAAAGGGAAATCCAGGCAGAAGGCCTCGACAAAGACCTCGATGGGGAAATGGCCAGGCCTGTTTGAGGAACCACAGAGTTTCGTGTTGTTGGTATGTGAAGTCCAGGGCGAGGACAGCGGAAGAGGCTAGAGAAAGCAGCAGCAACGATGAAGCAGCTGGGCTTTATCAAGTGGGTGACGGGAAAGACTGGCCTATGGGTGTCTTCGAAGCTTACCTACCCCAGGTAACATCCTAGAAGCAGTGGACTTCCCGCTCAGGGAAGGATACCACGGGGCAGTGTAGGGGGGAGGGGATGCCCGTGAAGTTGTTTTTCTGTCCCCAGCTGCATGGCCACCTCCAGCTGACAGGTCCCCCTGGGGGGGATGGGAGACGGTTCGGTTTCACAACCCTACCCCCTTCCCCAAGTGTCCCCTGAGGCCAAGAAAAGAGGAAGCGCTTTGCGGACTTCCTCCTGGGTCGGGTGGAGCCGGAGCACGGCCTGCTTCTAGCGGGAGGGGCGAGGCCGAGCCTGCCTTACCTCTTAGAGAGACAGAAAAGGGCCCCGCCCCCGGCCCCGCCCCCGGCCCCGCCCAGGCAGGGCTCCCAGGTCAGGGAACTACAAGACGTGGATTAGAGTCCCAACTGGTATATTTTGCTGTGTGTCCCTGAACAAGTCTTTTCCCTTTCAGAGCCTCGTTGTATCTTGAATGAGAAGGCATATCCCTAGCATGACTGAGGTGCTGTGCATGTATTAACACGGAGAGATCCCCAAGACGTAGTTGCCGAGTAGTATATACTCATTTTTAAAAAAATTACATTTTTGTATGTGAATACATAGAGAAAGATCTGGAAGCTACACAGCCAACAAAAGAGAGTAGTCATCGAAGAGGAAAGCAACACTGGAGTCAGGGAGAAGGAAGGCTTTTTCTATATTTGGCTTAAAAAAAAACTTGAATATATTCATTTTTACTTGTGTAATTAAAAAATAATTTGAAAAAGAAGGGGATTTGTGTATATGGTGACCATGGTTTCCAAAATACAGCAAAATTCAAAGAATTTTACAGTGGACACCTCTATACTCACCACCTACATTCTACCACTAACATTTTAGATGTTTGATCAGTTATATGTCTGGCGCAGTGGTTAAGAACTTGGCTGCTAACCAAAAGGTCGGCAGTTTGAATCCACCAGCCGCTCCTTCGAAACCCTATGGGGCATTTCTACTCTGTCCTATAGGGTCACTACGAGTTGGAATTGACTCGACAGCAGGTTTGATTTTTCCATTTATCAATTCATCTTTTTTTAATGCATTTCAAAGTAAATCACTTCAGAGTGCATATCATTAGAGTTCAATTTGTTTACAGTATTTTTCTTTTAATGTAAAATTTACATACAACAAAGTGCACAAGATTAAGTGTTCATTTGCTGAGATTTTACAAATGCATATACACCTATGTATACACTCAAACCTCATTATGATGTAAAACATTTCCATCACTCCAGAAAGTTCCATCTTATCCTCCAGGGTTTTTTTTTTTTTTAATTGTACTTCAGGTGAAGGCTTACAGAACAAATAGTTTCTCATGAAACGGTAGTGCACATATTGTTTTATGACATTGGTTAACAACCCCACAACATGTTAACCCTCTAACTTCTCAACCTTTTTTTTTGGTGAAAATACACATAGCCAAAGATACACTGTTTCAAAAATTTCTACATGCACAGTTCAGTGACATTGACTACGCTCTTCCAATTGTGCTGCTATTCTCACTTAAGATGAAGGCTTACAGAACAAAATAGTTTCTCATTTAACAGTTACTACACATGTTGCCCTATGACAATGGTTAACAACCTCACAACACATCAACAATATCTTTACTCAGCCTTGGGTTCCCTATCTCCAGCTTCCTTGTCCTCTTCTGCCTTCTGGCCCTTGTCACTGGACTCCTGTACCTCGTTAGTCTCATTTGGTTTTACAGGGCTGTCCACTCCCAGGCTGAACAGTGAACCTCGGAGATAACTTCACCACTGAGCTAAAAGGGTGTCTGGGGGCCATACTTCTCGGGGTTTCTCCAGTCTCCTTTAGGTCAGTAAATCTGGTCTTTTTTTTTTTGTGAGTTAGAATTATGCTCTACATCCTTCTCCAGCTCTGTCCAGAACCCTCTGTTGTGATCCTGGTCAGAGCAGTCAGTGGTGGTAGCCGGGCACCATCTAGCTGTACTGGACTCAGTCCGGTGGAGGCCTTGGTAGCTGTGGTCCATTAGTCCTTTGGACTGATCTTTTCCTTGTATCCTGTTCCCTTCATTCTCTCCAGGGTATTTTAACTGTCAACATTCTGTGAGTCAGCACTCAGCACAGGGCCAGGCATATAATAGGTGCTCAATAAATGCTGGTTTAAGAAATGAATGATTTGAAGAATGAATATCCACACGGTTTACTCCCCTGAGGGCAGGATCATGTCTTTTTCTCTTGCATTTCCCACAAAGTAGTGTAGAGTAAATGCCTAATAAAGATTTGTTGATTGTATTAGTTATACATTACTGCCTAACAACTTACCCCAAATTTAAAAACGTAAAACATCAATAAGCATTTATTATCTCACACGGTTTCTGTGGGTCAGGAATCTGGGAGCAGCTTAGCTGGGTGATTCTGGCTTAGAATCTCTCATGAGGATGCAGTCAAGATGTCAGCCTGGTCTACAGTCACCTAAAGGATTGACTGGGGCTGGAGGATCCATTTCCAAGATGGGCCATCCACATAGCTGTTGGCAGGAGGCCTCTGTTCCTCACCACATGAACCTCTCCATAGGGATCTCCCAGAGCAAGTTATCCAAGAGAGCCAGGTGAAATATCCCATTGGCTATACAGGTCAGCTTTATTCCATGTGAGTCTATACAAGAGCATGAATACCAGGAGGCAAGACTAACTGGGAGCCATCTTGGAGAAGGTGGTCAGAATGCATATGCACTCAAATTTTCCTAGCACATGCTCTGTGATAGGCACTGTGCTGGGCTCTAGTGGGTCTAAGAATGAGTCAGAATCAGCCCCTCCCCTCACAAGATGTGTGTGTGTGTGTGTGTGTGTGTGTGTGTTTTGGGGGCAGGGGTGGGGAGAGGTCAGACAGAGGTGGAAACAGTGTCTATAGAGTGATAAAACTGTAATAGAGCTTTTTTTTCTTTTTAATTGCTATGCTGTAATTAATGTTCAGAGGGAAGTAGTGGTTCAATGGTAGAACTCTCATCCTCCATGCAGGAGACCCAGGTTTGATTCCTGGGGAATGCACCTCATGCACAGCCACTATCAGTCAGTGAAGGCTTACATGTTGCTACGATGCTGAATATATGATGCTCTACGTGTGAATAGGTTTCAGCAGAGATTCCAGACTAAGACAGACTAGGAAGAAAGGCCTGGTGATCTACTTCTGAAAATCAGCCCATGAAAATTCTATGGATCACAACAGTCTGATTCCTAACCAGTCATGGGGATGGTGCAGGACGGGGCAGTGTTTCATTCTGTTGTATGCATGGGGTCGCCATGACTCAGGGGCCAACTGGATGGCAGCGAACAACAACAACAGTTTATACTGATGGCATGAAATTCAAGATACATCATGAAAAGCAAATCTCCTCCTCTCTTTATTCTACAGCCACACAGTCCCCCAGCCCTGAGGTAACAGCTGTAACCTGTTTTGTGTATACTTCCCGAGCTACTCCATGCATATACACAAGACATCTCCCACCTCTTTAAACAAAAAGACAGCAGTATCCAAAGTGCATTATTCTACACCTTGCTTCTTCTTCTTCTTCTTCACTTTATCTTGGAAATAATTCCCTATCAGTACATAGAGAACCACCTTGTTCTTATTTATGGCTGCATAGTATTCTGTGGTCTGAATGAGCCACAATTTATTTAACCAGTTCCCTATCAATGCCCATTTGGGTTTTTCTGATCTCTTGCTATTACAGACAAAGCTGCAATGTTTCCCCTTGCACATCCATCATTTCCACTTACATGAGTATAAATGTAGGAGAAATTTCTGGCAGTGAAATTGCTACATCAAAGGGTCCGTGCTTGGTAGTGTTTAGTAGATATTGCTAAATAGAGCTCATACCAGCTTCACCTCCCATCCTCTATGTGTGAAAGTACCAGTTTCCTCACACCTACACCCACATAGTAAATATCGAACTTTCTGAACTTTGCCTATCCAGTAATTGAAACACGGTTTCTTGGGGTAGTATTAATTTGCATTTCTTTTCGTGTGAGTAAGGCTGAACATTTTATCATATGTTTCAAGGTTGTTTGTAATTTCTTTTCTCTAAACTGTATTAATAATTGGCCCATTTTTCTATTGGGCTGTGGGTCTTTATTATTCACTTGTAGAGCTTTTTCACACACCAAAGACACTATATCATCTGCATGATAAGCTTCAGAAACTTTTTTTTTTAAAAAAAACAGGTTGCGTTTAAACAGAAATAACTTTTTGCAGATCGCACCATTTTCTGCTCATCACTGCAGGGCTGCCCAAGGGCTAAGGGAGCAGTTATGCATGGAGAGCTCTAGAAGATAATGCCAGGACCTGGGGGAGAAGGCAAGAGGCAGCTGTTAGCTCTTGCACAGCCTGAACTGCCAGTAGGCAGTCAACGCCCCATCACAGAAAATGGGCAAGACAGGTTGGCCTGGCTTTAAGCCCCTTTGCCCCTCATTTGAAATGTCTGAGGGTGGAGAACAAGTGACAGGTGGGA
The DNA here is from genome assembly GCF_000243295.1 of Trichechus manatus latirostris. Lineage (NCBI taxonomy): Eukaryota > Metazoa > Chordata > Mammalia > Sirenia > Trichechidae > Trichechus > Trichechus manatus. The sequence goes on from NW_004443944.1 coordinate 31,856,141, forward strand.
GGACCCAGCAATGAGGCCGTCAATTCCTCATCATTTAGGCCTGATTGTGTGGTTACTGCATCTACATTGTTTAGCAGTAACGCAAACTCCCTGAGTGGAAACTCCATGAGGCCAGAGTCCAAGTGCTCAGTAAAGAATTGTAGAATGAATGAAAGACAGACAGAAAGAAAAAAAGAAAGAAAGAAAGACGAAGGAAGGAAGGAAGGAAGAAAGAAAGAATCCAATCAAAGAATTTGAAAAGCTGCTATTTCTGAGCTGGGGTCCTCTAAGTCCTCATCCCCCCACCCCACCCCACCCCCGGCTTGAACCTATCTCCTCCTCTTCATTACTCTTGCCCTGAGTCAGGTCATGGCATCTCTCACCTGGTCACTGTCCAAGCCTCCTGTCTCATCCCGCCTGCTTTCTGGCTCAATTATGCTCTCCAACAGATCCTCTTTCCCAACTATCAGACTCACTTCCAGAAAATGCAACCCATTAGGTCGCTCCCCATTGCCCGCTGGGGAAGGTCCAGACTTCCTAGCCTGGCTTCAGGGATCTTTTCACCAATCTTCCCACTTCTCCAGCTTCCTCTCCTACAAGCCCTGCCCACCCACCTTGTCCCCCACCATGTCACATATGCCATGTTCCTCTAGCAAGAATACTGGTCACATTTATTGAGCACTTACTATATGTACTTTTGCATGGGTCATCTTGTTTAAGCCTCAAAACAATCTAGGAGATCTACAAAGGTGATGCTATTATTATCTCCATTTTATAGTTGAAGAAACCAAGACCCAGAAACAATTAGGAGCTCACCCAAGGTCACCAAACTAGCAGATGGCAGAGTTGGGATTCAAAACCAGTTTAATTTCAGGGCTGGAGTACCTAATCACTGCCTTGTCCTAAATGGTCACCAGTCTTGGAGACTGCCCTCCTCCTTCAAGCCCCCTGCCTTTGCTCATGCTGGGCCCCTGCCTGGAGGGCTCTCATCTCTATTATGCACCTGCCAAAATCTTGCTCATCCTTCATGTTTTCACTCATAAGTCACCTCCTTGGCAAAGCCTTCTCTAGGTTCCCCAGGTAGAGTTGGTTTCTCACTCTTTGAATTTACAATTGAGAACCTTGTGCTGTGATTATTTGGGGCTTCTCTTCTCCACCAGACTGTGAGCCCTCCAGTGGGCGGGGACTGTGCTGTATCTCCTCCTAGTGTCTCGCACAAGGCTTGGTACAGAGTGGGTGTTCTCTAAATGTTTGGTGACTGAGTGACAGTGGACCTGGAGACCACAATCCACACACAGTTGTGAAGGACTGCTAGGAGTCTCCATCTGGAAACTGAGAGGGAGTAGAAAGTTGCAGGGCCCCAAGTGGGAGAGGCCTCTGTGTAGGGTGCAGCTGGAGACAATTTCACTAACTTCACCACTCATCCTTGGGCCAGCACTATCCCCAGGGAATCCAGCTGGTGGGGAAGTTCCATCCTTGCACCATCCCTAGAGGTCCTCAGGAACCAGCTGTCCCACCCCAAGGGGATTTTCCCCTCTGTGATGCCAGGAACTGAACCATGATAGGAAGTGACCCTGGCAGGGTCTCTGGTGCTGCAGGAGGAAGTGTGGCCAGTGTTCCTTTGCTCAGTGTCTGGGCTGTTCCAGCCAGGGCCCTTTGGAAGCCAAGGGGTTACATGACTTTGGTAAGAGGGTAGTTCTGGGGTGGGTGGAGACTTCCTTGGGGCGTGAAGGAAGTTGCCCCATCCCCGGAGCTGTGGGGTAAGAACTGTCCCAACAGTTCTCAGCAACCTTGTTACTGACTGAGGACTGCGGGCAACTTCTGAGCTTGGTCCTCTTGCAAGGCCTGCCAGGCTTTTAGGAGGGCCCTATGTCTTTGGCCCTGCCCCTAGCCAATCAACTGCTGTCTCTATGGCTGTCTTGTTCAGGAATTTACTAAGGCTCCCCATAGCCTCAAGTCCAAATGACTAAGTCTGCCAACACTGCACTCCAAAGACTGGCAGAGGGGATAGCAGAGTGGGTTGGGTAGTAGTATGAGCCCTGGGGCTAGCCAGAAATAGGTCCCAATTCCAGCTCACTGTGTGACTGTAGTCACTCACTTCATCTCCTTGGACCCCAATTTGACAAAATCAGCATTAAGGATTTGTTCATTGGAAGGCACCATAAACCAGTGGTTCTCAAAGGGTGGTCCCTGGATCACTGGCATCACCTGGGCACTTGTTAGCAATGCAGATTATTGGTCCCATCCCTGCTCTACTGAGTCAGAAACTCTTGAGGGTAGGGTCCAGCAATCTGTGTTTTAGCAAGCCCTCTGTGAGATTCTGATGCACGCAAGAGTTTAAGAACCACTGATACAGACAAGATGGCCAACATATTGGGAGAAGGTATGTGGAACATCAACATCCAACAAGGGATTAATATCTAAAATTTATGAACTACTCCTCCAAATCAACAAGACAAAGACAGGAAACCTAAAAGAAAATGAGCAAAAGATATAAACAGGCAATTCACAGGAGGGGAAGCCCAAATGCTTGATGAGTATAGGAGGAGATTGTGCATCAGGATTAACAGAGAAATGCAAGTAAAAACGATGAGATGCTGCCTTACACCCAAACTGGTCAGTAAAAATGACAAAGTCAGATAACATAAAAGCTGATGAAGATGTGGGGAGACAGGATCCTTCACATGCTGCTGGTGGAGCCACTCTGAGATTTAAAACATGTATCCTCTGTAATCTAGTAATTCCACTCTTGGTATAGAGCCCAAAGAAATTTCCACATAGGTCATGTACAAAGATGTTCATCACAGTGTTGTGTGTTTGTGGTAAGGAGTTGGAAGCAACCTAGGTGTCCATCTCTGGGGGATTAGATGAAGTATAGCGGATGCTCAGCTTGGAATATTTTGCAGCAGTTGGATGCAACACACTAGATGTTCCCACAGCAACATAGATAGATCTTAAAAACATATTATGGAGTGAGAAAACGGAAAGAATTGAATGATATTCTTACACAATGCCATTTATCTAGTGTAAAAACATACACAAAGCACTGTGTGTTTTACGTCTAGGGCTATATCAATGCATAAGGGTGGGTGCTGTCATGGTTTGAATTATGTCCCCCTAAAAATGTGTATTTCAGTTTGGCTGGGCCATGATTCCTGGTACTGTGTGATTTTCCTATACGTTGTAAATCCTGCCTCTATGCTGTTAATGAGGGAGGATGGGTGGCAGTTGTGTTAGTAAGGCAGGACTGGATCTACAAGACTGGATTGTGTCCTGAGGCAATCTCTTGAGATATAAAAGACAGAAGTGAGCAGTGAGACAGGAGGACCTCATACCATCAAGAAAGCAGTGCCGGGAGCAGAGAGCGTCCTTTGGACCGGGGTCCCTGCACCGAGAAGCTCCTAGTCCAGGGGAACACTGAAGAGAAGAAGACCGACAGAGAGAAAAAGCCTTCCCCTGGAGCTGATGCCCTGAATTTGGACTTTTAGCCTACTTTACCATGAGGAAATAAATTTCTCTTTGTTAAAACCATCCGCTTGTGGCATTTCTGTTATGGCAGCACTAGATGACTAAGACAGGTGCCCATAGTGAGGAAGGGAAAGGGTGTGGGGATGTGGCAACTAATAACCAAACAAAACATCAGAAGGGTGTTGCAATGGTGATAGGATGATCATGTCCCTCAAAACACATATGAACCATGGAACTCTCTGGGCCTGAAGTCCTAATAATAATAATATTACCTTTAAATTGGTGGCAATAGTATCTATGTCATGGTAAGTACCATGTGTCTGGCCATGGAAGGCTCTGTAAAGGGTTTACAAGTAAATTTCATCTCCTCTGTGTGACGCCTGGTGGTGCAGTGGTTAAAATACTCCGCTGCTAACCGAAAGGCTGGTGGTTTGAACCCACAAGCCAATCCGTGGGAGAAAGATACGGCAGTCTGCTTCCAGAAAAGATTATAGCCTTGGAAACCTTATGAGGCAGTTCTACTCTATCCTACAGGGTCACTATGAGTGAGAATTTACTAGACGACTTGTTGGCAGTGGGTTGGATGTAAGCCTCTGGCCTCCACTCAGGCCTCATTTCTTTTAGCCTCTGAGCCTCTACTCAGGCTGAGTGCTGTCCTTTTCCTGATTTCTCTACCTCTCCAACTCCACCTTCAGACTGATTACTCCAGGCCCCGCTGTCTGTGGGGTCTTGAGTTTTTCGTTTAGGAATTGAGCAGAGAGCCACTCTATAATAGAGCTGTAAGGGGGTATGTCCCGCTCCCTCTCCCCAGACTGTGAGCTCCCTGAGGGTCTTCTTTATCTCACCCCCATCTCAGTTCCCATCCCATTGAACACAGGCAAGACAGGTAAACTGAGTCAGAAAGTGTCAGATGTGGAAGAAAACACCATTTATTGAGCACCTATTATGTGACAGACCCTATATTAAGGTCTTGACCTTCGCTAATCCCCACAACCACCCTGGGAGGTAGGCGGGGCTGACCTCATTGGACAGATGAGCAAGTGGGAGGCACAGAGGCTGGGACGCTAGGACACTTAACCACACAGGTGCGCTATGTCTGTCTGGCTTCACATCCGGCATGCTCAAAGGTTGCAGCAACTTGTCTCAGGGTCTGAATTGGAGCCCTGATCACCCACCTCTAAGTTGACCCTCAGTGGAAGAAAACCTCTGCTCTACACTGTTGATCTAACTCCTGCCACTAAGAGAGGGAGACCCTGCTATTTAGAGTCTTAAAAAGCCCTTATACTATTAGCACAGTCAGTTTGAGGAATATCTAAGGGGAATCAGCAGACTCCCTCAAATCCTTCCCCTCTTTTGAACCTCAGTTTCTCAATTTGCAAAATAGGACGAACAGAGGTCTCTGGAGTCTGAGAAATCTTTTCTCAGTCTGCCATCAGGTGGAGATCACTTGTCACCCCTCCCTCGGACTCCAGAAAGCTGCAGAGTCACGGGGACAAAGCAGGACCCCTGTCCAACCTCGGGCTGGCAGAGAGGCCTGCTGAGCCAGCCCCGGGGCAACTGACCAGGACTTCAGGGTCCGGCTTCGCTCGCCCCCCGGAGGACATTCTCGGTACTGCATGGACCGGAGCCCCGAGGGCGCGGAAGGAGACCTGCTGGAGGGGAGATCGTAATGGGGCGCGGAGACATGGGGAGGGCCCCCTGAGAATAGGGCCCCACCGGCAAGAGTGAGTGAGGCTCAGGGGTCCGAGTGCGGGAAGCCAACCTCCCTTCCACGCCCTCCGCATGGGCAGTCGCTACAGGTAGTTGTCTTCAGCCGCATCTCCCCCGCCCTGGGGCTCCTCGTCTTCGCCCTCGTCGTCGTCGTCGTCGTCGGGGGCCAGCGCCTCGATGTCGTGCGTGATGTCAGTCAGCAGCCGGTGGAAAGCCTGCGCCTTAGGCCGCTGGGCCGCGCTGTCGTAGCTGCGCACAGCTGACGCGGACGTGGAGCTCATGCTGCGCTTGATACGGCCGAAACTGTCGGTGAGGATGCCTCCCTCGCGGATGCCCACACCTTCCAGGAAGCCCTCAAAGTAGCCGATGTCCTGGTCCGGGATGAAGGGCCGCATCCCTGTGGTGCGCGGGGCAAGGTGATTCCTCGGCGTTCAGCCCCTTCCCCTCCCACAAAGGGATCACCCTCTCTGGAGATCTGAGTTCACATCTACGCTCTGCCACTCACTGCCTGTGTGACCCGCTGCAAGTTCCTTAACTTCTCTGAGCCAGAGAATAACGACATAATGCTGGGGGTATCGTAAATGCCCATGTTACATGTTAGCTGCTGCTTCTTATTGTTATTGTTATATTTCCATTTATTAGCTGTGTGACTTTCGTCAAATAACTGCTCTCAGCCTCACTTTCTTCACCTTTAAAATTGAGATTATTGCACCGGTTTTGCCAGTAGGGATGTGAGAATTAAATAACAAGGTACTTGGCACACCCTGAGCATCCCATTTTACTTCCATCCCTACTTACTAGCTATGTGGCACCTTACTTCATTTCTCTGAGCTTCCGTTTCCTCATCTGTAAAATGGGGGCAAATAATACTACTTCCCAGAACTGTGAGCATTGAATGAGTTGATGCTTGGCACATGGTAACTTCCAAATGCATGTTATTATTCTGTTATTATTAGCCCTCCTTACTAGCTGTGTGATCTTGGACAAGTATCTAAGCCTCTCTGAGCCTCAGTTTCCTCATGGGTAAGATGGGAAGAACCACTCCGTCTCCCAGCTTTGTTGTGAAGATAAAATGGCTACACCAGTACTTTGTTATTATTCTTCTTATTAGCTCTATGACTGCAGTCAAGTCCCTTCCCCTCGCTGCACCTTGGTCTCCTCATTGGCCCCATGGATCTCATGGCTAGGAGAGAAAGCTCCCAGCCTGGTGCCTGCCCAGGGCCGATGGAGAGGGCCTTCCTGAGCCCTCAGGAGGGCAGGAGCTCACCCAGGAGAAGGAACTTGCGCCGGTCTCCGTAGAGCTTCAGCAGGCCAGCACAGTAGTCCTGGATGGGCAGCCCCAGCCGGTACTCCCGCAGCAGCAGGGCAAACTGCTGGATCTCGGGGGGCCCCAGCTTACTCCTCAACTGTGGGTGCACCATTCAAGGTCAATCCCAGGAGAACCACACTTGACCCCTGCCCAAAGACCCAGAGCCCTCTGTAAGGACACTTCAGGCCCAGCCCACCTCTGAAAATCCTTCTGTGGCCTACCCGGGGGACATCCAACCCCTTGGGCACAAACTGCCTGAGTACAAATCCTGGCTCCTTCATCGATCAGCTCTGTGATCTTGGGTAGATCAAAACCTCCCTGACCCTCGATTTCCTCATCTGCAAAGTGAGGACAATAATGGAACCTCCCTCTTGGGGTTGTTTTAAGGATTACAAAAGACGATGTATGAAAGGTGCTTAGAACAGTGCCTGGTATACAGCAAGCACTCAATTAATGCTAGCTGCCATTAGTTAAGGCCTTGAACCATAAGCTGGCCTCAGTTTACTCTCCTAATCTCATCTCTTGCCCTGACTTTTGAGGTCGTATGCTTCAGTTATGCCCAGGACTATTCACGGTTCCTGAAATGCCCTGTGTTTTCTCCAGCCTCTGAGCCTTTGCTTGTGCTGTTTTCACTAACTGCCCCAGCTCACCGTGACCATGTAATCCTGCAACTGCTCGAGGCCAAGGCCACTGTGGTCGCTGCTGCTGCAGTGGGAGCCATGGAAAGAGGGTGTGGACGTGCCACTGTAACACGCTTCAAAGGTGTCCTGGGAGCCATTGCTGCAGAGACAGACAGAATCGACTCAGCGGCAACAGGGGTTTTTTTGGGCAAGGTACACAGTATTGGACGGCAAATCTGTTGCCACTAATATGGGGAAAAAAATATAGGGTAGATATCACTGGCAGAGACTGCTATTTACCTGCTCAAATTCCTTCGTAACAGAACCAGGGTGGTGACCAACTAGTCCTGGTTTGCTTGAGAGTTTCTGAGTTTTAGCGCTGAAACCTCTCGGTCCCAGGCAAACCAAAATGGTTGGTCACCCTAAACAGAATCTTGGACAATGTTCCCAACCAGAAGTTAAATATATATATAGATATATATTTCCTAGCTTTGCTTGCAGCTAGTTGTGGCCATGTGACAAGTTGTCCGATGGGAATTCCAGCAAAGCTCTTTAAAGAGGCCCTTGGCACTCCACCGTGATGGCTGGAGCTATAACCATCTCTTGGTCCGTGAGGTGACCTTCACAATGGAAGCATGTGCTGAGGAGGATGGGGCAGGGGAAGAGAATCCTGGGCCCCTGATGACCTTAAGGTTCTGAAGAAACTATCTCCTGGTTTATTTTATGTAAGAGAAAGGGGAAGGGGGAAGCTCTATCTTGTTTAAGCTCTTTTTCAGGATTTCCTATTAAATGGAGCCAAACCTAAAGTAAATCAAAATTTTTTTCTGGCATTAGCTGTGATTTTGGTTTCTGTAGGCCACTATGTCTGGATGGCTGGGAGAGAACCGGCAGGTCCCAGTGGACCCATTTCTGGGTCTGGTTGTCCCCTGGGCCTCTTGAAGGGGATCTGGGTTCTGTGAACTCACCAGAGCCTGGAGAGCTCAGTTTAACTTCTACAGTAAGTGCCCAGAATCTCAACATAAACCAAGGCTGAGTCACTTCCACCCACAGGAAGCCTAAGAGTGCCTTGAAGAAGGACTCTGTGCAGAGTTGGAGAGTGGGGTCCCCGAGAAGTATGGTACCCACCAGGAGCTGCAGCTGCTGAAGTCGGCATCATAGGCGTAAGTCCCGTCCGTGCGGCAGCTCTCACCTGGGGCCAGCAGACAGAAGGGCTGTCAGAAGCGACCAAGCAGAGACTAGCATCCCTGAGGCCCCAACCTCAGCCCCACCCTGGAGTCTAGTCCTGCCCCTGCCACCAACACACAGCTGACCTTGGGCATCTCTTCTCCCCCCCTCCTGTTCCTCAACTTCCCCAACATTGGGACAATCCCACTTTCCTGCCTACTGTCTGGGGGTCTGAGGAATAGCAGACAAGGGAAGAGTTGAGGGAGTGTTTTGTAGACTGTGTGTGTTTGAGGCAAGACAAAAAAGAACTTTGTGAAGGGGAAAGAACTGAAAATCTTGAGAGGAAAGAAAGACCATTTGCAGAGAACTTGCACAGTTCCTGGCCCTGTTCTCTCGTTTAATCCAGTTCTTAGCCTCCCCCTTCAGGTCTTTCTCAAGGACACTCCCCTGACTTCCCACGCAAGGCTAGTTCCTCATTTACGTTCTCATAGAACATACTTATTTGTATGAGTATTTAATTATTGTCGACCTACCTCAGAGGATGCAAGCTGTGTGAGGATAGGGATTGGCTAATTTTGCTCACCATTATATCCTGGGGATTAGCACTGCATCTGATACTTTGTAGGTGCTCAGTAAATATTTATTGAATGAATGAATTTGTTGACATATTTCTTGAATCACTTCACTTATATGCCTGTCATCCCAGTGAGAGTCAATTAACTGTCCCAATTTCCCAACAAGCACAGCTTCCACAGAGTGGGGAGCGCCTCCAGAAGAAAGAGCGAGTGCTGTTGCTGGAGCTATGCAGACAGAGACCACATGGGGGTGCTGTGGCAGAAGGAATTTACTGAACAGCCTTGAAGGTAGCAGGACGGGTGAGGTGGCAGATCGAAGCTTTAAAATCTGACAGACCTGGGTTTGAATCCTGGCTCTGCCACTTAATAGCTGTGTGACCTTGGGCAAATTTATTGGCTCCTTCGAACCTTAATGTCCTCATCTGTAAAATGAAGCAGAAGGCCTCAGAGAGTTCTTTCATCCATTCAAAAAATACTTCTTCAGCATCTGTGATGTACCTGGTCCCGTGCTAGGCACAGGGGATACAGTGGTAACCAGGACAGATGAGGTTGCTATGAGGATTAAATTAAGACTTGACACATTGGTAGTGTGCTTGGCACGTAGTGGGTGCTCAATAAATGCCTCTATTAGTCTCATTCTCCTTTCCAGCCCTTGATTGCACTCGAGGGCCATCTGGAAATCTTGGTTTTAACCAGAGTGGGGCTGATGGCTCAGTAAGCAGTGTGTGTGCTTAGGTTTTTGCAAAACAAGGACACCACAAACAAAAGGGAAAGAGGAAAGTTTAGCTCTGAGGGGCTCATTCTGAATTTGGCAATGTGAACATACACGAAGAAGCTAGGATTGAGGCAGTGCAGTGAAGTCCCTGGGCAGTACAAATGGTTAACATGCTTGGCTGCTAACTGAAAGATTAGAGGTTCAAATCTACCCAGAGGTGCCTCAGAAGAAAGGCCTGACAACCTGCTTCCAAAAAGTCAGCCATTAAAAACCCTATGGAGCACAGTGCTACTCTGACACACATGGAGTCACCATGAGTCAGAGTCAGCTTGACAGCAACTGGTTCCAGTAGTGATCAATACCCCTAAAGACCTTCAACAGCCCCCAGTTCTGGGGCATCCCTCCTCCCTCCTCCTGGGACATTTCACGGGAGGGAAGGCTAGGGTTCTGGTACTCACTGCGGCTGCAGAGCCATGGCCGTTCGGGTGTAGACATGTAGTGGTAGCCGGCCCGGTCCACGCATTCAATGCTCTGGTCTCCATAGATGATCTGGAACACCTGACAGATGAGAGCACAGGACTCCTCCGCAGCATCCTGGCCCAGAGAGGGAGGAGACAGAGCTCAGGCTCTCGCCAATGACCAGGGAGTCCTCTGCTCCCTAAAACACAGTGTGAGGAATCTCACAGAGGCACACACACCCATGGACCCCTTTAAGTCAACTTTAAGGACATTTGTCATCAAAATTACATGGCCACTCTCTGAGTCTTGGGCCCCTTTATAGAATCCAGTGACAATCCTGGCTCCTCTGCCCTGAAAAATGCACCCCAAATTTCTGGGTGATTCATGGACCATCCTGAAGTTTATCGAAAATAAACCCAAATTTAATTCAATTTACAGGTACAGAAGTTGAGGTCCAGAGAGCAGAAGTGATTAGCCAGGACTAGAACCCAGGTCTCTTGACCCAGTAAGAGGGGGGATTAAATGTATCAGAATTTTAGATTTATTGTAATTAATGATACTGGCTGTCATATTTAGATATGAGTTTCCTGGCACCCAGAGCAAAAATGGAAGCAAGATGAATACATAACGCACAGTCTCTATAGAAGGAAGGAGTTTAAGTTCTTGGGTGAAAGTTTGTGATTGCAGATTTGGAGACGAATTTATCTCCTACTCGCAATGGACTCGATGGCAATGGGTTTGGGTTGTTTGGTTTTACCTCTTAAGAGGGAGCCCTGGTGGTACAGTGGTTAAAGTGATTGACTGCTAATCAAAAGGGCAGTGGTTCGAAACCACCAGCAGCTCTGCGGGAGAAAGATGTGGCAGTCTGCTTCCATAGAGGTTTACAGCCTTGGAAACCCTACGGGGTCGCTATGAGTTGGACTCGACTCAATGGCAGTGTGTTTGGTTTTTACCTCTTAAGTCTTTAAGCAAGAGACACATAAAGGCAATAATTGGTGAAGACAGCATCTTCATGAAGCCATTTCCTATTTTGAGTCTCTAAAAAAAATCCAGGGTGTAAATTAAAATGTAATTCAATAAAGGCATTTTGGGATGTTAAGGGTTTACTAGTGATTAGAACAGGATTGATTCTTATAATAACCCTATAAAATGGACAGGGCAGGGAGGATCCCTATTTCATACTTAAGGAAACCAAGGCTTAGAGTGGTTAAGTGACTTGCCCAGGCTCACACAGTAGGATCAAGGCATTAGCTGATATTGGCACCCAGGCTTTTTGATTCTAACTCCTGTACCCTCCTTGGGACCACAAGGCCTCAGATAAGAGGCCAGAGGCTCAGACACTCCCAGAAAGCAGCTCTTCATTTATTCCACAAACTCTTATGTAGTCCTATTGTGTGCCAGGTACTGGAGCCTGGGGTCTCAGAGGTGAACTGGTTAAAGTCTGTGCCCTAAGCCATCACAGTCCAGGGGGATAAACAGAGGACAGTGTTCCCTCTATCTGGAACTCGCTTTCCTGACTCTTCACGCTGCTGACTCCTTCCTGTCTGCACATTTCAGCTTAAACATCACAACCTCACTTTCCCTACCAATAATGATCTCCTGTCTTATTCTCTATCACTGCCACCTGCTTGTTTTCTTTGACCCTTATCCCAAGGTATAATTATATAATATTCATTAATTCATCCATTCATGCAACAGATATTTATTGAATACCTATCATGTGCCAGGCACTGTTCTAGGTCCTGGCGGTACCGCCATGAACCACCCAGAATGCAGAAATCTCTTGCATCCCACCAGGAGGCCAGTGTGGCTGGAGTGGAGTAAATAAAGGTGGGAGTAGAAAGAGACGGGGTCGGAGAGGAAACGGAGGTGGTTGCTGGAGCATGTAAGGCCTTGTAAGGAAGGATAGGGATGTTAATTTTTCTCTGAGTGAAATGGGAGTGATTGGAAGATTGTGAGCAGTGAAACAACGTAGCATGTGTAACAGGATTGCTCAGACTGGGGTGGGGGGGAGCGAACTGCAAGCCAGGGCCGAGCCAGTGAGGAGGTGACTGCATGACCCAGGTAAGACGAGAGGGGGTAGGACCTGGGTAGGGACAGTGGAGGATTGGTGGGGAGAAGTGGATGGGTTTGGGTTATATTTTAAAACCAGAGCCAACAAGATTTGTTGACAGAGTGGATATAGGGTGTGAGAAAGAGAAAGGAGCCAAGGATGATGATGCCAAGGTTCTGGTCTTAGCAATGGAAGGCCAGAGCTGCCATGAACTGAGACGAGGAGATTGAGGGAGGAGCAGGTTTGGTAGAGGACATCGGGAGCTCAGCTTTGGACCTGTTAGGTTTGAGATGGTCATTAGACCTTTGGAGATGCTGAGTGAAGATATGGCAAGAGACAAAATTTTTGAAGTTCTCACTGTTTTTAAAGTCATAAGATGAGATCACCTAGAAAGGAGTGTAGATTAAGGAGAGAAGAAGAGTAAGGACTAAGCTGGGGCACTCCAACCTTAAGACGCTGGAGAAAAGAGGAGGAACCAGCTCCTGAGAAGGTACAGCCAGAGAGGTAGGAAGAAAACCAGGAGAAGGCGGAGAGCTGGAAGCTGAGCAAGAAAGTGTTTCAAGGAGTCAGCTAGCTATGATGTACACATGTAACCCATTGCCTTTGAGTTCATTCCAACTCACAACGACCCTATAGGACTGAGGAGAACTGCCTCATAGTGTTTCCAAGGCTGTAAATCTTTACGAAAGCAGACTGCCACATCTTTCTCCTTTGGAGCAGCTGGTGGGTTAGAACGGCTGCCCTTTCGGTTAGCAGCTGAGTGTTTAACCACACTGCACCACCGGGGCTCCTGATGTACACATTGACTTGGTTATTATCCATCTCTCCCTCTAGACGGGCACAGTATGGATTCAACTGAGTCCCTCAGAAATGTGTGTTGTAACCCTTAACCCCTATACTTGTAGTGGGAGCCATATCAGTGCAGGGTGTGTTTTAAGCCTTTGAGATACAAAACGAGCAGATTAGGTGCAGAGAAGCTAGGAGAGATGGGGGAAGATAGATGCCAGGCCACATGAAGATCACCAAGGAACTGAGGAGCAGAAGCTGAAAAGAGACAAGGACCGTCCCTTAGAGCCTGCGCCCTGAATTTGGACTTCCAGCCTCCTAAACTATGAGAAAATAAAATTCGGTTCGTTAAAGCCACTCATTTGTGGTATTTCTGCTATAGCAGCACTAGATAACTAAGACAGGCACCATGTCTGTTTGGTTCAACACAGAGAAAGGCAGTGGCCCTGGGTCAGAGGAAAAGCTTAGAAGGCTGAGGGCTTGAAGGTATGTCTCCTTGACCATGAGCTCCCTAAGGGAGACTGCCAAATATGTCTTGTGCACCTCTGTATCCACGGCACCTAGCCCAATGCCTAGCACATAGCTGGCACTCCGCAAATAATGTCAAATGAGTAAAAGAAAGGATGACTGTGGATGGTGAAGGAGGTAAAGAAGGCAAGAATGGCAGTAAGGCTTCTGCCTTGGGTGACTGCCAGAGTTACCAAGAGGAACTTCCTGGGCGACTTTGCATAAGTTACTTAACCTTTGGGTCTCAGTTTCCTTCTCTATAGAGTGGGTATACTTGTGTTGTAATATCAGCCTCTACAGATTGCTGGGAGAATTAAATGAGTCAGTGCTGGTTCCATGTCTGGCATGGGTTGGCACTTGATTCATGGTGGTGATTCGTGTCATTATGATTGTTACTGTGGAGGTTCCAACATTGACGACGTTGGCGAAGGAGTAGGGCTGGAGGAGGGAATTAGATTGTCTGTTTCGACCATTTTGAGTTTTGGTGCAGTGGGACAGCCAGGGGGAGGTGTCCAGGACTGGAGTTTAGAAGCTGTCTGGCGTCATGGGCCCAAAGATAGTGGCCGAAGTGCAGAGTGGTACCGAAGGAGGGAGAAGAAAAGAGGCTGGGGCACACCCCAGGAACCTCGTGAATGGGGCGGCGGCGCCTCCCCGGATGCGCCCGAGAGGCAGGGTGCAGGGCGCCCTCAGGCTTACCCTGTTGGCCACAGCCAGGATGACAAGATTGCAGTAAGCGTCTGGGCTGGGGTCTTGCGGGTCGAGTGGGTTGGGACCTGGGTGGCGCCGCTCCCAGCTGCCGCTGCCGCCGCCACCCGCCTGCCTCCGCTCCCAGCTGCCTCCCGGTTTTCCCGCGCCGCCGCCGCCGCCGTGCC
>NW_004443944.1:31870492-31908045 GCF_000243295.1 Trichechus manatus latirostris
GCCCTGGGTCCCGCCCCGCGCCGCCGGGGCTGGCGTCCACGCCGGCTGGCACCGGGTCCACGCCTAGACCTAGGAGAGGCGCGGTGGCCGTCAGCCGTGGGAGATCGGGTCTAACAGCCCCCTCCCGCTGCCGGCGGTGGGGACCTGACCCCGCGCCCTGGGGTCCTGCCGCACCAGGCTCAGTCCCCGGGCTCAGGCTCCACCTCTGTCTTCGAAGTTGTGTGGCCAACTCCGCCCCAGTCTGGGTCCTTACTTTAGGGCCCCGCCCCGCCCCAGGCTCCATCCCCGGCCCCAGGCTTCACCCCTGGCCTGAAGCCCTACACCCCGCGCCTCAGAATGTTGCGTCCAGGCCGCACCTCTCTGAGCCTTTAATCTAGGCCCCGCCCCTGGCCTCAGGCTTTACCCGCAGGTCTCAGAGCAGTGTGGCCAGACCGCCCCTCTCCCCTGGCCCTCCCTCCAAGTTCTTTATCTCAGGCCCACCCCTAGTTTTGGCTCCGCCTCTTGGCCTCAGGATGGTGTGGCCAGGCAGTTCCTACCCGCTCCACCCACCCCAGACCCACCCTCGCCTCAGACCCTACCTTCTCCTCCCCCAACTCTTAATTTCCGGCCCTGCAGCGGCCTCCCAATTCCAGCTTGTCCATCCTTCCCAGGCTCCGCCACCTGGGCTCAGGATGGTGGGTCACCCTTTGTCGTCAACCTCTGGTCCCGACAACTTGTATATGGCCCCTGCCCACCCCTAGTCTCGGGGTAGTGTGGTCAGCCCTTTCCAGGAACTCCCTCATTCAGCCTCAGGCCCGGCTGCTGCCCCAGGTCCCGTCCATTCCCAAGTCCTACCGACGCGTCGGGCCCTGCCCCGGCCAGGCCCCGCACGCTGTACCGGTCTTAAGCACAAGCAGGTGCAGCGCGTCGTCCTGTAGGTAGGAGGCGGCAGCGATCTCGTGCGTGGGGATACGCAGGATGAGCTCCTCGTTGTCGCGCCAGGTGAGCAGCAGGCAGCGAGCCGATAGGCTCAGGATGCTGTCCTGTTCCGCCGTGGTCTTCAGCGGCAGCTCCTTCAGTTGCTGTGGGGTGGATCGAATCACCTGAGCCCCTGGGTGCCGCGTGGGAGAGGGAGAAGGGGAAGAGGGCTGCCCTCTCGCTTCCCCAGATCCTCACCCTGGCGGTGTCCAGCAGCTGCAGGAGCTCGTCCCGACTGGAAGGGTTCAGTGAGGAGGTCACCCAGGTGAGGTGGCCCAGGAACTGCATGGGAAATGGGGTGAGGAGGAGAGAGAGGTCACCCTGAAGCCTTGGAGGACCCTGGCTTCCTCAAGGACACAGTGTGGGTAGACTGAAATAGGAATATCTGACTTAATAATAATTACCGTTGATAACTTTTATTGATTTCCTTTCTAGAAGCCAAGCACCAAAACAAACAAACAAAAAAACAACCAAACCCATTGTCCTCAAGTGGATTCCTCCTCATAGCGACCCTATAGGACAGGGTAGAGCTACCCCATAGGGCTTCCAAGGAGCAGCTGGTGCATTCGAACTGCCAACTTTTTGGTTAGCAGCCATAGCTCTTAACCACTATGCCACCAAGGCTCCAAGAAGCCAAGTACAGTTCTTAGCATTTTACATCACTTGTTCATCTTCTCTTTAAGGATCAGAAAACCAGGCACAGATTCAACAAGAAAAAAAAGTTGAGAAGGGAGAGAGGGTTGACAGGTTGTGGGGTTGTTAACCAATGTCATAAAACAATATGTGTACTACTGTTTCATGAGAAACTATTCTGTAAGCCTTCACCTGAAGGACAATAAAAAATAAAAATTAAAAAAAAAGGAAACCCAGGCACAGAGAAGCTAAGTATAAGATTGTACAGTTACAAAGGGGGAGACCTGGACTCCCAGGTCAGTCACCCACACTTTAGGGCCCACACTCTCAAGTGCTTGGTTATATTGCCTTAAAACCAGTAGTTGTTGAGTCGGTTCCAACTCCTGATGACCCCATGTGTGTCAGAGTAGAACTGTGTTCCATAGGGTTTTCAGTGGCTGATTTTTCAGAAGTAGATTACCAGGTCTTTCTTCTGAGGTGTCTCTGGGAGGACTCAAACAACCTTTCCATTAGCAGTCAAGCACACTAATCATTTGCACCACCTAAGATAGCAACGGGTTTGGGTTTTTTTTGGTAACCAAAACCAAACCCACTGCCATTGAGTGGATTCCGACTCATAGCGACCCTATAGGACAAAGTAGAACTGCCCCGTGGGGGTTTCCAAGGCTGTAAATCTTTACAGAAGCCGACTGCCACATCTTTCTTCCATGGAGTGGCTGGTGGGTTCGAATCGCCGAGCCGCTGACCTTTTGGTTAGCAGCCGAGCTGTATAACCACTGTTCCACCAGGGCTCCTTTTCTACCACCTAGGGACTCCTATATTGCCTTGGGACATAGTTATTTGGTCTTGGCAGCTGTGAGTTCCATAGGGAAGCAAAAGTCACTATAACAGCATGAAAGAATGGACCACGTGTGAATTTCACATCAGTGGCTCGATCTCCACCCCCAGCACCAGTATCAACTGACTGTGCAAATCACTTGCCCTCTTTATGATCTTGCTGCAAAAGTCAAATGCAGAGGGAAGAATGTTGTATCCAATTAGTATATAATTTTGTCAGAAAAAGTATGCCAAAAAGTCAATAACTTATTCATTCCTAGAGTTAACTGATCATTGCAGTTATAATTTAAATATTATTTGATGTAACAATTAACTTTTTTCATTAGATTTATTCTTCGGGGGAAATTCCACCAATCAGAGCCTTTCTCTTTTATTCTCTGTGAAATGTCGGTCCCCAATTTTTAAGCAGATTCATTTTAAATTAGCTTTCCCACCCCCACATAGGATGGCCAGATAAAACACAAGATGCCCAGCTAAATTTGAATTTCAGATAAACAACAAATACTCTTTTCATATTTTTAGTCCCAGCAATATTTGGGACATACTGAAAAAAAAAAAAACAAAAACAACTCATTGTTTATCTGAAATTAAAATTTAACTGGATGGCCTGTTATTTGCTAAATCTGGCAACCCTGCCCCAATACCAATCTTCCTTGTCTAAATGAGGATCCCCCACTGCTCCTTCATGGTGTTCACAAAATAGAAGTAATACCCTTGAATTATTAAGGTCCTTTGTGGCTGGCTGAACTGGGTTCCTTTAACCTGGACATTGCCCGAGTAACAACATCACTGCAGTCAAATCTCACCGGAAGGTAGGATTTTTCAGTGCACAGAACACGTCCCATTCCCTCTCCCTTGGAGGGTGGGTTTAGAGCCCCGTGTTGAAATGGGAGCACTGAGTCTCAGCATGTGGCGGTCACTTGCTGAGGAAGCACAGCATAAGGCGGAGGCAAGACTGACTTGAATACAGGCCTCTTTCCATGAGCCACAGGCCACAGCTTTCCCTGGTCAGGGGTTGGTGAGTAGGGGAGATGAGGCTTCCCCTCACTTGAAATTGTTTCGCCCAACCCGCACGCACCTTGACCTCTTTCTCCAGGTAGTCACACAGCAGAATCTGGGGGTCAATGAGATAGTCTGGGGGATACAGGGGCATCGAGTGCAGTGGCCGGCGGCTCACACTGCTTCGGCAGGCTGCCCGGCGTGCGGCTTTGGGGAACACCAGCCTGCGGATTGGGGCCACAAAGCCCTGGAAAAAAACAGAGGAAGTAACAGCCACAGCAGCAACTAACTCTCATGAGCACTTACTGTGCTCAGCATTTCATTTATGTTGCCTAATTCTCACAAAAACTCTGCGGCACGTGTACCTCTGTGATCTCTATTTTACAGACAAGGACACCATCCAGTAGTCAGGTCACCAGCTAGTAGTGGTGGAACCACGAGTCCACCTGGGCAGTCTGGCTCCAAAACCTACATTCTGAACATTCAAGTGAGGGTATAACCCCTGCCAGGGCCTAGGCCCCAGTTTAAGGGATGGGCTGGACTCTGGCAGGTTCCAAAAAATGTTAGGGTTCCATGTGGCTGGATGACTGGTGCATAGGTATTTGTTAGGCTATTCTCTCTACTTTCCTGAAAGTTAATTTAAGTATCATCCAGGGGACAGCTGAGTAAAAGTGACCTGGTGCTAGATTAAAAGTGCAGATCCCAGGCCCCCAGCCGAGACCAAAAGAATGTAAACCTCAAAGGTCCAGGAAAGTCTGAGCACTCCTCTAGAGCAGCAGTTCTCAAAGTGTGGTCCCTACCGGGGCGGATTATTCAATCAGCAAGGTAAGCACGGGCTTACTTGTGCTTATTTACTAATTTGTGGTGAACAATTTCACAGGGGTTTCGCTTTGATGTGGTGTGGTGAAACCCCTGTGAAATTGTTCATTACAGATTAGTAAGTAAACACGGGTAAACCTGGGCTTACCTTGCTGATTGGATAAGCTGCCCCTGGGTCCCTGGGTCAGCAGCAGCACCACCTGGGGACTTGAAAGAAATGCAGATTCTTCAGTCATTTGTTGTTGGGTGCTGTAGAGTCATTCCAGCTCATAGCAACCCTGTGTAACAGAGTAGAACTGTCCCATATGATTTTCTGGGCTGTAATCTTTATGGAGGATCCCCGGCGGTGCAGAGGTTAAAGCGCTCAAATGCTAACTGAAAAGTTGTCAGTATGAACCCACCAGCCCCTCCGAGGAAGAAAGATGTGGCAGTCTGCTTCCATAAAGATTATACAGCCTTGGAAACCCTATGGGGCAGTTCTGCTCTGTCCTATAGAGTCGCTATGAGTTGGAATCGACTCGACGGCAATGGGTTTGGTGTACTGGAGCCCTAGTGGTGCTGTGGTTAAAGTGATTGACTGCTAACCCGAAAGGACGATGGTTCTAAACCACCAGTGGCTCCGCGGCAGAAAGATGTGGCAGTCTGCTTCCATAGAGTTTTACAGCCTTGGAACCCTATGGGGTCGCTATGAGTCAGAATCGACTTGACGGCAGTGGGTTTTTTTTGAGCCCTGGTGGCACAGTGGTTAAGAGCTTGGCTGCTAACCAAAAGATTGCAGTTCAAATCCACCAGGTGCTCTTTGGAAACCCTGTGTGGCAGTTCTACTCTGTCCTGTAGGGTAGCTATGAGTTGGAATTGACTGGATGGCAACGGGTTAATGGTAATCTTTATGGGAACAGATTGCCAGGTCTTTTCTCCTGCGGAGCTGCTTGCTGAGTTCAAACCATCATAGCCCTGACAAATTGAATCAGAAATTCTGGGAGCAGCGCCCAGCAATCAGGTTTCAACATGCCCTCCTGGTGATTCTGATGCCCACTTAAGTGTGACAACTACCCTTCCGAGCAGGTGCTCCCAACCTTGACTGTACTTTAGAGCTGCCCAGAGAGCTTGTAAAACTTCAGATGCCCAGGCTACACCCTAGACCAATTGAATCAAAACCTCTAGGGATGGGCTCCAGGCATTAGGATTTTTTAAGTCTCCTCAGGTGAGTTCAACAGGCAGCTCAGATGGAAACCATTGGGTAATACGTGTTGTGAGTGTGATTGGCTAACTCCTGCAACAAGACAAGCATGAACAGGACAATTTCCTGTCCTCAGGGAGCTCACATGCTTGGGCAGGTAAACAGACAATAAACTAGTCCACAAATGGGTGTATTCATTCACTCATTCATTCGTTCAGTAAACATTCACTCATACTTGCAAGCCAACCCTGTGCTGGGTGCTGGGGATTTAGTGGAGAACTGGACTCCTGGGCTTGGGGTGGGGGCATGGGTGCATTGAGATAAATGACCAAAACTAGTGAGTCTCAAACTCTGCTGTGCTCAAGAGTTCTGATTCAGCAGGTCTGGGTGGGGCCTGAGACTCTGCCTTTCTAACAAGCTTCCAGATGATGCTGCTTAGCACACTTTGAGTAGCCAGGATCTAAACCAGTGGTTCTCAAAGTGTGGCCCCACCACCAGCAGCATCACCTGGGGACTTATTAGAAAAGCAAATTCTCAGGCCAATCCTAGACCTACTGGATCAGAAACTCTGTATGGGGCCCAACAATCTGTGGTTTAACAAGCCCTCCAGGTGATTATGATGCTCGCATAGCTCATGTTTTAGAAACAATGTAATGGAGCCTGGATAGAGTATGTGGAAGCTCCACGAAATGAGAGACAAACTCCTTGGAAAGGGGCATTCCATGCAGAGGGCCCAGCAGGTGCAAAATCCTGGAGGCTGAAATGAAACAACTAGAACAGAAATAGGGAGGATGTTGACACAATCTGGATGTCACTGATCATTATGTCTAGAGACTGGAATGGGAGCCAGTTTTTTTTTTTATTGCGATTTAGGTTGAAGTTTAGAGAGCAGATTAATTTCTCATTAAACAGTTAACACGCAAATTGTTTTATGGGAGCGGGTTTTGCAGTGTATATTTTCACCAAAAAAAAAGAAGATGAAGAAAAGAAAAAAGATCCTGGGGGCTTCAAAGGCTGGAAGGGAGTCCCTGAGTAGTGCAAACAGTTAATGTGCTCGGATGCTAACCAAAAAGTTGGCGGTTCAAACCCACCCAGAGGCACCTTGGAAGAAAGGTCGGGTGATCTACTCCCGAAAAATCAGCCATAGTGCCTATGGAGCCCAGTTCTACTCTGCAACACATGGACTCATCATGAGTGGGAATTGACTCAACAGCAACTGGTTTGGTTTTTTTGATTTTCAAAGGCCAGATGAGGATGAGTCTGGAGAAGTCTTGTGCTATCTGTTGTAGCTGGTCGATGTGATGGACAAGTCATGGAGGCCTTGAATGCCAGCTATGGGGCTGCGACTTTATCCTGTGTTATGTGAGTGTGTGTGTATGTGTGGGGGGAGAGGGGAAAATGTTTTGTCCGTGACCCTGAACAGTCCAGCCCTGCCCACCTCTCCAGCCTCGTCTTACCCCACACTCCCTCTCACTCTGGCCAGCTACATGGAGCTCTTTCAGTCCTTCCTCCTTCTATGTTCTCTCCCATCAGGGGCTCTTGCATATGCTATTCCTCTACCTGAAATACTCTTCCTTATCCCCTTTCCTTCCACCCTTCAAATCTCAGCTCAAACTGACTGGTCCAGGGCTGGGTCCCTAATATTCTATCTCCCAGCACTGTGTATGGAGCCTTTTCTGCTATTCTACATTAATTGCTTTTTTAAAAAAATTAGTAGTTGTCTCCACCACTAGATTGCGAGCTCCAAGGGAGGGATCAGGGCCCCTGCCTGACTTTGCTCACTCACCACTGCATCATCAACAGCCCTGGGCATCATGCCTGGCACATAGCAGGTGCTCAAGAAATACCTATGGAAGGAATGAACCAAGAGAGAACATGCAGGGGTGTCTTGGCGCCCTTCTTAGCCCTTCATGATTCACGTGGGAGTCTTTAGAACAGCCCTGCCTAGGTTCCCTGGGGGAGGAGGACCCTGTGGGAATAGGGTTGGGAATCATAATCTGATAGCCCCTTGAACCCCAAAGACAACAAGGTGAGATGCCCACCTAGGACCAGACATGACCCCAGAGACCCAGACCAGAAGCCCCTCAGAGCCAGGAAAGGGTGAGGATGGGGAGGGTGGCCCCCAGGCTGAGGCCCTAGGACTGGAGCGCTCATAAAGATGGAGAGGGGCACCGGTATGGTGAAACACAGCAGGGGAGCAGGTTGGGGGCTCAAGCCTGGATGGGCAGCCTCAGAGCACAGAACTGCCATGGCGGGGATCCTTCTCTCTGGGGAGGAGGGGACAGGGGAATGGGTCTGCTGGCTGGCTCTCCATTCCTCTGTCTGAGAAGCTGCAGGAGGGACCACCAGGCTCGCCAAGGGGGCAGTTTTGGAGTATCTCCCAGACCAACTCTGCCTGGGCGAATTTCTGGGGAAGGTCCCTGAATAAATTTCCATCTGTCCATTCTAGGGATGGCAGAAGCAACTGACAGCAGGGAAACAGGCTCAGAGTTTGGAGCCTGCGTGTCTGGCTGCCCAAGGGTGGGGAGGAAGGTCCTTTCAAGTAAAAAGAAAGGTCCCACTTATGCCATTCGCCCTCTCCCCCAGGCTTCTCCCCTGTCTCCTTTCGGGGACGGTTCTCTACCCTACATCCCTCCCAACCTCCACCTACCTTCTTGCCTTTCTTGACTTCATATTCCATGGCGAAGAGTCGTCTCTACTCCTGCCACCCTCCTGACCATCCTGTCTCCCCCCTCAAACAGTTCCTTTGTTCTTTTTCCTGCCTGGTCGGAAACTCCACCAGGCTTGCTGGCCGGGAGTTCCTGCCCTTCCCGTCTGATAGCAGCAGAGGCCTCGTGGGGGGCGAGTGGTAATGGAGGCCACAACCTAGGGACCCTACAGCTGAAGGGTGGAAGCCCAGGCAGAGCAACTGACCAGCAGAGAACTCTCCGAGGCCTCCAGTCAGAGGCATGGCTGCTGAGGAGGCTTGGGGCTTGGGGTAGGGGCTGAGGAAGGGTCTTCCCAACGGGGGCTGAGAATTCAGAGTCAGAAAACCCTAAGTTCCAGCCCTACTTCTGCCAATGACTTCTCTGTGTGACCTTGACAAGGCAAGTCGGTGCCCCCTCTCAGAGCCTCAGTTTCCCCTTTCCGTACATATTGTGAATAAACATTGTCACCCTCCCTGGGCTGCTGTGGTGAGAAATACGTGAACTAGCATGAGGGAAATTGCTTCATAAACTCTAGAGTACTGGGTCCAAGTAAGTTATGATTTTTTAAAATTAATAATTACTATTAAGGAAGAGGAGGCTTAGCAGCACAGTGGTTAAGAGCTACAACTGCTAACCAAAAGGTTGGCAGTTCAAATCCACCAGCCACCTCTTGGAAACTCTATGGGGCAGTTCTACTCTGTCCTATAGGGTCGCTATGAGTTGGGATCGACTCGACAGCAATGGGTATCAAGGAAGACAGTATGTGTGGGCTTTGGAGACAGGCTGCCTGGGTTTAAATCCTGCCTTTGCCACTTACTAAGATGTGACCTTGGACAAGGGCCTTAACCTCTCATGCCTCAGTTTCCTCATCTATAAAATGGACATAATACTAGGTTGACCTCATAGTGACATTGTAAGGATTAAATGTACTTAGGAGAGAGCGCACTTACTAAGTGAGCACTTATTTGTCATTGTTGGTTGTTGTTGAGTCGATTCCAACTCATGGCGACCCCATGTGTGCAAAGTAGAACTGTGTTCCATAGGGTGTTCAGGGCTGTGACCTTGCAGATGCAGAACACCAGGCCTTACTTCTAAGGTGCCTCTGGGTGGGTTTGAACCACCAGCCTTTCAATTAGTAGTCCAGCACTTAACCATTTGTGCCATCTGTGAATGGGACTCCTTGGGCACTTATTAAGTATTCAGTAAAGATGAACTGGAGCCCTGTTGGTACAGTGGTTAAGAGCTCAGCTGCTGATCAAAAGGTTGGCAGTTCGAATCCACCAGTTGCTCCTTGGAAATCCTATGGGGCAGTTCTACTCTGTCCTATAGGGTGGCTGTGAGTCGGAATCAACTCCACTGCAACAGGTTTGGTTTTTTTGATTTATTTACCTATCTGTGTGTCCATGGATCCTCGCCTATTTTATCATCTCTTGGGAGAATATTAGGGAGGAAAGGCCCCCTTTGTGGCTCTGTACTAAGTATACATTTCATCTCACTAATTCCTCGCAAAGTTGAGGTACCACTGTTATCCCTATTAAACAGATTTTTAAAATGGAGGCTCAATTGCAGAGCCTGGCCCAAGGGGGTCACAGTGAATCAGAGGGGGATTTGGGAATTCTGGCTGGTCCAGATCTAAGGCCTAGTGTTGCTTACCTCTAGGGACTGTGCACTCTGCCCCACTCTGCCCCAGACAGCTGGACAGGGCCTGATTAACCGATGCACACCTCAGTCATGACTCCTGGGTTCTGAGGCCCAAGCTCGGGGGGCGAATTTGCTGTATGACCCGGGGCAGGTGACTTATTGTAGACTCTCTGGGTCTCAGCTTCCTCATCTTTTCAATGGGAACAATAATCCCCAAAGCCCTGCCCTGCTTGTCAGAGGTGTGGAAAGAAGACACAAGGCCAGGGATGAGGGAGGGGTTATAAATTGTAAAGTCCAGGGACCAATGCATTGGAGTGCTTTAAAAGTGATTTTGGAAGCATCGGTGTGCCAGGTCAGTACCTGTCGGAGGTTCAGAGCTCCCGCCACTGCCTTCCCTCTCTCCCTCTCTCACTCCTTCCAACGGGAAATGACCCAGGCTGCTTAGTGCTAGCTCAGACAGCCACTCCCTCCGGCTCCCCTACATCCTGCCTGTCACTTCCTAGCAGCAGGGAGGGAGGTCACTCAGCCTGCAGGGCCAGCAGGAGGAGGCCGGGATGTGTGACCCAGTTCCT
Organism: Trichechus manatus latirostris; assembly: GCF_000243295.1. Taxonomy (NCBI): domain Eukaryota; kingdom Metazoa; phylum Chordata; class Mammalia; order Sirenia; family Trichechidae; genus Trichechus; species Trichechus manatus. The sequence continues at coordinate 31,880,818 of NW_004443944.1, forward strand.
TGATTCTGTTCCAGGCATCAACATTCCCACTTAACCCCTTCAGCAAGTCTAGAATTCTCCCCCTCAGAGTAGCAGCAAGGCATGAAAGATGCTCTCTTGCTCGGACTTTTCCTTTCTCTGGACCTCAGTTTCCTCATCTGTAAAATGGGAATTTACATTATTCCTGGACTAACTCCAACATCACTAAACTGCTGGTAATCTCAAATAGGACAATATATTTTCCGAATGCCATTAGAAACAGAAATCTCTATCTCTGTCTTCCCTGTAGTGCCCATGAACAAATGAAGTGCTTAATAAACTGTCAGTGGAAGTGGCTGGAGTCAGGTGGACCTAGGTTCGAATGTGTATGACCTTGAAGCAGTTACCTCATCTCTCAGAGCCTCAGAGTCCTCATATGTCAAAAACAGGATAATGATGGTGCCTGCCTCAGAAGGCTGCTGCAGGGATTAAGTGGGAACAGAAGCACACAATGATAATGTTTATTATCAAAATTAGAATGAGAAAAGAGAAGAGTAAAACAAAGAGCCTGCTCTCAAAGACAGGACAGTTGTAGCAAATAGGATTCATCTCTTTCGAGCCACCTCCAGTTGATTAGCAGGGACTGCATGGAGTACTGTGTGGAGGATTATAAGATCAGATCTACTCCCAGCAGGAAAAAGTGATGGATTATCAATGCCAGCCACCGGGCAGGAGGGCGGGGAATGGCAGCAGATATGCAGTGCATATGCTGACCCTGGTCTGGTTAGAAAGAAAGACATATAGTCAAAGAACTCTGATATACGGCAAAACAACTTGTTTGGGAAAGGCAGAATCAGGAGCCATTCACCATGCCCATGGTATTCAAGCTGAGCCTTGAAAGGCAAATGGAAGGAAGGGGAAGGTCACTCTAGGCAGAGGGAACAGCTTGAGCAAACACGGGATGCATGAGCTGTAATGCTTTGGGCTGCAAGTAAGACTGCCTGACCAAAGATGGCTTAAACAATAAGGAAAATTTATTATCTTTCAAGACAAGAAGTCCAAAGGGAAGTAATTTCAGGGCCAGTTAATCGAGCAGTTCCACAATGTCGTTAAATTCCTTACATTTTCCTACTTTGTTGGCAAGATTGCTGGTGCAGCTTTAGGAGTTACACAGACATGATGCCATCCAGCAAGACAAGGCCACGTGTTTCCTCTTCTTGTATGTCTTTTTATTATGGACGAAAACCTTTCCCAGAGATTTCTCAAAAGACTTCCCTTTGGGGCTGGATATATTCGCCAAGATATAAGTCCATTGTAATAAAGACCCAAAATAACAGTGGCTTAAACACGGTGGAAGAATGTAGAAATTATTGAACAGTGTCATTAATATCACACACAAGTAAATTTTGCTAAAGGTAATTCAAAAACACATGCAGCTATACATCAACAGGGAACTTCCAGAAATTCAAGCCAGATTCAGAAGAGGACATGAAACAAAGGATACCATTGCTGATGTCAGGTGGATCTTTGAAGCAGAGAATACCAGGAAGATGTTTACCTGTGTTTTATTGACTATGCGAAGGCATTCGACTGTGTGGCTTATAACAAATTATGGATAACATTGTGAAGAATGAGGATTCCAGAACACTTAATTGTGCTCATGTGGAAACTGTACTTAGACCAAGAGGCAGTCATTCTAACAAGGGGATACTGTGTGGTTTAAAATCAGGAAAGCTGTGTGTCAGGGTTGTATCCTTTCACCATGCTTATTCAATCTGTATGCTGAGTAAATAATCCAAGAAGCTGGACTATATGAGAAGAACGCTGCTTCAGGATTGGAGGAAGACTCATTATCAACCTGCAATATGCAGATGACACAACCTTGCTTAATTAAATTGAAGAGGACTTGAAGCACTTACTGATGAAGATCAAAGACTACAGCCTTCAGTATGGATTGCACCTCAATCTCAACATAAAGAGAACAAAAATCCTCACAACTGGACCAATAAGCAACATCATGATAAATGGAGAAAATATTGAAGTTGTCAAGGATTTCGTTTTGCTTGGGTCCACAATCAATGCCCATGGAAGCAGCAGTCAAGAAATCAAAAGATGTATTGTATTGGGTAAATCTACTGCAAAAGACCTTTTTAAAGTGTTAAAAAGCAAAGATGTCACTTTGAGGACTAAGGTGCGCCTGACCTAAGCTATGGTATTTTCAATTGCCTCATATGCGTGGGAAAGCTGGACAATGAATAAGGAAGACCAAAGAATAATTGATGACTTTGAATTATGGTGTTGGTGAAGAATATTGAATATACCATGAACTGCCAGAAGAATGAACAAATCTGCCTTAGAAGAAATACAACCAGAATGCTCATTAGCAAGGATGGTGAGACTTCGTCTCACATACTCGGGACATGTTATCAGGAGGGACCTGTCCCTGGAGAAGGACATCATGCTTGGTAAAGTACAGGGTCAGCGAAAAAGAGGAAGACCCTCAACAAGATGGATTGACACAGTGGCTGCAACAATGGGCTCAAACATTACAATTGTGAGGATGGCGCAGGACCAGGCAGTATTTCGTTCTGTTGTACATAGGGTTGCTATGAGTTGGAACCGACTCGAGGGCACCTAGCAACAACAAACATGATAGATGTTTCTCTGTCCTATCACATCAAAGTAGAGGCACAAGCAGTCCGGGGCAGGTATGGCAGCTCCACGTGTCCAGGACCCTGGCTTTTTCCATCTTGTTTCTCTCCCATAGCAGGGTTTTGTACTAGACTGCAAGATGGCTGTCCACACAGCTGCGGTAAAGTGGGTAGGAAGGGTAAACCAGGGAAGGAAAGAGCACAACCCTTCCTTTTAAAGGGATAATCTAGAAATAGCACAAAGTTCTACTGCTTACATCTCATTGGCCAGAACTTTGTTCCATGGCCACATCTCACGGCAAAGGAGGTGGGAAAAGTAGTCTTTTATTCTGGGTGACTGTGTGCCCAGCTATTCTACAAGAAGGAGAGCATGGATTCTGGGAGACACATAGCAGTCTCTCCTCACCAGGATTGGATCACGCACCCCTGCCCTTATCAGTCTTTGGTCAGAGGAATTATCTTAGACTAATGGGTCTCAACTTGGGCATGCATCAGAATCACCTGGAAGGCTTGTAAAAACAGATCGCTGCCCCCTACCTCCACAGTGGTTGATTCAGTAGGTCTGGGGTGGGGCTCTGAGAATCTGCATTTCTAACAATCTCCTTAGTGCTGCTGGACTGGGGACCACGCTTTGAGAACCACTGTCTTAGGCCAATCGTGATTTGCCTCCTGGGGTGAGGTAGGGAGTTATGTTCCTGGAGCACCTGGGAGAGAGACCCCTAAAGGAAACTGGGTTTCTGCCTGCAGGAAAGGATGGTGAGAAAGATTGCTGGGTAGCTACCAAGAGAGTGTCACAGAAGCAAGAAGGCAGTTTGTTGGTGGGGCTGGATCGGGTAATGCTGGAGCTGAGGCTCAAGAGGTATTTTGGGCCTAGTTTGTGGAAAGTCAGCATCAGGCAAAAAGGTTTCACTTTTATCCTACAGGCACTGGGGAGCTATGAGAGGCTCTAGAGTGAGGAAGTGTCATAATCTGACTTGTGTTTTAGGAAGAACCTCTGGTAACTGATGTGGGGAGAATGCATTGAAGCAAAGGTCCTCAGAGTGAAACCCTCAGACCTTTTGCATCGGAATCCCCTAGAGAACTTAAAAAATGCAGATTCCCAGGCATATTCTAGCCTCCTGTTTATGGAGATGGAAATTTGCATTTAAAGCAAGCCCTCCCTCCCCCAAGTGATTCTGATGCACTTTGAAGTTTGAGAACCACTAGATTGAAGGGTGGAAATCCTGGAGGTAGGAAGACATTTAAGGGGCAATGACCTCTGGAACAGATTCCGTCAGTAACCAATCATGAGGATGGAGCAGGACCAGACACCATTTTATTCCATTGTGCATTCAAGGGTGTCATCAGGAGTTGCGGGCCTGCTTGATGGCAGCTAACAATAACAACAATGAAGTCCTCTAGAATGTAAGCTCTCGGAAGGCAGGGACCATGCCAGTATTGTATCTGTCTCATTCACTGGACCTAGAACAGTGCCTGATACATAGTAGGTACTCAGTCCATATTTGTTTTAGGGGAGTTAGAAACTTCAGTGCGGTGCCTGATTCTGCCCTGGACTCAATCTGTGACCTCTGGCAACCCCCTCCCTCTGAGTTTTCTCTATCTGTAAAATGAGGAGTTTGGAGATAATCCCTAATGCCTTTGGGCCTGGGATTCTGGTTAATTGATTGAAATTCTGTCCAATCAACAGGGAGCCACAGGGATTGTGGAGACCGTATCCCTCCTCCCCAGTCTCTCTTTCCTCGGGCCCAAAACAGCTGAAACGATAGGACACAAGCAGCTCATACTGAAATGACTTTTAATATCTCATGTCGCAGCAAAATTAAAAATATACAAAAAGTTTGTGGTGTACAAAAAAGTCTCAATAAAGAAGCCCCAGTTTGGGGCCCCTGCCCCTCCTGGGAGAAGCGCAGAGGGGTGAGTGGGGTGGGGGGACTGGGGATGGCACAGACTTAGTAAATACACGGAAGTGGGATCGGGAACAGGAAACAGAAGTGGGCAAGAGTGGGGGACGATCAGGGAAGGAAGCGAGATCATGGAGGGAAAATCACCCGAAATTGTGCTGAGGGAAGGAGACAACCTGTCAGGCATGGCTAGTGGTTCCTGGAGTCAGGAGCAAAGGTGGAGTGGGGTGTTGTCAGGACTGCGGGTGTTCTGATTGTACCCGAAGGACTTGGGTTCTGGTCCCACCTCTGCCATCAACACTCCTCGTGACTCTGGGCAGGTCACCTCCCACCTCTGGGTCTTCCCCTTCTGTAAATAGGATGCTGAATGATTAAACCAGTGATTCCCAAATTGGGGTCTCAGACCCCGAGGGTCAATGGAGACAAGATTGGGGGCCCATGAGTGCTTTTGAGAATTCTTATCAAGCAATCTAACAGAATACAGCTATCCCTACCCTCAGGCCCTAGAAGCTTATTTGAGGCCTTGGCAGCATTTATCTGCTCCAGCCAGAGCTGGGCTCTAGAGAATTTAATGTGGGAGAATTAATTACTCCCCAAGAAATGAGGCTTGTTTGGGAGAAAAATCTCCTAAGCCATGGGATCCCCAGGGGTGAAAATAATAAAAGGAGGCTCCAGGAAACCTTCAGGTACCTTTCAGCTGTTTTATGAAAATATGAAAACCAATGGAGTGTGTGGGCAGTGTTTATAAGAAGCCCCTCCAAGTTCAGTGGCTTAGCCCAATGGAAATGGTCAGGAAGAGGGGTATCTTAGGCCTGGCCTGTATTCTGGGTTTTGAGTGAAGGAATATCTTTTTCGTACCTGGTACCTTTCTCACCCCCTCTTCACCCCAGGGTGCCTTCCACTCTGGGATTATTGCAGATGGGGGGCAACCCCTTCAGCCTGGCCTGGGGGTGCCCTTACAGTGATTGTGCATAGAATGAAGGCCAGGACTGCTGAGGAGAGGGCAGCCCTCTCCTGGGTGGGAAGGGAGATCGGCGGGAAAGAGTCAAAGAGGCCAGGCGCAAGGGGACCAGCCCTCTCTGTTCCCAGGAGTTGCCTACCTCCAGGAACCAGGCCATCCCTGGACCGGGCCTGCCTCTGTCCTTCCCACAATCCTCTCCTCCAGCCTTCTTCCCCTCTCCTTTACCTGCAGGGACCAAGAAGCTAGGCAAGTCCCATCCCCTTCCCAACCAGAATGGCTGTGTTACAGTCCCTCTCGCCTCAACCCCTGGCTCAGGAGCCTGTCTAGTTGGGTGGGGGGAAAACTCAGCCCCACCCCCACTGCTGGCTTGGCACTCACTCAGTCCCTTTAGTGGAGACATCACTAGCACTTTAGTAACACAAGGTGATAGCTCCTCCCCCGCAAACGCTCCCCCACAGCTTCATCTGGGAGGGAAGCCGGTATCAGAAGGTGGCAGGGGTCAGCACAGCAGGGGCAGCTGGGTCCTGGTTTTCAGTGCTCATCTGGTAGCTGAACTCTCTCCGCACCCAATGCAGAGACCGCAGCCCCTAAACTGCCCCCCCTACTCAGGTACTGGAGGGGCCTCTAGCCCTTTATCAGATGATGGTTCCCAAACCAGGGACTCTGGTGACACCCAGACCTCCCTCCCCTTTTTAACTGAGAGGGCAGTGGGGCTAGCCCTCAGGTGGCCAGGAAGTATGGGTTCAGGGTTGGACTGGAAAAGTCTCAGGGGGAGCCAGGTCCTCCAGCCCTGACAGAGGGCTCTGTCCTTGTCCAAGAGAGGTTTCCAGACTCTGCAGGGCTCCCCAAGACCTTCTCAACATTTTCAACCAGAGGTCTCAAACTGGTGGCCTGTGGGCCAAATATGAGTGTTTAGTTTGGCCAGCATAGTGTTTTTCCAAAATTTGAATTTCCATGTCTTTAAGCAGGGCATGTACTCTTCCGTTTGCCAGAGTCCTCACCACTCCCTATTGTCTAGCACCTCCACTTTCTGATCTTCATTACCTGAAGGCATTTGAGTTTGCAGCCCACGTACCCTAGAACACCCTAGAATACCTCTCCCCACTGCCCGAGGCTTCTGTGGATCCAGGCCTAGGTGAGCTCCAAGGGAAGGACCTGCGGAACTTCAGTCCTTGGGAGGGCACTGGGACTGCCAGGCAAGGCCTTTCCTGGACACTCCTAGCCTCCTTGGTCCTCACTCTGAGACCTGGAGATTCCCCAGGCCTTGCCCTTCCTGTCTTCCCCAACTCTCATGGGTGACAGTGCCTCTACGGGGCGCAAGTGTAGCAGGAGCTGGGTGGGGGTGAGGCAGATTTTGAGAAGACACAGAATAAGACAGATGACTGGAGGGGACCAGGAAGGCTTCACTCGTTGGGGAGCCCCTGCTGAGGTGGAGAGTGGAGGTCTGTGTTTAGCTGGGGTAACAGTTACAAGGCACGTGGTACATCAGTGCATGGGGGTGCGATGAGGGGTGAGTGGTGCCTAGAGAGGTCTTGGGGGCAGTCAGCAGCCTGGGGGGGCAGGGCCAGTTCATGGGGCATTGGAGGGGTGGGAGCTTAAGAAAACTGGGAGACAGAAGTCTGTCTGGGGAATGGGGACACTGGGGGTCTCCTAGGGGTGGAGATACCGAGGGCAGGGCAGGACCTGGCATATTTGGTTCCCAGAGTATCCTGTTCTCTTCTGCTCCTGGTAAAATTGGGATGGACCCTACTACCTGATATTCCTAAGTCTGCCATTGACTTCCTGTGTGATCTTGGGCAAGTTCCTTCCCCACTCTGGTCCTCAATTTCTCCTATATAATAGGTGTGCAGGGCAGGTGGCCCCAGGAACCTGATAGGCTCCTCTTGGCTGTGGCTCTGGGACCCTCTCTCAACACCAGGACCCTGCAGGGATTCTGGGAAGGACTGAGCATCCAGGCGGGGGTGGGGATGGGGAATGGGAAGCAGGAGGCAGAGACCTAGGGGGTCCAGTTCTGGCAGGGAAGAGAGAGACAAGCTGAGGTAGATCCTGTCACAGAAAGGAAAACAAAAGGACAGCTTGAGCGGGACGGTGCCCCTCTCCCCACCCTGACTCCTCTATCCTAGTGAACAAGGACCTACAGGAACAATATGAAGTGTTGGGTCAGGCCAGGGGGAGGGGGACCTCAGGCCCAAGAGGGATGGGGCCCTGAGCTCTGGGGTGGAATGTCCTCAAAGGACTCAGCTCTTTCCTGAGGGTGAAGGTGCCTGCAGGCTCTCCTAGGACTTTTGCCTATAACCATTTCTAGGGCTCAGATGTCCCTGCCGACAGAGGCCCCGAGGGAAGGTTTTTGGGTTTGGGGATATGTGAGGAGGAGTGGAGTTAAGTCCAAAAATGTGGCTATGGCTTCCCTGCAAGCCTCAAGCCATGCCTAGCCCTGCCAGCTCATTCCTATGCCCTGAGAGTCTCCTGGAGCTGTGAGGGACTCCCAGCTCCTAGGCAGGACATTTTAACTTTTCCTTCTAGGATGCTGGACAATGGGCAGCCACATAGGCCATTCTAGGACACTAGAGAGTAAGATAACTTGTCAAGGGTGCCCCTCATGTCACCTCTGTGAGCCTAGGTTTCCCTCATCTGTAAGATGGGTTGATGACACCTCCCTTGTTGGGATATTGCAAGTGAGGGGGAGTTTAACAACATGGGGTGAAAATTCCTGGCACAAAGTCAGCCCTGGAGACATAGTCAGCTAGATCTGGGCCACATCCTCGATGCTCCTGCCTTGCTTTGATGTGTGTGTAACTGGCCATGGAATTTGGGCTCTGAAGAGAAATTTGGGCAGAGGACAAGGAGGGTGGGTGACCCAACAAAGTGATTCTGGATCAGCCTGGGCCTTCACCCACCACCTATCACTCTTGAGGCTTCTTAGGGGAGCAGGGAAGTGGAGGAGTAAAAGAAGGAAAAGCATTCTTTATGCGCTGGTGGGAGGGACAAACACACTGTCTCGGCCTGGGTGGGTGTCTGTGCGGTCGCCTGTGGTGCCAGGGGCATGGGGTGACTTGTATTGCAGGTGTGATGTGTGGTTGTGTGTGTGTGTGAACAGTCCTGCCCTCTCTGCCTTTGAGGTCATCCTGCACCAAGTGTGGCCCTCTCCTACTCCTTGGCAAATTCACCAACACCCCTCATCATCTGATGGCACGGACAAGAGTCTGGGACCTGGTGAGAGCAGCTGCCACTCGGGGCCTCCGTTTCCCATATGCAGCCTGAGGGAGGCTGAACCAGCGAGGGCTAAGCACCCCTCTAATTTGCATAGTCTAACGTTCTCACTGCTCACCTCACCACCCCCAGCCCAGGTCCACATCTGTCATTAACATCGCCTGCTGTTCCCCCCCACCCCAGCATATTAGTTGTCATGGGGGAGTGGGGGAGATGGACGGGGTGTGTTCTAAGCTCTGCCTATAGCTCTGTCCCCTCACCCCACATAAACTGCTGACTTCCCTGCTCCCATGCCCTCCACCCTATTCAGGACTGCCCATCCCAGTTTGGGGGAGGACCCCTGGCTGAGTGGTCCCATGGGCACGCCAGGATGTTTGGGCCATGGGAATGGACTACAGGTCCTGGGGAATTGTCTGCTTTGAGACAAAACAAGTCAGTTTCCCAGATGCCGCCCCGGGGAGCCACATCTGCAGGGTGGCTGAGAGCCAGGATTCGTGTCCTGTCCCCAGTGTTAATTCTTTCCAGCTGGGAAAACAGTTGGCAGCTGAAATGCCTTAGGGGTTTTGAGGACAATTTTCTCTTGGGAAGATAGCTGTAGACCAAGGTGGACAGGGGCCTAGAACTCCCATAAGCCCCAGAAATCTAGAACTGGAGTACCCATTTCCCAGAATACTCTACTCTAGAGCTCGCTGGGTACTAGAACTGGCCCCTGCTCATTGTGGCAGGCGCTAGAATCCCCATAGTAGAGCAGCAAGGGCTCCAGTGTTCCCACCCTTCATGATAGAATCCAGATCAAAGAATGACTCCCTAGGACATTTTATCAGCAACATGTTCTAGAACTTAATCTAGAACTAAGCATGTCTCTCTAGAATAGCTCCTGTGCTAAGTGTGCTAGAACTTCATCTATAATTGAACCCAAACAGAGTATCTTCCTAGGATGTTTTATCTGTTGAGTGTTCAAGACCTTCACCTAGGAGAAATGTTCTAGATGCTCATCTAGAACAAAGAGTGTCTCTTTGAAACATTTCACCTGATGTGTCTAGAGCCTCATCCATAACAGAGCCCAAACAGAGTGTCTCCCAGGAGCTCACTTTTAGAACATCCTTGATGCTCTGGATCACTGGTTCCCTCCCCTACATCTTCAACCTCTTCATGCTTCTGCCAGCCTGGAGCCCTCAGATGTCTCAGGGTTCTTTCTCCTGTCCATCTCCAGCACTGCCAGTACCCCACAACTCCCCATCCCACCCCAACTCCCTCCTTCAATTCCCCCTCTTTCCCAGGCTCCAGACCTCAGATGCCACAGGAACTGTACCAACCCCATCCACAAGATACTCCAGCCTCACCCCACATCTTCCATGGCCTCCTCCATCCTTCTCAGAGATCTCCTCCAACCACAGAGGCAGCCCATTCCCTATGCCCCTCAAGGAGCACAAGGCCTAGGTCATGGACTCCAGACAGTGCCACCAAGGCTAATACATGGGCAATGCCAGGCAGAGGAGAGGGTATGGGGTCCCCAGCACCAGACAACGTGGCATGGAGGCCACCATGAGAGTGGGGAGCTCATGATGAATGTAGCACCAGTTGATTCCCTGGGACCTGGTTCAGGGGAGTATAGGGGATGGGCCACACGGCTGAAAAGGGAGCCTAGGGCTGGGGTCTCCACAAGGCTTCACCTTCTCTGAAACACCCAATGGCGAGGCCACTCTACGTTTGTACAAACAGATCCACTCCCCCTTAGCCTGGCAGCCCTGGAATTCAGGGCTCAACACTGTGGTCAATATGGGATCAACCAAGCCTGTCCCTTTTAGGGGGAAGACTGGCCTACACTGAAGTCTCATACTCCAGCAGCTCCTGGGGGGCCCCTATGCTCCGGTACTGCAACTGGGGTGTGATGGGTGAGGAGTACTCCAGCGCCAGAATGGTCTTCCGGAGCCGGCGGTCAATAAAGTGAGCATCCCACGCCGGGTACTTCTTACGGGGCAAGTCAATCCGAATCACAGGCCTCTCTGTCCGCACGGTGCGGGCCACTGGTGTGATAGGCAAGCCAGGCCGCACCTGGAAGACAGGTGGTGTGGGGGTCCCAGCCCGCTCACCAGCCACTGAGACCCCATCCCGCTCTGCACCTGTAGTCCTTGGCAGAGACCTCGGAGGACTTGTGATAGCGTCGGCTGGTGGGCCACAGGGCCCTGGGGACTCAGGGCAGATGCAGCCAGGTGCCTGGGGGGCCAGCATGGGCCCGTTGGGATGCAGGAGGCAGTAGTAGACACACATGAAGAATATGCCAAGTGCGAAGCTGGAGGCTACCACGCAGACCAAGATGAGTGAGCGGAAGTCAGTGGTGAAGTTGTGGCTGGAGTACCAGAAGCCGGTGAGCACAGCGTTCTCAAGCAGGACAATGCAGTAGTAGAGGGTCATGCGGCGGCGGCTGCGGCCCTCCTTCACATTGAACCAGCAGAAGATGTAGATGATGCCCACTACCATGTTGTAGATGATCTCCTCCCACTTGGACATGCAGAAGTCCGTCTCACCCTGGATGACCCAGAAGGTCATGATGCACCAGTGGGCCACAACGAAGATGCCAAAGTAGAGCTTGTAGACACTAGCGAAGAGCGCAAAGGCCAGGCTTCGTGCAGCGATGGTAAACAGGTGCCACAGCACCTGGACCACAGCGCCCTTGTAGGACAGTGGCCGCTTGTCATCCCTTGAGTCCCGCAGCACCTTCTGGTAGGAGGCCAGCGTCCAGGCCAGGGACAGGAGTGAGGCGAAGGTGGAGAAGACTGTGGAGATAGGGCAGGGGCAGGGTGGGCTGGGTTAGGGATGGGCCTGGGCTGGGGTCTGGGGAGAAGGGAGGGGTCTAGGTCAGGAGCTGAGTTCTGAGGAGGGGAGAGGGAAGCGTCTGTGGGTCAGTAGGGGTGTGGGGAGGGTCTGGGTCAGGTAGTCTTCAAGAACAAGGCGGAGGTAAGGGTGGACTGAGTTGGGGACTGAGAGTGGGAGGTGGGTGGTTTTGGTCTCTATATGGGTCAGGTCTAGGTCTCTACTATGGGGCTATTAGAGTTCAGGGGTCTTGGTGGGAGGGAAGGGGAAATTAGGGTTCAGGACTCTGGGAGTGGAAGAGGAGGTTGAAGAGGGGGTGATGATTAGGCATGGAGGTACCAGGAGAGGACTATTAGAAGACATGGGTGACCAACACGGTGCCAGGGTGTGGGGAGGGGCACTCCAGAGCTGAGCTGACATGGGGAGTGGGGGCGGGGAGAAGATCCAGGGTGGGAAGTGTTCCATATTGCCCAATATCCTGGGCCAGGAGTCCCCAGGGGACCTGAAAATGGTGAGAGAACCTTTCTGAACACCGAGGCTGTCTCCACAGCCCTCTCCAGCACTGGGTAGGGGGAGCATGGGGAGCCCCTGGGAGATGGGGATGTGGTTTTCCTACCACTGAGAGGGTGGGCCTGGTCTGTCAGAGTTATGGAAGGGGCAAGCTGTTGGGTGTGCAAGGCCTGGTTGGGCAGTGCATGGGGACTAGGGCCAGGCCTGGGAGGGGCCCCCGGGGGGCTCAAGTGGAGAGGGTGGACAGGTTTCCTGCAAACTGATGGATGGAGGCAGAGGGGTCCCCAGGAGGTACAGTCTGGGATCAGGACCACTTGGGGAATGAATGGAGCAGGAGATTCGCAGGAGGGCCTGAGTGGTAGAGATGGGGTACAGGGGAGGGCCTCTCTGGATATGTCAGAAATGTGGTCTGGCCTGCCCAGGCAGTGGGGAAGGGTGAAGGGAGGGAGGCGGGAGCACCCAGGCAGCCTGAGAGGTGGTGAGGGGTGGGGTGGGGTTGGGGGCCTGTGGCTCCTAACACTGAGGATGAGTAGGCCATAGTAGGGGACACGGGCTCTCCCCAGCCTGGGGGCAGGGAGGCGGAGGGTGGGGCTCACCAGGCAGCTGTTGGAACCTGTTGCTGTAGCTCTCGCTGTCGCCGTCACTGCGGTGCACGATGAGGCTGAGCTGCAGCACAAGCTGCGGCGCGCTGCGCAGGAAGGTCTCCAACAGGCGCAGCATGCTCACGTCGGCGCTCTCGAACAGCATCCGCCAGTAGAAGTGGCGCTGCAGCGGCTCCCCGCGCCAGCGGCTCTGCAGCCCGAGGTACAGAGTGTGCAGGTACCTGTGGGAGGCACACGGCGCTCAGGCTCCCGAGCACACGGCCCCTCGCCTCTGCCACCCGCCACGAGCCACCCGCCAGCGCTCAGTGTGTGGCGCTGGGCAAGTCACTTGCTGCCCTGACCGTGTTTCCTCCGCTGTAAAACGGGCGTACTGAAAGGACCATCTCATGGGGCTGTTGTTGGGAGCACAGACTGGGCTCACTAACTTAAAAAACTGGCACACAATAAGCCCTTAATACAGCAACAACATGATCATTAACCCAACGGGGCGGGGGGTGGGGGGGAGAGCCGGGAGGAGCTGCTTTCTTTGCAGAGTTCCTGACACCTCACAGTGCCCTGAGCTTACAATAAACCAGTTAAAAAGCAGTTTGTGTCGAGTTGATTCTGACTCATGACGACCCCACGTGTGTCAGAGTAGAAATGTGCTCCATATAGTTTTCAGTGGTTGATTTTTCAGAAGGAGATCACAGCCAGGCATTTCTTCTGAGCTGCCTCAACAGCCTTATCATTAGACCCATTTCATAGATGAAGAAAAGGAGCCTTAGTGGTGTAGTGGTTAAGCGCTGGGCTGCTAACCAAAGGGTTGGTGGTTTGAACCCACCTTGCTGCTCCACTGGAGAAAGACCTGGCGATCTGCTTTTGTAAAGACTACAGCCAAGAAAACCCAGTGGGGCGGTTCTACTCTGTCACATGGGGTCACTATGAGTCAAAAATCGACTCGATGGCACCTAACAACAACAACATAGATTAGGAAACAGACACAGAGACATGTTGCTTGTCCAAGGCCACACAGCTAGGAAGCAGCAGAATCAGGATTCAAACCCAGGCAGCCAGGCCTCAGGGGCCACACTCTAACCATGAAGTGACACTGCCTCTTACTGTAAGCCGTAAAGAGCTTTGCCCACACAGGGGTTCCTGCTCTCAGCTCCTGGAGGGACTATCCTTCAGGGGCAGTCCCTGGTGCCAGCCCCCATTTCTGCTACCTACAGCAGATTCCTGGCCTGCTCCCTGACCCCACCTGGGAGTGCCCAGTTCTCACTGCCGGGCACAGACAAGCTGCTCCTAGACACCTCCCCTGGCTCTTGAGACTTTGCTGCTTCCCCTCTTGCCTCTTCTCCCAATGAACTTCATGGCCCCAGCCGCTCTGCCTAGGCCACAGATCCCAGGGCTCACCATCTCTCACTCCCCACTGAGCATGTGCATCTGCTGTTTCTCTGCCTGGAACACACTGCCCCGTCCCCCAGCCCCACCTCCACCCCAAACCTGGAGAAATCTGGCTTTTCTTCCAAGGCTCAGCTTTAAGACACGCCTTCTTCCAGGAAACCTTTGCTTACTGCCCTTCCAGCTAGGGTAGGAGTCCCTGGGTGTGTAAACGGTTAAGCTCTGGGCTACTAATCAAAAGGTTGGCAGTTTGAACTCACCCAGAAGTACCTTGAAAAAAAAGCCTGGTGGTCTGCTTCTGAAAGGTCACTGCCATGAACAGCCTATGGAGCATAATTCTACTCTGCAACACACGGGGTTGCCATGAGTCAAAATAGACTCAATGGCAACTGGTTTGGTTTGGTTTCCCAGCTGGGGTAGGGGCCCCTCCAGGGCTTCCCTATAACCCAGCACTTGTCACAGTGGGTTGTAACTGCCAGTTTACGGTTAGGAATCTAATCATCTCCCCCACCAGACTGTGAGGAGACTGTAAGCTCCGTGAGAATGACTAGGTCTGATTGCTCAACCACCACTGTACCCCAGTACTTAGCATACAGTAAGTGCTCACTCCGTGGTGGCTGAATGAATGTGCACATGGAACCCTGGCAACACTGTAGGCTGTATGGAAGGGTTCTGAAGTCCTGAGTTTGAGGATTCTCGAGTCCTGACTTCACTTCTAATTTACTGTGTGATCTTGAGCAAGACCATTACCCTCTCTGAGCCTTAGTTCATCCCTCTCAAGGTGGCTATGAGGATTAAATGAATGAGAAGATATTTAGCAAACTGTAACATGCAGTGCCCATATTGCATGAGATGGGACATGCCCATACAGCCTCTGGGTCTGAGTCCCCCTCTCTGTCCCGGTTCCTTGCCCAGCAGCTCCACCCCTTGCTGTTGCAGCCACAGACCTCCCCGTCCCCATCCCCTCAAACTCTCTGATTCACGGGGCAGGCATGCTGTTTGCTGAAAGTGCTTATCTAAAAGTGACCTCCCCAGGAAACCAGGAGAGAAAACCCTAACACAGACTCAGAGACATTGTTGCCTGAATCTGAAATTGGGGAACCAGGGATGTGGGGTCTATTCCCAGATGTGAAGTGCTGGCATTTCTGGGATATTGTTTGGGAACAGGGGACTAACTGGATAGATATTAAACTGTGTGTTGCCAACCAAGGGGAGGAACCACAGTGCTCCTGCCACTCAGGACTGGCTGATACCCAGAGTTTCCGCAAAAGAGTACCAGGACTTAGCAGCCGTGTGGCCCTCTCTGGGCCGCAGTTTTGCCATCTGGCAATAAGAGGGATGGGCTTGATAACTCTGGAGATCCTTTCAGAGCTAAGGTTCTAGGACCCAAACTCTCCGCCAAATGCGGCCAGAAATATCTCATTAGGTCCCTGGGTGGTGCAAATAATTTGCACTCAACTACTAACCTGAAGGTTGGCAGTTTGAACCCACCCAGCAGCACTGTGGAAGAAAGGCCTAGCAATCTGCCTCTGTAAAGATTACAGCCAAGAAAGCCCTAGAGAACAGTTCTACTCTGTAACACATGGGGTCGCCATGAGTCGGAATCGACTCTATGGCAATGTGGGGTTTTTTTGTTTGTTTTTTGCTTTCCCCATCCCTGGGCCTCCTGGGTACCAACGGACAGTGCAGGCACACACTCAACATGACACAATATGGGGTTGGTGGCAGCATGGAGAAGGGGGCTGCTCCCACAGAATCTGACTCAGGAAACACAAAGGCCCCTCAGTCCAACTGTCCCACCCAGCGCTTGGGTTCCTTCAGCTGTCTCTAGCCCCCTGTGTGCACACCCTCAGTTCGCATACTTACCAGGACAGGGCATCACTGCCTCCTGGGGCCAGACCTTCTGCTTCTGAGCAGCCCCAAGGCTGCATTGTTTTTCTTCAGATGTGCAGAAATTTGTCTTTGCCTTCCCTGCTGACCCCACATAAGGATCCCTGCAGCCAGAGGTTGAAGGCTAGAATTGCCCATTTACATAGCAAGCATACTTTGAGCACCTACTCTGTGCCAGGCCCTGAGCCCTTCAGTATCTCATAGTCTCGTGGGAAAGAGACAAGATAAGAGCTGAAACAGATGCTACCAGATGCTGGGGGGCCCAGAGAAGAGATGGGGAACTTTACCTGGGGGAGGGGATCAGGGAAGGCTTCCTAGAGGAAGAAGCATTTGATCTCAGTTTTAAAACACGGCTAGGCATTTGAAGGCATGCAAGAGGCAGAAGGGCATTCCAGGTGGAAGAATCAGCTGATGCAAAGGCAGAGAGGCATAAGAAAACATTGCCTTTTTGGGGAATGGTCGGTGGTTTGACAGGCCTGGAGAGGAGAGCTTTAGTGGGCAGTAGCATAAAAAGCTGGAATTGTGAAGGGCATCAAATTCTGGGCTCAGGGGTTCACGTTTTATTCCAAATTGGAATTTTATCCTAGAATCAGGGATGATGTGATCAGCTTGGTGGCTTGGAAACCTCACTCTGGAGGCTGGCTTGGAGAAAAGCCACGGGAGGCTGGGGTCTGGTCCAGGCTTGAAATGACAAGCAGGCTGATCTAAGGCTGCGGACAGCGGAGAGACAGAGATAGGGCTGTGGCAGGGGGTGTGGTGGGGGGGCAGGTGTGAGGGGCTAAGGGAGAGGCCAACATGCTCCTCCCAGAGCTTCTAAGGGGCCCGGAACACAGACCACTTTCCCAGCCTCCATCTTCCCCCTCCATTCCCGTGGCTCTAGCTTCAAACAGGAAGGAGAGACCAGCTGGTCCAACTTGAAGGGGCCTGGGGAGTTGGGGGGAGGGCGACACCCTGAAGTTTCTCTCAGGCTGGAAGACCATCTGTTTTCAGGCCTAGGTCAGCATGAGGGAGGCCCCGGCCGGCCAGCATCCATCACCACCTGACAGGGCCTCCCCACCTCCCCGCCCACTCTGCCTCCTCCTCTGCCAGCTCCCAATGCCCCAGCTCCAGACAAAGGGCTCACACAGCCCAGAACCACCGGGGCCAGAACAGCAGTGGGGGAGGGGAGGAAAGGAGGCCCCTGAGCCCCAAGAACACAGAGTCAGCAGGGAGTGTGGGGAGACCATGCCGCAGTCTGAGAATGAAAGGCCTGGGTTCAGCCCTCTCTCTGCCTCTTTTGGCAACAGGACCAACACCGTGGCTGTTCCGCCCAGTTGCGCTAGAGGCTTGCTGCCAAGGGCCTACAAGATTTTCATGGGCCTTGGAAAATGTTTGAGCCTGGAAAAAAAAATTGGCTCCAAAACCCAGGGAAAAACTGCAGATTCAAAATTAATAAATGTTTAATTAAATGTCTGCAAAACAGAACATGATGTCAGCCAGTCAACTGCCATTTGACTTTTATCTGATTATATATAATTTACATTTGATGTTTGATGTCTCTGCATTTTAATATGCTTGATAGATGTGGGGCCCGCAAAGGTATTAAAACAGCTCTGCCCAGGACAAGCAACCTAACTTCCCTGGGCCTCAGTTTCCCCTTCTGTAAAACGCGGCCGGCACTCGCCATCCTGCCTATGTCATTGCCACTGGGGGTGGGGATCAGAAAGGCAAGATGGCCATATGCTGGGCGTGTGGGTTTGCTTCCCAGCCCTGCCCTGGCCGCTGTGTGGCTTTCGGTAGTCTCTCTGAGCCTCGTTTTCTTCTTTATTGTGAGCATTGAACGAGTGATGAATTTGAACAGTTTGTAAACTGTAGAGGGCCGTGCACATGGAAGGGGGAGGGCATGCCCTGGGTGGAGGCCTCTGGCTCCTCCTGGCTACCAAGCATCCTCTCTTGGAACCTCCTCCAGGAAGCCTACCCTGTTCCACGTTATTTGAAAGGAAGTTGGAAGAAGCTGATCTTCTCCATGCATGGGATCACAACCACCCACAGAGAAGGCTCCCCAGTCTCGGAAAGAAGCCCATACTCCTAGGGAGGTGTATCTGCTTTCTCCAAAACTCATCTCCAGTCCATCCATTCTCTCCATTGCTACACCCTGGCCCAGGCCATAGCCGTGTTTTGCCTAGACAGCTGTACCAGCCTCCTCCCTGGGCTACCTGCATCTACTCCTGCCCCCTACAGTCCATTTTCCACATGGCAACCAGCAGGATATTTTAAAAACCTGTCAGATCATGTCATTCTCCTTCTCAGAGCCTTCCAAGTTCCTCCCATCACACTTGGACTAAAACCCAACTTCTCCCTTGGCTTTAAGGCCCTAAGCCATCTGGCTCTGCCTGTTTCTTTCATTTCATCTCAAACCCCTGCCCCAGTGGTTCCCAACACTCCATATGCACCAGCAGGTCCTCGAGCCTGGCCAAGCTTGTTCTGACTTGAGACCTTTGCACTTGTTACTTGCTCTGCCTGGAACACTCGCCCCCCAGTTCTTCCTGTGGCTAACTTGCCAGCTCATGTGTCACCTTCTTAGAGAGGCCTCCCAGGCCACCATCCCATGCTGGTGTCTCCACCCTCAACAAATCACTCTCTAGTCTATCACGTCACCTGCCCTTATTTTCTTCTTCTTCCTACATGCACTCTGAAACAATCTTATTAACTGACACATTTATTTTCTATTCCACCACTTGAATGTGGCTCTCTGGGGGCAGGGACCTTGCTGTCACCACTGTGCCCCCAGCATCACTGCATGTAGCAGGCACTCAATAAATATTTGTTGAATGAATAAATGTGTGTGTGTGTGTGTGCGCCTGCATGTGTGCGAATGTGTGTGTGTGTCTCCCTACTGATCTAGGAGGCCCTGGGGCGTCCCTGCCTTCGTTTGCATAGAACCAGGATACCTGCAGGCTCGTCTCATCCTCTCTGATGTGTTCTTGTCCTTCCTCCTCCAGGAAGCCTTCCTTGATGCTACTGCAGCCTGGATAGGCATCCTCACCTCTAACGAGCTCCCAGACTTAAACTGAGGCCCAGTGTAAGCCAGGGCCTGCAGTCAGTGCAGTCAAGTCAACCTAATGGTTTCAACTACCCCCATTTTACAGATGAGGAAACAGAGGGCTCAGGGGCTGGATTTGGAACTAGTCTCTTGACTCCCACACTTGTACTTAAAGAAGTGTGTCTGGGAGGAAATGGGAAGTCAGGATGAGTGTGTATTGTTGGGGGTGGAGGCGGGGGGCAATAGAGCCGAACATAGAGTGAAGGAGAGAAGCCAGCAGTTGGGGTGTGGAATACCCCTCTTTTGGGCCCCTGAGCAGGCAGCAGGTCAAGATGTGGATGGGACTTCTTTCCTTCTGCCTGCTTGCCTCTTGTGACCCAGGGACCTCCCAGCACCTCTAAGAGCTGGGGGGCTCCTCTCTACTGGGCAGAAGGAGGGAGAAGGATGAGGGGATCCCCCTCCCTGAGAAGCCAGGAAACTTCGGAGCCAGCATCTGGCTACCTGTCTCTCTCCTGTTCTTTGTCCTCATGCTGGGTTCCCCAAGTCTCTGGTACTAGGTCAGGATTTCTGGCCTGGGCTTCAGTATCTATTCAGACTGGTCAGACCTGGGCCTGAGCCTGGGCCCGTCACTCTGTCTGACCTCAGATCCTGAGTCATTGTCTGTCTGTCCATGGCCTCAATCAGCCTGTGGCTTGAATCAGCGTGTTTGTTATGTCTGCCCTTGAGGGCAGCGTCAGCCTATTTATCCATTCCTGTTACTGTGTCAGTCAGTCAATCTATCTGTCCGTTAGTCATTCTCACCTTGAGATCCAGGGTCAGTCCAGCTGTCAGTCCCTTGGACTATGGGGCACATTGTTAGTCTCTCGGATGCTATGTCCATCTATTTGTCTGTCAGTCATTCCGACCTTGGGATCCTGGGTCAGCCTGTCTGTCTGTCCTTAGAGGCCTGGAACATCAGTCTATCAGTCTCTTGGATGCCAGGACAATCTGTCTGCCCCTTGGATACTGAATCTGCTTTTCTGTATTTCGGTCTGTCTCTGGGATGCCAGGTTTGCCTGTTGGTCCGTCTGTCTGTCAGTCCTGGGCTGCTCGGTCCATCTGCTGATCTGTTGCTCAGCTCTTGGCTCTGTGTGACTGCCAGTTTTCCTGCTGTCCTCTGCCTGCTCCTCCTCTCCCTGACTCTGGGGCTCTCTCTGTCTGTCTGCGTCTCTCACATCCTCAGCTCCTCCATCTGTCGGTCTCGGCGTTTCTGCGTGTGTGTTCTCGCCCCTCCTCACTCCCCCTCACAGCTCCAGGCCAAAAACACAGCAGCTTCCAGCAGCTCCCCCGCTTGCTTGTGCTTGCGTGTGTCCATCCAGGAACCACCCCCCACCCTGGCTAGCTCTTTGGTATCCAATATGGTCCAGGCCCTGTGGACCTCAGCTAGGTGGACAGGGTGGAACTAGAGAAGCGGCAGGGAGAAGGAGGAGAGGCAGGGCTGACGGGAAGGAGCAGGACCTTTCACACCAGCTAAGCCCATCTCTGCTCTTGAGCTCTGCAGGGGGATGGTGTGCAGTGGTTAATAATGACAACAGCTCACATTTACTGAGTGTCAACTATATGCCAGGCTATGCTAAGCCTTTTTACACCTATTAACTCATCTATTCCTCACAACAAATATCTTAGGTGGGTACTATTATTATCCCCATTTTACAAACAAGGAAATTGAGACCCGGAAAGGGACTGGGACATGTCTAAGGTCACACAGCAAGTTGGTGCCAGACTTAGGACTCAGACCGTGCTCTCCATGGCCCCCTGAGCCAGAGAAGGGATGGGGGAAGTCAGCAAGCCTCATCCCCACTCCCCTCCCCATCATCCCAGCTGCCCACAACCATGGCAACTTCAGCTGCGTGGAGGGTGTGCAGTACAGCTGCCTGGGAGACCCATGTTGAACACGGATGGACCTAAAAGCTTCACCTGGGATTACGTGGGTTTAGAAAGAAAAGGAGTTTATGCTACATTTACTCAACAAGCATTTTTGAGTACCTACTATGTACCAGGAACTGTGCTAAAATGCTGAAGTATACAGCGGTGAGCAAGACAAATCCAGTCCATCTGGAACTCATAGCCTAGTGGGGGACCTGGATATTGATCAGTTAATCATGCGAACATGTAACAACAAACATGTTCCACAAGTTGCAGACATGTTGCAAAGAGGGCTCCATACTCCAGCATGGAGGAAGGTGGGCCTGTTGGAGAAGGGCTCGGCCTAGCCTGGGAAGGGCCTGACAGTCAGAGAAGGCTTTCTGGAGGAGGTGATGACTGAGCCATGGTCTGAAGGAGGCACAGGAGTTAACCAGGTGGAGGAGGAAGGGAAGGGAGTTTCTGGCGGAGGAAACAGCATGGGTAAATGTCCTGAGGTGGGAGGGAGCTAGCACTTTCAAGAACAGTAAGGGCTCAGAAGGGCTGTAGCTTGGAGAAGGGCAGGGAGAAAGCGAGAGATTAGGTGGGCCATGGTGAAGGATTTGGCCTTTATCTTAAGCATGATGGGAGCCACAGAAAGGTTTTAAACAGGGAAGTGACAGATCAGATGCCACATCTGCATCTTAAAGGGAGCACCCTGGCTATGGAGAACAGATTGGAGGAGGGCAAAGATAGAAGACAAGAGACCAGTTTGCCAGGTGAGAGGTTAGGATGGCCCTCTGGAAGGTGGTGGATTCCAGAGACATTTAGGAGGCATTTGGAGAAGTGACTTGCCCGAGGTCAAACAGCCAGAAAGCATCAAGTTGCATCTCAAACCAGGGCCAGCCGATGCCTCTATTTCATTGCAGGGCATAGACTAAGTTTAGCTCAAGTCCTGGGGACCCAAACCTCAGATACTGTCAGTGGGAGGGTTCTTGAGGAAACATTGGGTCCCCAGCTACCCAGTCACTTCCACTGCAATGTGTGCCAGGAAGCTCTTGGGAGGGATGGCCCTGAGGCCCCCTCCATCTGCCCCTCCTTCTAGCTGAGCCTGCAAGGATGCAAAATAGGACCTTCCTAGGGCTGGCAGCCAAATGAGTCATAAATGTCAGTAAAGAATGTGATTTTAACACATTCAGCTCCCATTTCGTGTGGTTCTGGGGAGCTGGGCTGTCTCCCTCCTCCTTAGCAGCCCCCTAGAGTCACGGCACCTCCTTTTTGCTGGGCTGATGCCAAATGTTTTCCAGCCACTAATTTTAGGCTCTGGCTGAAGCCAAGTCCTTTTCCCATTCCCCTACCCCTACCAGCTCCCAGCCAAGCACCTCTCTTTCCTCCAGCAAAGAAGCAGGCAGTTCCTCTTCAGCAAAGCATTGAGACCAGGTTCTGGCCTTTCGTGTCTCTCATTGCACGAGTGCAGACAGCTCTCCTATCCTCTCTGGGCCTCAGTGTCCCTGTCTGTGAAACGAGTTGATGGCAGAGCAGACACTAAGACCTAGGACTCCTTATTTTAGCCCAAGGCCCTTTGTCTCCCCTTCTTTCTTCTCCTGATAGCCCTCGTGGAGGTGGGACGTGATGAGCCAGTGCAGGGTAGGGGTGAGGGTGGGGGTGAATTTCAGTCTCCTAATGGATCTGATAGTGGTGCAGTGGTTAAGAGCCTGGCTGCTAACCAGAAGGTTGGCAGTTCAAATCCACCAGCTGCTCTTTGGAAACCCTACGGGGCAGTTCTCCTCTGTCCTATAGGGTCTCTATGAGTTGGAATCAGGTCCCTGGGTCACAAGAGGCAACAGGTCTGTTTGTTAGTTTTTTAAATGGCATCTGAAGGTCCCTGGAGATCAAGGCAGAGGGAAAACATCACTTCTGTCTGTGCCTGGTCTGGGCATGAATTCTAGAGGACAGACTCAGGGTCTCAAACTTCAGTGCTCAGAGGGGCCAGGCGGATAGCATTATGAGCGAAGTGGGCCAAGTGGGGACTCTGGGGAACTATAAACGGGCACCTTGTTTAAAGGGGCAGGTGCTCCCTCAGCTCTAGCCAATTACTGCCTGGGAGAATGTGAGCCCAGTGTGGCTGGAGTTTCCAATTTTTCAAGAATAGCTTGAAGTTAGAATATTTATATTTAAAAAAATCTCAATTTGTAAGTGTTAGCAACTAATTAAAAATATCATATGAATTTTTCAAAAATTATTATTCCTTTTTAAGGTGTGATAACAGTATTATGTATTTTAGCTATGTTTTTTTAAAAAAGTATCTTTTTAGAGATGTTCTGAAGTATTTATGGGTGCAATGATAACGCTGTCTGGGATTTGCTTTACAAAAACATGGAAAGTGAAGGAAATGGGGTGGGGTCTAGACCTGTGCTGTTGAATTTGGTGGTCACTAGCCACATATGGCTTTTTAAATTTAAATTAATTAAAATGAAGTAAAATGTAAAATTCAGTTCCTCAGTTGCACTAGCCACATTTCAAGTGCTCAATAGCCATTTGTGGCAGGTGGCTACTATTTGGACAGCAAAGGTATACAGTATTTCCATCATTGTAGGAAGTTCTATATGATGGCGCTGGCCTAGATCAAACCAGGTTGGCCAAGAATAAGAATTGTTGAGCTGGGTAATGGTACATAGAGAATCATTCTCTTATTCTCTCTCCTTTTGTATATGTTTAAAATTTTCGATAATAAAAAGTTTCATTTAAAAGTCGGAAAAAAAAAAAAATACCGTGTAGCCCAATCAAAGCCATGCTCGGGCTGAATTTGGCCCATGGGCCACCAGTTTGCAATCTTTGATCTTGCAGTTAAGCATCATGGCACTGAGCATCATTAAACCCCAGAGTTAGAGCTGCAGGCTCTTACAACTGGAAGGGCTTCAGAAATCATCCAGTTTGTCCTTCAAACCAAAGCAGGTGTCCCTGCCACAGCATCTCTGCAAAAGTCAGTCACTTGTGTCTGCACACCAGGGACTTCACACCCTGGGGAGCAGCCCACTCCGTTTCTGGGCGGCTTTGATTGTCAGGATGTCCTTGGTTCTACTCAAACAGAATCTGCTTCCCTTTAACCTTGGGTTGTCACCTGTCCTCACGTTATCTCTGGAACCACAGAACAAGTTTCTTTCCTCAAGAGGGGGTCAGTGGTTGAGGACTGGCGGCGTTAAGACCCATGATGCCCCTCTTGCACCCCATTTTGTTACTAAGCAAGTAGGATGGCTCCTGTTGGGCTATTGATAATAGTAATCATAGTAAATATTTTCTGAACATACACCGTGTGGCAAGCCCTGTGCCTTTATGTTATCTCAAGGTATCTTTACAAGAATCTTAAGTGGTGAATACTGTCATTAACCCTATTTCTCAGATGACCCTGGAGCTCTGCCTGGGGAAGTGACTTGTCCAAGATCACGCAGCTAGGAAGTTCTGAAGCCATGATCTGCACCAATGCCCCAAGCTCTCAGCTACTCTGCTCTCTTGTCCAAGTTTTGGAAAACTCATCCAGAATTCTCAAGCTTCCAAGAGGACTAGAAAGATGATGTAACTAAACCGCAGGCAATGAAATGACTTCCCCAAGATTCTGATCTCTAAGGTCCTGCTGAGGACATCAACATTCACTGAGCACTTACTGCATACAAGGAACTCTGTTTCCTCTGAGTCAGCCACATCTGCATCCTCCTGGGAATCCAGCCCCAGGGTTGTTCCTGCTACATAGTCTGAACTGCCATTAGCCTGCATTTTGTCCACTGACAGTTTGGAAGACTGAGGATGTAGGCCTAGGAGACTTCATTGCTGTGGTCACAACTGCAAAGAGCTCTCATGTTGTCTTGTTGTTGTTGTTGCTGGTGAGTGGATTCCGACTCATAGTGACCTGAAGTATGCAGAGTAGAACTACACTCCATAGGGTTTTCACGGCTGTGACATTTTGGAAGCAGATTGCCAGGCCTTACTTCCAAGGGGTCTCTGGGTATGTTTGAGCTGCCAACCTTTCAGTTAGTAAGTAGTCCAGCGCTTAACCATTTCTGCCACCCAAGTACTCCTCCACACTGCCTCAGCGCTCCCCATATCAGCCACGAGCCTAAAGACTGCTTCAACAGACTTCGTGTTCCAAGAACTAGCGAGGATCTTGCCAGAGCTGGCTGGGTGCAAGGCCACCATCAGTAACAGAGGGTCAGTCACTGTGGGGAATGAAGAAAAGAAGGGACAAGAATTTGGCCCCCAGGGGCTTGTGATCCTGTGGGAGAGACAGCCAGGTGGACAGATGATCAGAACAGAATGTGATCAGGGCTGTGGGGGCCAAGGAAGGATGAGTAATTTTGCCTGAGGGGAGAGTTTCAGAGGAAGAATTGGGTACTTTATATTAAAATAAAACTTTTAAAATATTGAAAAAAAAATTTCTGCTTACAAAAGCAATGTATGCGTGTTTATTTTTTAAGAATTCATTTAAACTACAACAATTAAAAAAAAAAAAAGAATTCATTTAACTTGAGACTAAATGGGCACAACAGCCCAGGGGCAAGGACAAAAAGGCAGGAGGGGACAGGAAAGCCGGTAATGGGGAACCCAAGGTCGAGAAGAGGAGAATGTTGACATGTCATGAGGTTGGCAACCAACATTACAAAACAATATATGTATTAATTGTTTAATGAGAAACTAGTTTGCTCTGTAAACCTTCATCTAAAGTACAATTAAAAAAAAAAAAAGAATTCATTTAACTAGCAGAAGACCCTATAACTTGGTAATATGGGGGTTTCAAAACCTGACTGCATGGTTTCAAACCCAGGCTTTGCTATTAACTAACTGCAATCTCTCTACCTCCATTGCCTTGATTTCCACATCTGGTAAAAAGGGTGAATTGAGCACTTACTGTGTGCTGAGTACTGTGCAAAGGACACTCCATATATTAATTCAATAAACTCTCACAATGGCCACTCTCATAGGGACTGATATCCCATTTCACAGATGAGGAAACTGAGGACCAAGAGGTTAAATTACTTGCTCAAGGTCACACAGCTCATAAGTGGCAGAGCCAGGATTTTGACCAAGCCTCATTTTTTTTTTATTTTGCTTTAAGTG
Organism: Trichechus manatus latirostris; assembly: GCF_000243295.1. Lineage (NCBI taxonomy): Eukaryota > Metazoa > Chordata > Mammalia > Sirenia > Trichechidae > Trichechus > Trichechus manatus. The sequence continues at coordinate 31,906,707 of NW_004443944.1, forward strand.
AAAGTTTACACTTCAAGTCGGTTTCTCATACCAAAATTTATACACACATTGTTATGTGACCTAGTTGCTCTCCCTATACTGACAGCACACTCTTCCTTTCCATCCCAGATTTCCCGTGTCCATTCAACCAGCTCCTGACCCTCTGTGCCTTCTCATCTCACCTCCGAACAGGAGCTGCCCATTTAGTCTCATGTATCTGCTTGAGCTAAGAAGCACACTCTTCACGAGTATCATTTTATGTCCCACAGTCCGGTCCAATCTTTGTCTGAAGAGTTGGCCTCGGGAATGGTTTTAGTTTGGGGCTAACAGAGTCTGGAGGCCATGTCTTCCGGGGTCCCTCCAGTCTCAGTCAAACCACTAAGTCTGGTCTTCTTACTAGAATTTGAGTTCTGCACCCCACTTTTCTCCTGCTCCGTCAGGGACTCTCTGTTGTGTTCCCCATCAGGGCGGTCATTGGTGGTAGCACCATCTAGTTCTTCTGGTCTCAGGCTGATGGAGTCTCTGGTTTATGTGGCCCTTTCTCTCCCTTGGGCTAATATTTTCCTTGTGTCTTTGGTGTTCTTCATTCTCCGTTGCTCCAGGTAGGTTGCATCTTAGATGGCTGCTCGCTAGCTTTTAAGACCGCAGACACTACTCACCAAAGTGGGATGCAGAACATTTTCTTGATAAACCTTGTTATGCCAATTGACCTAGATGTTGCCTGAAACCATGTCCCCCAGACCCCCACCTCTGCTACTCTGTCCCTCTAAGTGTGTGGCTGTGTTCAGGAAACTTCTTAGCTTTTGGTTTAGTCCAGTTGTGCTGACTTCCCCTGTAGTGTATGCTGTCCTTCCCTTTGCCTAAGATTAATTCTTATCTACTATCTAGTTAGTGAATAACCCTCTCCCTCCCTCCCTACCCTTGTAATCATCAAAGAATGTTTTCTTCTGTATTGAAACTTTTTCTTGAGTTTTTATAATTGTGGTCCTATACAATATTTGTCCTTTTGTGACAGACTAAATTCACTCAGTATAATGTCTTCCAGATTCCTCCACGTTATGTTTATGGATCCATCATTGTTCTTTATCATTGCGTAGTATTCCATAGTGTGAATATACCATAATTTGTTTATCCATTTGTCCATGGATGGGCACCTAGGTTGTTTCCATCTTTTTGCTATTGTGAACAGTGCTGCAATGAACATGGGTGTGCATATATCGATTCGTGTGATGGATCTTATTTCTCTAGGTTATATTGCAAGGAGTGGGATTGCTGGATCTTATGGTACTTCTATTTCTAGCTTTTTAAGGAAGTGCCAAATCGATTTCCAAAGTGGTTGTACCATTTTACATTCCCACCA